>NW_026652279.1:80108294-80179164 GCF_009828535.3 Hylobates moloch
AGGTATGTGATAGAGCTCCTAGGGTATGGGGATGGGAGGAAGGGTTGATCATGAAGGTATGTGATAGAACTCTTTGGAGTTAGAGAAATGTTTTGGTTTTGGTTGTAGAGATACTTACCTGACTCCACGTGCTTATCAAAACCCACAGAACTATACACTAGAAAAAGTAAATTTTACCGTAGGTCAATTCTACTTCAACAAACTTGACTTAACAAAGAAACCTTCGGTATTTCTAGTGTGTTTGAAATGGGATGCAATGTCTTACTATGCTTTGTAAGGCTCTGCCTGACATCTGGCCAGTCTACTCCTCAACTTTGTCTACCTTTCACTCGTTCTGTCGCAGCCATGTGTGACTTTTTGCTCTTTCCAAACCATGCCAAGCTTCTTCCTTTCTCAGGGCATTTGGACTTGCTCTTTTCTATGCCAGAAATGCCATCGTTTAATTATACATGTTATAATTCAAAAAAATACCTATGCTTGGGTGTTGTTTCCAGGGATTCTGATTCAGATAACATCTTAATTCTACTAAACTTCCACACTGAGAGACTTCATGAAAATATGGACATTTCAGTTGACAATCTTTCCCCAAATTCTTCATCTAAGACTAGGCCTTTGGTTTCCCAGAGGTGCCTTGGTCTCACTCATATTATAAAGGCAATTTGGTTGTTTATACTCTTTTTCCAGACTTCAGATGCAAATTCATGCCACAAAATAAAATTAAGTTAACAAGTGCATCAAGGCAAACGAAAATTAACAAAGGAACAATAAAATGAAGCCTGTGATGAGACCAGGAGAAAAAATTCTGCAATATTCTGTACTAAGGGTAGAGATGTGCCCTAGGTTGCTCTGTATTATCTAGACTCCAGTGTAAACTGGAAAAGAAAAAAAAAAAATGTAATTATCAGTGTCCATGAGAGCAACAACTACTTGTTTAGGAAATAGAAGACTATTCCTGGTATTGCCCTTTGAGATCTATTTCTTCTGGGGGTTCTCAAAAGGTGTCCAAAGGGCAATACAGAGAACAACATCCTCAAACAACATCTTACAGTAAATAAAGTAATGAGATTCTCAGGGCTGTTTTTTTCTAATGATCCTCAATGTGGCCCAAGGGCATAATTTCAAAGTACAATTCAGTAAAAACAATTCAGGGTATGGAGTTGCAGGAGCAGTGGTGGGAAGAAGTGGTAATTAATGTAATGCATTTACACATTTTCTATTTTTAGAGTTTAATCCAAGAAGAGATTTCAGAATATCTACATCAATAGTTTCCATTGTATGTTCTGCGCAGTATTAATAATTACTATTTTTTTTTTTTTAAAGGTTCCCGGCCGGGTGCTGTGGCTCACACCTGTAATCCCAGCACTTTGGGAGGCCAAGGCGGGCAGATCACTTGAGGCCAGGAGTTTGAGACCAGCCTGGCCAACATGGTGAAACCCCATCTCTACTAGAAGTACAAAAATTAGCCAGGCATGGTGGTGCATGCCTATATTCCCAGCTACTCGGGAGGCTAAGGCAGGAGAATTGCCTGAACCCGGGAGTCGGAGGTTGCAGTGAGCCAAGATCATGCCACTGCACTCCAACCTGGGTAACGGAGCGAGACTCCATTTCAAAAAAAAAAAAGGTTCCCTAGGTATGCCAGAACTATTTTGAGGCATACTGAATAATTAGATACCAAGTACGTTTATCCTTTGAACATCTTTGTTTCAGAACTCTCTATCTTGATCCAAATAAAATAGATGGATTTGACCAAAGCTCTCCTTTGTCCTCAATCATGTCAAGAAATACAGACTCTTCCAACTATGTTTTATCTAAAACAAGGAACTGTGATAGAATTTTAGAAGTAGCAGTAATTGCTCAAATCTTTTACACTATTGACAGCAGCCCAAATGTTTGGGTGGCCCACATCACAGAAATATGTCATCTGGTTCAATGTACAGCTTCGAAAACTTCTTAGAGGAGAGACTACAAAGTTACCATATTCATTTGAGCACCAGGTTCATAAAGGGGGTTGTAAAAGTAACATTTTTAAAAATAAATATTGACACTGATTATAACCTATGAAAAAGTTTAAGCCAGTAAGAATTTATTCCTTCATCATAGAATTTAAAAGAACAATTCTGAAAATAATTCTGTGGATAAGTTGTAAACACTGAGATTCAATCAAACACAGGTAGCACATGAGCAACAAGATTACTAAGTCTATTGAGACAAACTACTTTATTTAAAAGGATTATGTGATGGACCATGTGAAATGAGCTGTTTAAATCAAGAAATACTCGCCATCTGCATTTTCCTGAATGCTCTCTCTAGCCATCTTGTCACAGAGAGAAGTAACTTCCCACATCCGGGGTCTACAGTGAACTAACAAAAGATCAACTCAATAGAAAGACTTCATGCACACTGGGGACTTTTCAGTTGATGACTTTCATGTTGCTAAGGTTGAACACTCCGAAAAATAAGGTAAAGGCAAAAAACTAAGATGAAGACAATAATAAGACCATTTTTAAAAAGCAAAAGTTTTGAACTTTTTTTGAGACTATTCATTCTGTGTCATAGTTTTCTTCTATTGGAAAAAAAAATCATGTTCTAGTTTCTTCATGGCTTACCAAATGAACAAGAAAAGCACTTTGTGGCCTTGCAATTCTCCCATCAGGATGTCATTGACTTTAGACTCTGGGAAAAAAAAAAACATTGCTGTTTTGTGTAAAAACTGATGTCTGTCTTTGGGCTGATGTTGCTGTGTATAGACACATGATGTCAGACCACCTGCATGAGAATATCTTCTACGAAATAGAATGATGCACGAATTGTAAAGAAGCCCTTGTCATTACTCCTGAAGTCAAGAGTTTTGACAACACTTCTATAGTCACTCCTGCCTACATGTTCAAATCCTAGGCCTTTTTTTATTTTTATTTTTTTTCAGAAAAAAAAGAGAGAGCATAAATCATTCATTATGCATTTCTGTAGTACTTTGCACCGAGTTTAAAATAAGCTCCTCTAGAATGCTAGAGTAAAATGCTGATACCTGCGACTCTCATTGTTGGAGACCTCAGATTATATTGTTGTGCTCTCTCCACTTAGAATGTTAACATAACAAGTCCTTCCTGATTCACTCTCAAGAGCTTTAGGCTGATTAGAGAACGTGGTTAATTATGACAGTGATCCTCCATTCTACTTGCTGATAAATGAGACCTTCTTGATGTCTAAGGACATACCTCCTTGTATTTCAACATAGATGACTCTGCCACTTTGTTAAGGGAAAATATACCTGGTGACTGTAGTGAGGCTCCTTACGATTCTCAACCAAGGAACACTTATCTCAGTGTTTTCCTTCATTTTTGCCTATCCCAGTTCCTGGGCTTGGAGCTCCCTTTCTCATTCTCATGATCAGTATCTTCACCTGCCATCATAATTTGTTTCCTGCCCAACATAAAAGTCATGCCACTCATTGTCTATTCACCTTCAATGGCTCATTTTTCATTTCTTTGGTAACTGAGTGATATCTTGATGTTAAAGAGGAATTTTTAACTCTCAGACTTAAATTCAGGTGTTCTTATGCCATCACAATGCCAGTATGTTTTGATATGTTTATGTCGTTCTTTTTTGTTCCCTAAAATTAATTATTTATTCGAGATTTGACTATAGTACAACAGAATTTTGAAGTTGTCACAATAAACTTCCCTAAGATGTATCTTCCAAGGTGAAATAATTTAAAAAGACAAGTCAGTAGTAAAACAAGCAAATAGGAAGGAAGGAAGCTTTCTTGCTAGAAATAAAACATTTTCCCTGAGTGCTTTAATAACCATTATTCAACACTTTAAAAGGGAGAAACCACCAAAGCATAACTTACTGACACATATAGAAATGCATACATGCAAGCATTAAAAACAATTTGTGACCAACTTTGCTTGATATATCAGAAAGCCACCAAGTGTGTGTTTAGCTCTCTGGCTGGCTGATCTAGAAACCTAATTTGCTTCTGTTGAGAGACAACAGAAGATTGAGACTCCTCTTCTGGGCCTCTCTTGTGTCCAGTTCCGTATAGCTGCTCCTCTGCGCTCCCTCTTGCAAGTGACCTTAACGACAAGTGCCCTTCCCATTACCTCTTGATGAAAATCTAAGTTGCCAATGGCAGCTAATCTGCAAGAGGATTCCCTCCTTCTATGAAAACCCAGAATTATCCTTGACCCACTATTCCCTAAAATGCTGAATTTCACCTGACACCTTCTGTTAAGACTCCATAAAAAAAAACAAAAGTCTGTTCTTCGTCCCTAATTTAGGAGCCTCCTTCAGAGCCTGCTCTTGTGCAGCACTTCGAGTACAGAATGATACTAGGAAGTTCTGGAGTGGTTGATTTTGTTTCACACTGAAATGTTAAGAACATCTCCATATTCAGTGGAAGTGAGGGAGGTGCAGAAGAGACTCACATTCAAAAGGGAGATTGACACATAAAATCACAATTCAGTGTATATTTACTTCAAGACGAGGTCCCACATTGTCACCCAAGCTGGAGTGCAGGGATACTATCATAGCTGACTGCAGCCTCAACCTCCTGGGCTCAAGCAATCCTCCTACCTCAGCCTCCCAAAATTACCTGGGTTAATTGCTATGTTGCCCAGGCTGGTCTTGAACTCCTGGGCTCAAGCGATCCTCCTGCCTCAGTCTCCCAAAGTGCTGAGATTACAGGCATGAGCCACTGCACACAGCATAAATATATATATATGTGAGAGTGTGTGTGTGTGTGTGTGTGTGTGTATACATATAGATTTTTTTTTTTTTAATGTACCAATAGCAGGGACATACAGGTGTCAGTGAAATTAGGATGTCTTTTCTTCCAAAAGTAAGCTTTACAAAAGCCATACTGCAATCAGAAGGTCAACTAATTTTCAACAAGAAATAACTAACATCGGGACCAGACTGCTGGAAGTACATATTAGAAGGGATTTTTCTTCTATAGAGAGGCAGAGCTGCATGGAAAATTAATTATTAATCATAAGGCTGTTTTGTGATCATGATTGCAATATAAAGTGGGGTGACAAAGAAAGGCCTCTGAAAAAAAGTGAGTTGGTCAGACGAATCAAATGTTTATTGTCATTAGCTAACAGAGTCTGATGCATCCGTGAACCCAGGAAGTTCTGGAATTCTCATAATTCACTGGCTTAGACTCCAGCCCCTAGGATTCATTTGCCCAACATTCGCTTTGGAGTATCCTTTTGAAGTGCCTCTATGTCTGCCTTTTCTTATTAAAATGTTCTTTCTTTGGAAATGTTAAACCATTTAATCAGTAATGGTCCCTTTGGTTTAGAAGCAATTCTAGCTCTTTAAGGTAAGTGACTCATTACATGTCGATTTCATAGTGTAACTCTCAGAAGGCAATCTTATTTCTTTATTTCCAGGTTCTTGAGGGATGCTGTACTGTAGCTCCCAAGAACAGACAACACTATATTTTTAGCACCTATTGTAGTGGAATGGAAACTGGGTTAGGAGTCAAGAGAATTGAATTTTGGTTTAATCTTTGATACTTAACTAGTTTTGTGACCTTGGGCAAGATGTATAATTGCCTTCATTTGGAAAAATAAAGAAAATAATACCTGTACTATCTGCCTCAAAGTTTTATAGCCAGCACCAAAACATACCATTTATCAATGTACTTTCATGTTTTATTCTTTTTTTCTCAGTATTATTTATTGACCACCTATTATATTCAAGGCTCTTATCTAGCACTGGCAGTGAGAAAAAAGCAGACAAAAATATCTTCTCCCACAGAATTTAGAGTCTAGGCTGATGTTAGGTAAGTGAGAAGAAGAAGCAAGGCAGGAAACGGGAATACAAAACCTCAGGTGCAGGCGGGGATTGCAATGGAAAGAAAGGCCTCTCCGAGAAGAAGCTTTTTGGGAGAAGTGAAGAAAGTGAGAGAGCTGGACAAATGAGTATCTGTTGGAGAAGATAATGAAGCAGAGCCAACAGGTGACGCATCTGCAAGAAAAAGCAAGGAAGATAATGAGGACTTAGCCCTGGGGAGAGACTAACAGGAGAGAGGTCAGAGATGTGGTGGGCACTGATACCTGAAGGCAAGGGCAGGATTAGGGAGACTTGTTAGAAGGGGTTTGCCATAATTCAGGTGAAAGATAGTGCTTGCTTGACTTTAGGGAGTGGCAAAGGAAATGAACACAATCTGGATATATTCTGAAGATAGAACAAATAGCTTTGTCAGAGGGGAGTGAGCCAGAGCAACTCCAGCTTGAATAGGAGCTGGGCAAAATAAGGCTGAAACTTACTGGGCTGTATTCCCATACGGTTAGTCATTCTAAGTCACAGGATGAGGTAGGAGGTCAGCACAAGGTCATAAAGACCTTGCTGATAAAACAGCTTGCAGTGAAGAAGGCAGTCCCAACCCACCAAAACCAAGATGGTGATGAGAGTGACCTCTGGTGGTTCTCACTGTTATACTCCTATCAGCGCCATGATGGTCTACAAATGCTATGGCACCATCAGGAAGTTACCCTATATGGTCTGAAAGGGGGAGGATGAATCCACCTCTTGTTTAGCACATAATCAAGAAATAACCATAAAAATGGGCAACCAGCAGACCTTGGGCTTCCCTGTCTGTGGAGGAGCCATTCTTTAAAAGCCTTTACTTTCTTAATAAACTTGCTTTCATTTCACTCTGTGGACTCTCCCTGAATTCGTTCTTGCTCAAGATCCAAGAACCCTCTCTTGGGGTCTGGATCAGGATCCCTGTCTGGTAACAGCTTTTCTCACCACAGGAAAGGGATTAGAGGAAAAAAGGTGTCTAAAATCAAAGATCCTGGGCTTAATTGAGTAGAAAAGTGTGGGTGGAGCAGTTTTTAGGAAGAAAAGTAGAAATCTTAGGAGTAAAGTTAGAGACGGTAGTGAAATCCATGAGAATGGATGAGATCACCTAGAAAGTACTTCGATAGAAAATGAGGTCTAAAAACTCTGAGCTGGAGCACTCTAAAGAAAAGGGTTTGGGCAAGAAGGTGACATTAACACATACAGGAGAGAAGGAGCTTCCAGGCAGACAGCAGAAAAACAGGTCAAGGCTGACTGTTCTGGAAGCCTAGTGGAGGAAGTGTATCAATGACGACAGTGTGATCATCTGTGTCAAATCCTAATTTTGGGGTCTATTTAGATAAATACTCTAACAAGGCCATCATAATTAGTAATGTGAAAGTCACCATGGGTCATAAAGGCAGTTTGCACAGAATATTTGGGGGAAAAAGAGCTGAATTTTAGAGGTGGCTTAAGAAAAAAATACAAATTATGAGCAGAAAATATAGATAGGGAGAGATAAGGGGAGATATGACACACTATAGGTTCTTCTATTTTTTTTTGGCAGAAATAAACATTAGAGTCCTATGCTGATGGGAATGATTCGGTAAGAGGGAAGGCAAGAGGGAAAATTGCTACAAAAATGTTTTAAGAACATGGAAGGGCAAATTATGATGTCTGCTTATTTATTAATATATACTTATAATATTTAAGGTCTAGAGTGCAAGGTATTTATATTCGCATTGTTTTCGTTAGTAGTGGTATCTGTTTTGCTTTACGGACCTTTGAATAAATCAGATATGAACCTTACAGCTTTACAGTGTACTTGCAATTAGCATGGTCTTTTTCTGGTTTTCTCTCCACATCTTTCTATGATTCCTTGTGTCACTGAGAACTAAACTTAAATGGAACTTCTCCTGAACGGGCTCTCTCAGGTTACATTACTCTAAGTTTCTAATCAAACAGCAACAATGTGGAAAGCAGAATTCCAAAGACAGCCCTGGGAGATTCCTTTCCCACAGTCACTCCCTCAGCTAGTACTGTGAAGGGACTCTGCAGTTGGAATTAAGGTTACCTACCAACTGACCTTAAAATAAGAAGATTTCCTAGAATTATACAGGTAGGCCAAGCTAATAACATGGGCCCCTAAGAAGGGAGAAACTTCTCTGCCAGAAGGGAGAAAGGACAAAGGAGAAAGGGATTAAGAGAGATTCGAAGATTGAAAAGGACTTGATCGTTTTGCCGGCTTTGAAAATGGAGGAAGGGGGTATCCGACGAGGAATGCAGGCAGCCTCTAGAAGGTGAGAACTAACCCCAGCCCACAGCTACCAAGAAGACAGGAATCTCACTCCTGCAACTGCAAAACACTGAATTCCTGCAACAACCTGGGTGAGCTAAAAAGCAGATTCATCCGCAGAATTTCCAGAAAGGCCAACACCTTGATTCCGGGGATGTGAACCTACTGCAGAAAGGTAGCCGAGCCTAAACTTCTTACCTACAGAAATGTAAAATAATAAAGGAGTGTGGTTTTAAGCCACTAAGTTTGTGACAGCAGGTTACACAGTGATAGGTTACTAAAACAAACCCTATTTCTCAAAATACTGCTAAGTATTATTTTAAAATAGTTGCAAGAGTAGAATGAGGAGTAATAAAACCGGACCCAGGGAGAAGGTTGATACACCATTCTATTATTAGTACAGTTGGAGGAATAATCATAGCTGTATTTATAATCACTACACTCATGAAGTTTAAATGTACACTTAGTTTAAAAATCATGAGCTACATTTGTTTTAAAAGGGATTACACTTTGATCTACAAATGTTTAAAATATACTAAGCAATTCATTCTAAATATACTAAATGCAAGTTTGAGAGCTACAGAATCATTACTTGTTTAGTCATGTAAACTACTCCTAAATGATGGGGCCAAAAGTGCCTAATGTTTGGTTGCAAGCAATGTATCATGGGTAGTTCTCTTTTAGTAACACAGAGTATTATGTGGTTTGTATTAAAATTACTAAAATTAGCACAATAATAATGAAACACATTAGTGTATGACGGCCAAAGAACCAACCAATATTATGTGTAATTTCTGGATGTACCATCTTAGCCACCATACAACAGCATAATTAACATTTAACCTACATTAACAGGCAAATAATGTGGCTAACATTTTAATATCACAGAGCAAATTGACTGTTAATGTGTTTAAAAGATTATTACAGTAATAAATTGAAGAGTATACTGGAAAATAATCACCACCTATTATACTGGACAAAGTCTTGATAATTTATTCTAGGCATATATTTTCACCTTTTGATTTACAAAGTTATTTAGTATCATTATTCCATTAAATACAGCTAATTTAAGTGCCTGATCAGAAGAAAGACATCATTATATAAGTGTATACCCTACAAGCTAAATATGGATACAGAGGTTTAAAGATAATTGTGTGAGTTATGAGTTGAAAACAACAAATTAATGAGGGATTTATTGGGGGGGGCATCAATTCATTGAGCATGATGTCAAGATTATTTGTTTAAATACCAAATATACTGTTTCTCCCTGTGGCAGCCAGCCTTCAATATGTCCACCAGTTATCTCCATCTCCTGGTATTCATGTCCTCATGTAGACCCCTCTCACCTTGAATGGGGCTGACATCTATGACCAATACAATCATGCATGGTAAGGGTGTGTGATTTCCAAGTCTGTCACGTTTCTAACTTCTCTTGGATTGCTTCAGAAAAAGCCAGACACCATATTTTAAGGACATACAAGGAACCCTGTGGGGAGACTCAGCAGGGAGGAGCTAAGGCCTCCTGCCACCAATCAACATCATCAACTAGTCAATTCTGAGTCAACCACTTTTGATGCAAATCCTTCACCTAGTCAAGCCAGTTTAGATAACTGTAGTTTTGGCTGACATCTTAACTCAAATCTCATAAGAGTTTTTACAGTTTTTTCGAGGGTGTTTCCCAAGCTAAAACCACAACTTATTGACCCATATAAACTGTGAGGGCTAATAAATGCTTATTGTTGTTTTAAGCCTCAAGCTTTGGGGCAATTTGCCATGCTGAAGTAGATAAGGAATGCAATTCCTTTCAAGAATTGTTTATCATAATGTTCTTCATATTAGTTTAATAAATAAGGAATATATCAAGAAGAAACAGTATATTCATGGAGAAAACATTTGAGACCAAAAAAAAAAACTTTTAATATTAATATTTTCAAAGGTACATGAAATGAGAGAAAATTCTCACAGATTCCTAAGTACTCATCACCTATCTTTAACAACCATTCAATTTCTTACTGCTCTACTACTGCCCCATCTCACTTACTGATCTTACTATTTTTTATCTTCTGTTTTAGTCCCTTTGGGCTGCTATAACAAAAAACACTATACTGGGTAGATTATGAACAACAGAAATTCATCTCTTATACCTTCTGGAGGCTGGGAAATCCAAATCAAGTCACTGGCAAATTTGGAGTGTGGCAAGAGCACACTGTCTGGCTCACAGATGGCATTTTCTGCTGTGTCCTCACCTGGTAGAAGGGACTAGAGAGCTTTCCTGGGCCTCTTTTATGAGGACACTAATCCCATTCATGAGGGCTCTGCCCTCGGGGCCTAATCACCTGCCAAAGGCTCTTCCTCCTAACACCATCACCTTGGGGATTAGGACTTCAACACATGAATTTTGTGGGACACAAATGTTCAGTCCATTGCATCCTCCCACTTTTACTCTTGCATATTTTAAAGCAAGGTTAATATGTCGTATATTTTAAGAAAAAAATATTTTTGATATATGAAAGAAGCTGTTCTGTATACCTGGATCTTCACATGGCTGACTCTTTTTTGTCATTCCAATTTTACATCAAACATCTCCTTCTCACCATCTTCTCAGGAGGACCTCTCTGATCATAAAAGGAGGCTCACTGTAGCCCATCCTGCTGTATCAAGGTCATGTTTATATTCTTTGCATTTACAGCTCTTGATCACTTATTTACTAATCATTTATTAATTATCTCCTCACCTTTGAAAATTAGCTAAAGAACAGGGAGCCTTTTCTTGTTTACGGCTCTATGCTGACTCATACAACCTGGAACCTGACACATAGTGGGAGCTCAACAAACAAACAAAGTTTAAGAGCATTGTATTTTCTTCATTTTGTTCAGCGTAAATGGTTTGCAGACTAAAGTAAAGCTCTCTCATTCACCCATGTGTTTGGTTTGTACTTGCCATTCTTTCTGCCTGGTGTTTGTTTACTCCCTTTATTTCTTCAACTGTCAAACTCAATCTCATGATCAGATGCTATCATCATTGAAAAGTCTCTAATTTACAAAAGATCGTAGGCACTGCTTCATTTTTATTTCAAGAGCAAATTATATTAAGCACTTGACACATTGCTCTGAGACTGTCTTTCTTGCCAACTAGGAGTTCCTAAAGGGTACAATGTTGTCAAGACATTCTTTAGACCCTAAACCCCTTGGTCTGTATCCCTCCTGCATATGGTTGGGCAACTTATCAATGTTAAATACGTAAATAAGTGGATTCATGAGTGATTAATAAAATCAATAGTATATCTCTTGTATATTTTTTAAGATGATGAGAGTGGAGATTAGCACCAGAACATAGAACATCTTTTAACATTTGAAACATATTTTTATTATTTACTAGATTTAATATGAGCAACTCTTGGAGAAAACAGAAGTGGCCAAAGCCTATAGGCAAAGAGCTCTTATATTTTCATGTGAAGAGAAAAATTCAGTCCTCTCTTCCGCTTATGTAACTCAGTCTGTGTCAAAGGTACTTGCTCTGGACTGAACTATATTCTCTCATAATTTATATGTTAAAGCCCTGACCCCCAGTGTGACTGTATAGGATCTTTAGGCAATAATTAAGGCTAAATGAGGTCATAAGGGCAGCATCCTTATCCAGTAAGATTGTGGTCTTATAAGAAAGGTCTCTCTCTCTCTCTCTCTCTCTCTCTGTCTCCATCTACCTATCCCCTTTGTCATGTGAAGACAGAGAGAAAAGGAGCTATCTGCAAGCCAGGAAGACAGAACCTACCAGAACCTGACCGTGCCTGTACCTCAGTCTCAGACTTGCGGCCTCCAGGACAGTGAGAAAATAGATTTCTATGGCTTACGCCATCCAGCCTATGGTATTCTGTTACACTAGCCTGAGCCAACTAACACAGCACTTTAAAGGCCACCACAGTAAGAGGAACACAGTGATGAGCTTTGTGGATTACACAAAGGTATAAGGTAAAATGGTCTCCAATATAAAGGTACTTGCAACAAGGGACACAATGGCCACACCAGTGAGAATATAATGTGTGTGTTGGGCAGGGGGTGCCAACAGAAATGTTTCCACAAAGGAGGCAAATGAAAAGCCAAGGAGAGACGTTCATCAAAAGGACAATACCATAGTGCCAGCAAATGGGGGGTCTTCTAGCTCTCTGACTCCAAGAAGCCTTCTAGCGCCCCTTAAGGTGCGGGAAAAAGATATTCAGGTGCAGTTTATAGAAAATGTCTTTAGGTAGACATATAAGTTTATGTTCATACATGCAACTCTCTAGTTATAAAGGAAGAATTCTCTCTGCAACAATTATGAATTACTTTATTTTTAAAAATCAACTCTTGCAATTCCAACCAGAGAAGATGGTCTGTTTTTGTTTTACAGTGACCTCACACTGCACTTTCAATCCAGGTCTTGAGAGAATGGAGCTGACACATCTTACACTTTCGAGACTTTAATGATGCCCAGAGCTTTCATTTCTTTTACACACTGACAATGGAAAACATGGTCTCCTTATGTACAACATAAAACCTAATAAAGCATCCAGCTGTTCTTTCCCTGGTGATTCCTGCTGCTTCTATCTGAGGTGCAGTAATGTCAAATTTTCATGAAAAGGGTTAGAACACATACTGTATAATTGTACCATACTAGAATATCTATAGTATGTTTGCCTTTTTCTTTGTGCCTGTCATTATACATCAAATACACGCACAGAAGCTTTATTTCCCAGTGGCCTAAACCTAGAAGATAATGCATATTCTTAATATCCACCGATTTCTACATTGCTCTCTCTTGCAATATTCTGAGAATATGCTTTCTTTGCTCTCTCTTCTTTCTTTCTCAAACTACAAATGCATCTATTTCTGAGAAATACCAACATGAAAAGAACTACAATCTATTTGTAATTATTTTTAAAGTTTTTTTTAATTAGAATATGCATATAACCACTCATGTTCCACATGGCCTCTGAAAAATTCTGCAAAATCTATTCCACAAAGCACAACTGTACTTACTTGTGTTGTTTTAGATGCTAAGCTGGATTACAGTGATGAATATTACACTTTTCCAACACTGTCAAATGTAATTCAGAAGAGGCAGTGTCTATAGAATGTTAGTATTCTCTTTGGTGAAACAGAGCCTTGAGAACTATTGAAAAGTTTGAGGGTATTTCTTTTCATTATACAACATGTTGCTGCTTCACTAGCTACAAAATGCCACTTCCCCAGTTCCCATCAACTACGGGATTCTGAATATCTGTGAGCAAGCTCAAAGACTTGCTGGCAGTAAAATAAATTAGACGTAACGGGTTGAATGTTGTAGGGCTTAAAATGTATGAGAAATATAACTATGTAAAAGACTATTTCGGGAAAATTTAAATCTACAGTCAAGATTTGCTCTTCCATTTGTTCTGACCTGGTCATTTCAGATATGGTGGATTCCCTTGTGACTAAGAAAAGGTCGGATATATAATGATTTCACCTCTGCTCTAATAGTATCTCCAAAGTAAGAGGTTCGGGGAATTAACCTCTTATATGCTGGTACTCAAACAATGGAGTTAGCAAACTTGTTCTGTTAAGGGCCAGAATGTAAACATTTTAGGGTTCACGGGCCATATAATTGTGGTACGAAAACAGCAATAGACGATATGTGAAGTAATAAGCACGGCTATGTTCCAACAATACTTTTGAACACCAAAATTTGAATTTCACATTATTTTCACACATTATGAAATATTATTTTTCTTTCGATTTTTTGTCAGCCATTAAAAATGTAAAGAATATTCTTAACTCATAGTTGGTCAGATTTGGCCCATAGACTAGCTTGTTGATCCCAGCTCTACAAGTGACGATACCACAGAACCTAAAGCTAAATTTTTTTTCAGCCTAGTATCTCTGAGATCAGGAAAATTGTTAGCTAATTATTGTGTATCAGGCCATTACTGGCTGCCATATGAAATGCTTTCTTATACCTGGTTAAGTCATACAGTATTATGATTAGTAACTAGTCTAGTGTGACCTAGAACTTGATGGGCAAAATATGACCAAGCTGCTTTAAAATACAAAAGCTAGCCAGCAAAGAGGACTTAAATGATTTTGAACATATGGCTCCTATGAATAGGTACAACTCAAACTGGGTCTTCTTGTTAGTCTGTTTCTTGTGCCAACTAATGAAAAAGATCTGAAGTATATTTCTGAAAATGATGATTTGTCTTATGTTCAATTTTTACCCTATTTTGCCAGAAAATTCAACAGTGCAAATTGGCAATGAATATTTATTTTAAAATACAACCATGGACTCCTAAGAACACCAAAGAACCAGAATCACTTACCTATTTGAGAAACAAAGGCCCAAGTCATTTGGAATCATTCAGCAATCATAATTTTCAAATCCATGTTAGGAGACATGAAAGAAAAGGAAACAAAATAAGTCATTAAGATATGTTCTTTAGAAAAGTGACTTTTCACGTTCATATTGCTACTAATTCTATTGCTAGTAAACCACCAGTGTTTGCAAACCCAACTGGAGGCATTATTTTATTATTCTCGTTACCATTCATGACAAAGAAATGATTTTAGAAATATCTGATAAAAAACCTGTGCAGCACTTGTATTATAGCTAATACGAATTGAGCAATCTTACCACTTATGATAGCAAAGAACATAGGACAGTTCTGAAAATTACTTGAATGAAATCTTTATCTGAATATCAGCAGGCAAAGGGCCAGGGTGGAAATTATACAATGAGAAGGAAATTGAACAATTCAGATACGTTTATGGAAAGCTTGCAACTTGGGGCATCTCATTTGCCATCAAATAAAGCTGTTATTCATGATGTGCATCAACAATAAAAAGTAGCTATCTGGTAGAAAAATTTTGCCAGCAGGGCAAATTCAAGCAAATAAGCAGTTTTCAAATAAATGCATTGAAGTGGAGAGGGGAAAAAAGCCCTATAAAATGTTTGCATGTTTTTTGCCAGCCACTCCAACTGTTTTTTTAAAAATATATATTATGATGCCTAAAGCCACTAATTCATGAGAAGGTCATCATTCCCTATAGATATATGTTTTACTTCAATGAAAAGGACATGACAATAATGGCTTTTTGCAGATCTGAAAATGATATAGATTTTAAAAGGCTATCCAAAGATTGAGAAAACCAAAAAAACAACTTTTCTTTCATTAAATGGATTATTTTAAGGCTATACTGACCAAGATCATTTCTTGCATTTTTAGGGACACTGATGTTGTCCACAGATGCAAGTTGCATCAAAATTTCCTATTCAGCACATCAACACTATTTCAAATATTTTTGAGAAAGCTGAAATTCAAGTCTTAAAATATGTTCCTACATGAAGAAGATGGTGAAAAATATTTGGAACTTTCAAGCTCACCACACTTTCCTTTATCACCTGACCAGTTTGGCATCTTCTTTGGTCGAAATTATCTGTACATTCAAATTATCTTTGCTCATTTAATTACAGTCAACACTTGCCAGACTAACTTCAGATAACTTCTAACCCTAATCCTCAATGTGTCTACTTCAACCATATGGAACATATATATCTATGATTTAAAAAATAGTGTTAATTTTTTTATCATTTGCCAAAAAATAAATAAAAGCTTTCTTAATGTCCTCATCTCCTGTAAAATAAGGTAAGTATATTAGAAATATATTAGAAATTAACTAAAAAGAAAATAATTGAAATGAAATGTTTCTTGTCTGAAAGCAGCTCTGTTTGTTGCTCTTTCTATCATAATACTCCTCTAATATGGAAAATTAAACAACCATTTTGAGATGTCATCAGGGACTCACCTCTAGAGCTGTTTCTACTATTAGATCTATAATTCAAAAACAAATCAACTCTATCAATACACTGGCTTTACTATTCTAGCCTCAACTATGAGTGAAATATAAACTCAAACAACCATTTCAATAATTTACTCAATAGAAAAAGCCATAGCTAGGAAAAATGGCCTTGCTTTGCTAGTAGCAAATACCTAATCCTAGTAATTTTCTTGACCTATACCTAAATATATTAGCGTTTTAAAAAACGTTGAATATTTGTGATGGCAGATACTTACAATTTGAAGCATATTTGAAAAATATGTTCACATCAATATTTTAATTCAATAACTGCACTCTGTGGTTCCTTAAAGACCTACATCTGCCATTAAAAAATCTTTTCATTTTATAAAGTTTAATACGTTATTTAAAAATAATTGCCACAACATTGTCTCATTGCTCTGCATCAACCACATTTGTGAGTTTTGCTTTCTGCATTTGATCTTTAAGGTCATTTGTCAGATAAACACAAGCTTAACCTTCACAACACTCATCTGCTCCTTTTTTGACCACTCTCAGGTAAGGTCATGGTGATCCCGTCTGGGATCTCATGAACAATCTCAGAGCAACTACGTGTTGAAAGTCTGACCAGAACAAGGGGGGAGCAGATGTTAGCTAAAAAACAAAGTACACTTTATTTAAAAGCATCACAAACAATGAGAAACAGAAAAGACTCGATGTGGAAACGCTGAAGTAAAATACTATCTCCAAACAACTTTTTTCTTAATCCTGGACCAAAATAAAATATGAGCTCTAACTTGTATTGAATATTAAAAACAGATCTGTGGTACCCCTTCTCTGATGTCTGTTTTCTAAAACTTAGCTTTATAACTAGAAAGAAATAACCACATTTTCTTTGTTTTACCCAAGCATATCATTACTGATCGCAGTTGTTTATTGGAAATATGAAAGTTCCATGGAATGTTTCAAGGATGCTGAAATTAAACATCAATCAATACTTACAGATTTATTATTTACTATAACAAATTTGGTTATGCTGGTTTGTGGAGCCAAGCTGGAATGTTTTCTGCCAAGGAAGCAGAAATATGACTAATAAAATGATTTTACTGATTATCCATACATTTAAAAGACCATACCATTTCATACTGGAAGGTAATTCAAAACCTTTCTTCCCTAATTTTTGCAATGTATTCCTAAAAGAAATGAATTTAATACTAAGATTATGGGATGTTTATGTAATCCCAGAATCTATTAGCTTTGTAGTGTTCTCATTTAATGTTTTATGTAGGCCTAAAGCAATAGCTTATTTTTGGGCAAGATATGCAATTTGTGAGTTAACTATTAGGTTCAAATAAAGTAACAATATAAGAAACATAATTTTATATCAAAATAAATGTTTTGTTGTTATAGTATTTTTTGAAAAATATTGTAAACTCAACTTAAGTTCAGGTAACATATTCAAAATGAAATGAATTTTGAGGGATCAAACACAAATTTTTGAACTTGAGCAGCCTTTAAGAAAATAAACTCCCCATTTTCTTTTTTGGTCATAACCATGAATAGAATTGGCTGCTTTACTCCAAGTTTAATATTTTGGGGGCTAATCTTGAGGAAGAGATGCCATTTTTCTTAGGGCAAAGGTTTTCTTTCCAAAGAAGAAAGAGATTACTTTTTGATCATTGGCTGCCTTATGAATGGAAAAGGCAAAATGCTAATTTTAAAAGAACAAAAAGACATTTGAAGGCTTCCAAATGTATCTTTGTGAGAGTGCCTCTTTAGAAATGTGACTTGACTTTCTAACAGCTAGAAATTGCTGATGTTCATTCAGAAAGTGAACAATTAATTTCTTCCTAATAGAAAGCCAACCCTTTATATTATCTGTCCTATAAAAATTGCAATGAAACTTCATCTCTTGTAAATGGTTTTTCCTTCTTTCCCTTATTCTAGAACTTGTATTTATTTCCAAATATTTGTTTCATACAGACATTATTTTATCCTGGAGACATATACCGAATTTAGCAAAACAAAAGTGGAACTTGTCTATTCCTTTTCTCCTCACTACTGTTTTACACCAGCTTTGTTTTGGGCCTTGGGAAAGGCATCATCAATTCATTCAGAATCACAAAATAGAAGCTACGCATTATTCACAAGCATTTGTTTGTTTGTTTGTTTGTTTGCAAATAATAAACTTGACAGTCTGCCTGTTTGGTGTCAGGCATTGGTGTGATACACTAGGCTTAGGGAGGGGAACCAGAGATCTTGCCTGTGTTTGCCATACAAGGTTGTATCTGCTTTTATCAGCTACTTTCTTATGGAAGGCCCTTGTTAGTTCCCTCATAATGTATTACTAAAATTTCTAATTATTCAATATGCTAATCATCTTTCCCAATCCTAGTCCATCCACCACACTACTATTGAAAGGATCATCCTTCATTTATAAGCAAAAGAAAAAAAAGAGGAAGAGGAGAAAAAGATGGGTTAAGAAGAAGAAGAGGAGGAGCAGGAGGAGGAGGAGAAAAAAGGAAGATGAACAGAAAAAAGAAATAAGGAAGTTCCAAAGGGAAGGAGAGCGAGACACAAAGAAGACTAGTAGACAAACAGGCCCCTCTTGACTTCGTGTTGCTCGTTGGATAAATGTTACAATCTCTTGCTGAACCTGAGAGGTCCTTTTCACTCTGCCTTCTGTCTAACTATTCAGTCTCACCTGCCATGATGCAATACTCTGTACACCATGCACCTGCACACGAAAGCCTGGCTCTTTGTTCACCTACAAAGTCCAAAGGCACCCTTCGAAAACTGCACTTGTGCAAGTAGAACCCTTGGTTTATCTCCTTTTTTCTTCACCAGGCATATTTCTGCCCATTGATTATCCTATCTCCAAAGCCATCACTATGAGGTCATTCTTGACTTTCTCAGACAGAGTTACTGGAACATTATAGTCCATTCTACTCTTAAAAGGCTGTTCATAAAGCTTCTCTTTTGTTCTTAACAGTACCTTGCATATATCTCCATTATCACAATTTCAACATTTAATTTCTGAGGTTTTTCTCCCCATCAAACCATTTGGGCATCATTAACTGACTCAGTTAGCAGTTAACAATGTTGCATTGCTTATCTTTGGTGGATATCTCTCTCTTCTATCGTAGTGTCAGCTCTTTGAACTCAAAGTTGCCTTATCTAACATACAGTTAGGCTCAGTTGCCATTCAATAAATCACTATAAATTATTTCCTATGTTTCCTCTTTTTTCTTGATGGCTACTCCGAATCAGAGAGTAACCTAACAGTTGGTATGCTTCCTGTTTAATAATGACTCAGTAGTGAGAGCTGTTATTTATGATCATATGTAGACCCAAGTAGGGGACAGGTCAATTATGAATGGGCTTGGGGTCTACTGTAAAGAAGCCAGCCTAGGCGAGTGAATAGAAGTGGAAAATATTTACATTTTGGCAAACTAAATACTATATGTTTGTTTCATAATTAAGTTAAAGAACATAGTTACAGCTATGGCTACAGATGAACATACAGATATTTTGTGATCTCTGCTTTGTTTGTTTTCTTTTTGAGATGGCGTTTCCTTCTGTCACCCAGGCTGGAGTGCAGTGACGTGATGTTGGTTCACTGCAACCTCCACCTCCCCGGTTCAAGCGATTCTCGTGCCTCAGCCTCCCGAGTAGCTGGGATTACAAGTATGCATCACCGTGCCCAGCTAATTTCTGTATTTTTAGTAGAGACAAGGTTTCACCACGTTGGTCAGGCTGGTCTTGGACTCCTGTCCTCAGAGAATCTCCCTAAAGTGCTGGGATTATAGGGGTGAGCCACCATGCCCGACCTTGACCTTTGTCTTTACAACTTTTCCAGGTGTAAAGTCTGATCTGCTATGTCAAAAGCATAAACTAAGTGTATATTAATAATGTGTGTACTTAACCTTTGAAGAGAAACTAAATGACCACTTCAAGTTTTAACTTCTTTTAGTTTGGGCAATCAGTATCTTTGCAAAGGTCCGCCTTTCTCGCCTACTTCAATAGACTTAAAAATGTCAAATGGAATAACACAGATAACCTTACGATAGATAAGCGTCTTGCTCCTCCCATGCAGGGAATACAGGAAATTCTCTTATGGACTGTGCAGAGTTTTCAGGTCCACAAGTAAATCTCAACTATAAGGCCTAATAATTGCTACCTTAGTGGCAGATTTGTGTCTCACTAAGACACACTATATATACAGTTCCTGAAAAAGAGCTTGTGTTTTCTTTTTTCTGTCAGTCTTGAAAGTATCTGTCACTCCCCCAAGCACTACTAGAGAGCTATTGCCTCTGCTCCTGCCAGCAAGTTTGTTATATGGTAAGGGATATCCCAGAGCTTTAGAAGTGTCTGTGTATGTCAGAGAGCAAGGAAGAGAAGGTTGGAGAGAAGCATATATGTGATATATGAATGAATGAAAGCAGTGTATGCTTCACCTTATCCTGGGCCTGGAACTAGGCCAAAACAAACAAGCAAACAAACAAAATTTCTCTTCAGGCCAGAAAAACTATAGCAGACGTTTAATGGATTGGATTGTATGAGGAAAGAAAATTAGTGCCCGAAGCCAAGCACAGGCAATCCGGGACAGGTACATCAAAGATGTCACTGAAGATGATATTCAGCTTCGTATAGGTCAGCAGTGCCCAAGGCAGATTGACATGACTGATGTATTGTTTTGGCCTCTTCTCACTTTCTGTTCAGCCTTTGTTCCCTCAAAATCTCTGGCCACCCTATTGTTTCTTTGGCTACTACCTAATCCATGTACAGCTTAACACAGTGCTGAAATGTTCACTTTGTATCTACCAATCAAAACTATGACTTCTCCATGGTGGTTGAGTTCATTTAGGCATTAGGAGAGAAGTACCTGTTAGTTTTAAGAACATTTACCCAAAGGTATAGTTTGTGGGCAGGAGAATAGGTGTTAGAGTATGACTTTAACTAAAAAAAGAAAGAAGGCAGGCAGGCAGGCAGGCAGGCGAAAGAAAGAAAGAGAGAAAGAGAAAGAAAGAAAAAGAAAGAAAAAAGAAAGAAAGAAAGAAAGAAAGAAAGAAAGAAAGAAAGAAAGAAAGAAAGAGAAAGAAAGAAAGAGAAAGAAAAAGAAAGAAAGCTTAAAGAGCTTACTGAATCTGAATGAACTTATCAGTAAAGTGCTTGGGACCTACACTCCAATCAGGGAAGCTTGTTGCTTCGCCCTTTTTAATGCTAGATTAATACCCTTTCGGTCCCTATTTCAGCAAAAATAGAAACAAAGTATATATTTTGCTCCTGAAAAGTGTCCATCCCAACCTAAGCTATAAATAATTACTCTGAATAACATAATGTGATGATTTTCATCATTGAAGAAAAGAATTAGTTATACCAAATGAGCCTTTGTTTTGCAAAACACATTTGATTGCAGATGGTTATAACAATATAGTGGACACACATTCATAAAAAGTTAGGCATATGTGATGGTAGGCTGCAGACATATGAGACAAAAGTCATTGCCAGGTTTGCTTTCATGAGTCACGTGAGCAATAGCTTTTTATTGTTTATTATAACAACAAACATACTTCTCTTCATAAACATATGCATTAAAATTTAAATCACTGGTTTATAACAAAAATATAGGCATACATTTTTATTCACATAGATTTTTTCACTTAAAAGCTTCTATACTTGCATTCTGTTCTAATCAATCTAATAAAACTAAAATCTAGGATTCTTTACTATTGCAACTGCACAGAAGCAGAAAGCTTCCCTTCTAAGAGTAACATTAGAAATATAGTGAAAGTAATGTCTGAGGAAATTTAGGAACATCCAGGTTTAATTAAGGTGTCTGCAACATCGTCTTAAGAATGCATAGTTGAATCAACAAATCTAAAGCTGTAACCTCTTCATGGTTAATAAAATGACTGACGCCGGAATATAACCAAGCTTCAACTAAATCTATTATAATAAACCGGCTTAAGCTAGAATAACCATAATCATAAGCATTGTCTCTAGTCAAATAATTCTTTTTAGGGAGACAGAGGTATCTGCACAAAGTATAGAGAAGAGAAACCCAGAATACAAAATTTAGTAGATTTCACTTAATACCAACCGGAAATGGTTCCAGAAGGGCAAAGCATCACAGACACATATTCTGCTTAAAGTGAGGAAGGGCATTCGGGTTTTCTATTACCTGGGTAAATTTGTAATAAGTCACTCTAGCGCTCTCTGTTTTTAACCTGGTATTGAGCAAGCACTTTTCAGATGATTACACAGTACTAACATTAATATTAACAGCAGCAACTAATACTGGTTATTAATTTTGTGTTATACATTAGAGCTAATGTATTTACAAACATTATCTGTTTTTATTATGATGATAACCCAAGCAGGTGCAAATATGTACTACATCTTTTGGAGTTAATGCCCAATTACACAAATATGTCTATTATGTAACTTTTATGCACTAAACATACATTATGTATGTAACAGTTATTATGTTATGTCAAGTATGTATGTTATGTAGTTATTTATACTGTTATGTGCATAACTTATGTAACTGTGTCACACTAAGTTATGTAACATACTGAGATTACATACATAACTATGAGTTACATAACTATACACACTAAGAAATTGATGGGGTCGGATTCAAGTCCACAAAGTGCGTTTCCAGAGCTTTTAACCACACACCCCATAATATTACCTCTGTAAAAGGTAGCTACAGAGCTGAGGACCAGACCCGACCATGAAGACACACCAACACCGGCCCACCTGGACAGACCCTGATGGCTCACATATCACCAGTGTTGTGCCATAGTCTTATAATGTTAGTAAGTACAAGTTGGTCACAAAAGGTTCCAATGAAAACAAAGGCATGAGAAAAATAGATTGTTCAATTTCTTTTCATTTGGAAAGTATTAGGCAATAGACATGAAAATACATTACGTATATTAATATACTATGCAATATAAGAATCGTTATCTGAATAGACATTTATATCGAATTTTTGCTGTGGAACTGCCTCAAGCCACTTCAGAGTTTTTAAATACAGACTACAAAGGATATCAACAGTTATAACACTACCACATCTAACCTAAAAAATACACATTTCAGGCCAGGCGCGGTGGCTCACGCCTGTAATCCCAGCACTTTGGGAGGTCGAGGCAGGTGGATCACCTGAGGTCAGGAGTTCGAGACCAGCCTGACCAACATGGTGAAACCCCATCTCTACTGAAAATACAAAAATTAGCTGGGCGTGGTGGCACGTGCCTGTAATCCCAGCTACTCGGGAGGCTGAGGCAGGAGAATCACTTGAACCTGGATGATGGAGGTTGCAGTGAGCCGAGATCATGCCACTGCACTCCAGCCCAGGTGACAGAGGGAGACTCCATCTCAAAATAAATAAATAAATAAATAGGCCTTTCAAGCTTGTAAAAACAGTGGTAGTAACCTTTAATTCAACTGAATAACTAGAAAAATTAAAACTCTTTGAATCAGATATCAGATTTGCAAGTATTTTTTTTTTCTTTGCCTTCGATGTATGAAATTAAGTTTCTAAAAAGGTTTTGTTTTTGTTTTTGCTATCAAGTAGAAATTCGATTACTGATAAAATCTGATACAACACTCTGGGGCACATAAACCACATCCAAGAAAATACCCAGCTTTATTGTTTTTCAGTCTACCCCACTGCAAGTGTCCTCAAAATGTCATCAACAATAAACTGTACAAGGCTTCACATCTCCTCATTAAACAGTCTCCCTAAGGCACTAGGCAGTGAACAGAAATTGCCTCGTTCCTAAGATGGCATTTATGAATTCAGACATAGATATTGGCACTTTCACTAAACATAAAGTTTGTATTTTGAGTCCTGTTTATGTATTAATCAATTCAGGGTACAAGGAAGCAAGAAACACTATAATTACCATATTAACAGGCTTAATATTTTTCTGTCATACCCTAAACATCTACTGAACATTTTGAAATCTAGATTGGAGAATGTGTGTGGTTAATGCCCCAGGGTTCTTTTCTTCTCAAATTCAACAGCACATTCTCAAATGGTGGAAGACAAAGGTAACTTTTTCACTTTGAGTGACACAGTCTACATCATACAGAATACTATATGATTTACCTTTTCTTTGAAAATGGATGAATCAAGTCAATCAAATACTGAGAAACAATTTCACTTGACTGTTTCATGGTGGAACTTAGAAGTGCTAACCCTTAAAAAAAAACACTTTACCAAATAAACAAAGATTATTACTGAAATAGGATAAGACAGTGTTTAGTAATATACCTCAACGAAAAATAAGCAAAGTGCGTATAATGTAGTCAGATCAAAACCCACATTTCTTTGCCTGCTTTGAAGACCTTGTAAAACCTCCTACCAAAATTTTCTTTCTTGAGTTGTCCAGTCCAAAATGATCTTCTAATAATCCCTTAAACACACATCACAAAAGTCTGTCTCTGTTCATTTGTCTATACAGGCTTCTTTACTTCACTCTCTCAGCTCATTTATAACTGACTGCTATTCAAGTATAAGTATAATCTTTATTTTCTTTTTGGAGAAAATAAAGATTAAATAAATTGCTCTGTTGCCCAGACTGGAGTGCAGTGGTGTGATCTTAGCTCAAAGCAACCTCCACCTCCCAGATTCAAACAATCCTCCTGCCTCAGCCTCCTGAGTAGCTAAGATTACCAGCATGTGCCACCACGCCAGACTAACTTTTGTATTTTTAGTGGAAACAAGGTTTTGCCATGTTGACCAGGCTGGTCTCAAATTCCTGGCCGGAAGTGATCCACCCACTTCGGCCTCCCAAAGTGCTGGGATTACAGGCATGAGCCACTGTGCCCAGCCACAAGTATAAATAAAATCTTTAACAACATACTGAATGATTATTAAACATAAAGCATACCAAGTTCTAGGATACTCTCTGACACAAGAATTTGTATGGACAACAAATCAGGACAAATCATACCCCGTTATATATATTACATTTGGACTTTAGGGTAGGGTGGAGGAGTAAATGGTTTAATTTATATTAAAAAAGAAAAAAAGGAAAAGCAGAAATATTACTAACTTAGTTTGAGTTTGTCTAATGCTGAAGTTCATGTTTTTTGGCTTTACTGAGCTTCCATCATCTCCAAGAATCTTTCCTTTATAACTCCAAGCTCGGGACTGTGAGAACTAAATGAGATAATATATGTCAAATATAGTAAGCATACACAGGTATTAGCTACCATTGTTTCTGTCATTGTGCCACCCTCACATAACACCAAAAGCAGAGACAGGTTATAATCTGGTCAACACAGTCAGTATATTCCAACGAATTATGTAGTCTGCCTGAATCCTTAGACTGACTGTACAAATTGGATGAATGCACATCTCCTAAGCACTGTCAGAAGTATAAACCCAATGTGAGGCACAGGGCAGGAGAGAATCAGAATTAAAGAGAACTAATTCTCCTGCGAAAAATGGCTGCAGAAGTCACTATAGTATCACTGTCACTACACTGAACTCTTTGTTGTGGAATTTCTTTTTAATATGCTGATTGACAAAAAGTGGCCAGGTATGACGCTTATGTTTCATAAATGGTGCAGGATTACTCTTAATGTGAAGATTATTCTGGGTAACCAAGGGTTAACATGTTATGTCATTGGCCTGAACACTAGAACAAACAGCATTCGTTATATTCTGTCATGGAGACAAGGAGTGACTCTTAAATTCTGAAGGAGTATAAGAGAATAAAAATAGAAACAGAAGTTTCCAGAGTTCTGCCAATTCTTGCCTTGATAGAACTGTAGCCACACGTATCCGTCCAGAAGATCTTACATCTGGTTTTGCCCATTGCTTCATTCCTCTTTTTCTTAAAAGCTATGTTACTAATTTACTCAATGCTAAATTAGCTTCAGATTGCTTCTTTCTATCCACAAAAGAAAGACTACATCAATATGAACACTGGACTATTAATTAATGGGGAAAAGCCAAGTGTTAAACTCTGTTTAGGCATTAGCATGTGTGTTTTAGGGAGACTTGGATCAACACATCAGAAAGCAATACAGAACAGGGAAGTTCAGTGAGTTTGACAAGAGAATGCACGGACAAGAAAAAATTAAAAGTTGTGTTCCAGCATTGTTCCTATGATTACTGCCAAACTATCACAGATTTCAGCAGTTTATGAAAACAGTATTTTGTGTTTTCAAATATGCTCTTAAATTTTTCACAGGATGTATCAGATGGGATGCATTCTTGTCATTTTTGGAGAATGTGGGGATAACAGGCATGCCAAAGACCAAGAACAGCATGTGGGAGTAACACTTTACGTGCTATTTTTATGCCACTTCCTTTTTTTATTTTTTATTTTTTCAGAGTATAAAGTGTTGTGAAACATTAACAGGGGCAATGCAATGTTAAAAGGTTCTGAACTATATCTATCTCTTTTATTGCTGAGATGCTCTCTTACATTTTAACATATGCCATTATTGTTAATGCCAGGCCATCATCATTACTATAAATTAAACAGCAGATCAATCACCACATAATAGCAAAGCAAACAGCATACACAAAAATGATGAAGTGCTGGCAGGTGATCTGTACGTAAAAGCTAGATTAAAATTTTAGGTTTGGTTAGATGCTGGTAGTCAATTAATTCTGGCTTGCTAGGAACTCTTCATAGAATATTAGTTTGTGGATTGTCGCTCCAGCTTACAAAACTTTACACAGCAAACTGTGCTCTGTGTCTTAAAATATAATTCCCTTCACAATTTGGCCTAAACTTTATTAATAAACTCTGTGGTAGCATTTGGTTAATTCCTCAACTCAACAGGGACTTATAGTAACGTACTGTGTGCCTCACCATCACTGCATCATGGGCGCAGCAGAAAGGAAAATCCTTCAAGCAATTTTGGGAGGGAAGAGGAAGTGACGGGGGTAGAGGGGCGTGGGGGAAGTGGGGAAGGAAAAGGGGGTGAGTAAACAGGAACATTTCTAATGTTCTTTGTTTTGTTTTGTTTTTTGAGATAGGGTCCCACTCTGTCACCCGGACTGGAAGGCAGTGGTGTGATCTCCATTCACTGCAACCTCTGCCTCTGTCTCCGTCTCCCGGCTTCAAGCAATTCTCATGCCTCAGCCTCCCAAGTAGCTGGAATTACAGGTGCACATCACCATGCTCGGCTATTTTTTGTATTTTTGGTAGAGAAGGGGTTTCGCCATTGTTGTCCAGGCTAGTCTCAAACTCCTGACCTCAGGTGATCGGCCCACCTCGGCCTCCCAAAGTGCTGGGATTACAGGCATGAGCCACCACACCTGGCCATTAAATCTTCCATGTTTTTTGTTTTTTGTTTTTTGTTTTTTGTTTTGAGATGGAGTCTCCCTCTGTCGCCCAGGCTGGACTGCAGTGGCGCGATCTCGGCTCACTGCAGGCTCCGCCCCCCGGGTTCACGCCATTCTCCTGCCTCAGCCTCCCGAGTAGCTGGGACTACAGGTGCCCGCCACCACGCCCAGCTAATTTTTTGTATTTTTAGTAGAGACGGGGTTTCACCGTGTTAGCCAGGATGGTCTCGATCTCCTGACCTCGTGATCCGCCCGCCTCGGCCTCCCAAAGTGCTGGGATTACAGGCGTGAGCCACCACACCTGGCCATTAAATCTTCCATGTTTTTTTAATACAAATAGTTAAGGGTCAACATAGTTTTTGAAATTTCAGTGCTCCATACGTGTCTAATATCCAGGAACATGAGATCTGTACCACTTCTATCTTCAGCTGGGCTTGGCTGGAGGAGTCATAACTTCTTTGCCTACTGTCATTGGGCATTTGCTTCCTATTTTCTTTTCTTTTCTTAGCCTTTGATAGTTGGGGTCCATAGATGCACTTTACTCATCCCTTCTCCAATAATGGGTCCAGTTTTCAAGGGCATGGTCTTAAATTATAAAATGGAGTTACAGCATATCCAAGGGGATAGGAAAATGAAGAAAATCTCACCCTACAACTTATGATTTATCTAGTTCTTTCTCTTTCTCCAGCACACTACTCCGAGAAGATACAGACCTGCCAGTTTCTCTGATGCTAGAAATGACATACACTGTGAATGAAATAAATTTGAAGGCATTCCCGAGGAAAAGGTGTTTTTTCTTCCCAATATTGAATCCAGAACATTGGTTAGAAGTATTCTCATAGAACTGCTGCTATACGGTACTTGTACTAGTTACATAAGGTATATTCAGCTACATTGTGAGTTAAATAGGCTTTGAAGGGTTAACCAAGAAACCAAATTTTATAGAACATTTCTATGATAAATTCTATCCCGAGTTCTAAATTGTCTATGACTTACCTATGAACTTTTATAATATCACTCAATTGTAAATTGAGAACTGCCTGCACACTCTTCATTTATTAATATTATATGAAGTGTATCTCCTTGTATCGGTTAACACAAAAGGGCAAATGTTGGTTCTTGGAAAACAAAATGAGTAAACTGTTATTAAAGCAGAATTCATATTGAAGAGGAATTCAAATAGAAAGCAATAAAGAAGAAAAACAACAAATGAAAGGTATGTCTACAGCTCCACCAGGGAGATTTTGGAGGAATTAGCTTGTGTTGTGTTAGTTCTTATCCCTGAAGAAGTGCTGCTAAGCTATTTGAAGCTGCTTTCTCAGAGGGATTATCTCCTTCAATCTGTTTTAATCACAACTAAATGCTTTCAACTGGTATATACTGAGCTCGAATTAGAGAATCACAATTCCCCTAGATCTTTGTGATTTGTTTGAAAAAAAGAAACACATTCACATACAAAGACACATTCTAGAAATTAAATTGTGATCTGTCATTGTCCAAGTTTATCAAAAAACATAAAAGATTATACTTTTAAACAACACAAAACAAGATCAATGGATATACAAAATATTATAAATGGAAATGATCTGGCGTTGTCAGGTGATTTTCAGAAAGAAGCAAATGCATTTAGAAATGGCTACATTTGAAGAAGATCACTATGTTTAAAAATAAGTGATTTGATCAACAGAATGGTAAACTGAGCTACAATTCATAAATTTGATAAGTATTTCTTGCTTATTTTGTGAGAGCTTCTGAGCTTCTAACAGTCTTTATTACTGAGATTATTAATCACAAAATTCCCCACATTTACTCACGACTCCTCAAATTTTCAAAGTGTCTTCAAATACTGTGTTAAAGTAAGTATTGTAATGAGAAAATTAGTCTTTGACCAACTCCATTTACAACTAGAATCATTCCACTGGATACGTGGTTACTCCAGAAAAGCTATGAGGATGATAAAAGTTCAATTTTCATTCAGTGAGTATTTATCAGATCATACAAGGCGCTAATTGCTATTTTCCCTCAATAAAATGAACAAATGTTTTCTAAAATTCAAACTAAAGAAAAAAATCAATGGCAGCTCAAGGAGAGAATCCTATTAATCTAGGATCTTCAATTCCATGGGAAAAACCATGTAATTCAAGGTGAAAGCATGGATCTTGGAACCAGATTGTTTGCATTTGCGTCCCAGCTTTTCCATCTTCCAGGAGTATAATCTGTACTGTCAAATGAGGATCAAAATAATACTATTTATCCACTGAAACTGTTGTCAGAATTAGATGAGCATGTAGTTTAATGAGTACAACCAGTATGTGCCTAATAGATAGTTACAGTTCATATTTATGTGAATCAAATTTTAAACAAAAGATTATTTAACAATACACCAGGTGAGTTTTCTTTCTCAATTATCTCCAACCCCCAACTCCAAGAATTTGATGGCTATTTTATAACACTGATAGATTCACATTTTGCCCAAGATGCAGAGCTATCAAATAATTTTATGCTGACATCAGTTGCCTCCTGACAGCTCTAAGATATGAAATAACAAGCAGTCAATGTCAGTGCTACTAAATCAAGCCCAGGGCCCCCATGGCACCAGACAGTAGCAGCTTGTTACTGCTAAGGAAATGTCAGTCCAGTCAAAGTGTGGCAGAGTTGTCAAATCCCCAGTTGCGTCTGCTCTGGTATAACTAACGTTCTATAAGGTAACATTCATAAAGATGTTGTTATGTTGCCCAGAACCCTGAAGCAGAACAGCTAAGGTGGCTCTCGGAGTTCAAGAAGTTGTTTGACTTCTTCAGTCACTGAGATTTCTCCCTCTAGTAAACAGGTTCATTTTCTTTCCTCTGCAGGCACAACATTCAGGATCAGAGAGTATATTTTTTTTCCCTGAAAATGTTGTACGTATTTGGATAGAGCCAGACGTCATTATGTGTGTGATATCTGACTTTTGGTTTGCATCCACAAGCAATACGTATGAATCATTTCTTATTTCTAAAATATTCCTGTTTTTAAAATTACCTATGGCTGCCCCCTTACATCACAACTATGCTTTAATTTCCTTCCACTTGGCACTTACTCTGACATCCTGTTATTATCCATTCCTACCTACAGCACCGTCACCATGGAGAGAGTATGGCTTACTTCTAAGATGCCACATTGGCTGAATCTGAGGTTCTCGTTACAGTTTTTCTATTTCCGTTTAATTTTAAGAATTACTTACAGGAAACACACGCTAGTTTAAAAATTCATTTTTGCTATCCATGTAAAGTATGGTAGTTTTTTTTCTGAGATGGAGTCTTGCTCTGTCACCAGGCTGGAGTGCAGTGGCGCAATCTCGGCTCCCTGCAAGCTCCACCTCCCGGGTTCACGCCATTCTCCTGCCTCAGCCTCCCCAGCAGCTGGGACTACAGGCGCCCGCCACCACGTCTGGCTATTTTTTTTTTTTTTTTTTTGTATTTTTAGTAGAGACAGGGTTTCACTGTGTTAGCCAGGATGGTCTCGATCTCCTGACCTCGTGATCAACCTGCCTCGGCCTCCCAAAGTGCTGGGATTACAGGCGTGAGCCACCACGCCCGGCCTATAAAGTATGGTAGTATTTTGACTTGTGTTTCTACTTTCCCTACAACAGAACAACAGGTCTACTTTTATACTCAATGCCACAAAAAATAATGGAATATGTTGGCGGGTCACAGTCCTATTTTGCCAGTGAGTAGCATTACTCACAGATGCAGTTTTTCATCACAGTTGGCAAAGACCTTTAGTAGCGCTTAAGGGCTTCATTCTCACAGTGCTGCACAGTCATCAGTCAGAGTTCCGTCTTTTGAGTCCATGTTAGGAACACACATTCATCAACATACTGCAGTATCTGCATCTGATCTTTTGCTGACACTTATAGCCAGTCCCCTGTGACTTTTATCATGGAGACTGTGTTGAGATTAGAATTGGGTTATAGTCTGTGATCATTAATCTAAAGTCTCACTGTGGACTGTCCCAAGCAGCAAATTGGGAGAGCCTCTCACCCTCTGCATATACCAGTGTTAAGAGAAATACTTACATCTGTGTTATAAATCAATCTGAATATACACTAACAGAAACAAACATATGGGTTAAATTTTCTTGAAATTACACATGGTTATAAAAATTGACCTAAAAAAAGTACTTGGAAAAACATGTTTGGAATTTGGTTGAACAAAAATATTGTTAAATATCTCAAGCTGTTTGGCAAATCTCAAAAATGCCAAGTGATTTCCAAGCCTACTGAAATACCCTTTGTCTTATGCGTGAGCCTTTCAAAGCTTGAAGATTATGTGTTTGTGTATGGTGTGTTTGTGTGGATGTGTTTGTATGTGATGAAGCAATGGGCTTTGTATTCATTTTCAGGAGTTTCATCTTTAAAAGACAAGAATAACATTGCCCAATTATCTAAGAAATTTGTTATCAGTATTGCAAACACTTATCAAATATTGGTTTAGCTCTATACACAGGGTCCAAAGGCATGCACTTGGTGTGATTAAATGATGACACAGTCATCTGACATGCATTTTCTCAAATAGCCCATGTTCTACAGAAAAGCTATTTTTCTTGGTTAATTTTGGAAGAAAGAACGGGTCAAAATGCAAATGTGTTATTCTGTTGGCATGGAGGAGCTTCTTAGATTACAAACTTGATCTCATCTTATACCTGATATCAGGGTCTTGAGATAACTGTCATAAGATACAATTAAGTCTCAACTCAGGAGAGCAAGTATGAAAAGTCAACAGCAGGTGAGTATTGCCAAAGGAGGGTTAATGTGCTTGGGGCATGAAGGTCATAGTCCTGGGCAGTTGGAAATCCTTGAGTATGTAAAGGTGGGAGTGAACATGGGTGATAGCCAGTGTGGGACATGGAGGGAGTGAGATAAAACACTATTTGATACAAGTAATTACATACACTTATTTTAATAACTGTAATATATATAATATATAACATGTAATATATGTTGTTTATGTTATATATAATGTTACATATATTATATAACATATTATATAACATATAATATATAATATATTATATATTATTAATATATGTTATATATAACATATATATTAGACCTATGTTCTTGTTTCATAATAAAGATCTTAGAAACTAAAATATTCAAGGATGAAAAGGATAAAACACTATTTGATACAAGTAATTACATACATTTTTTATAACTGTAATATATATAATATATAACATATAATATATTATATATATTATTAACCTAATATATAACTATATATATCGTATATATTAAACCTATGTTCTTGTTTCATAATAAAGATCTTAGAAACTAAAATATTCAAGGATGAAAATGTCTATAAAATATAGTCCATCCAACCAAGTGTGGATGTTATCTAAACAACTGTCAATTTCTCTCCTGACATCCCATTTCCTTACTTACAGATTGCCTAGGTCTTGGTCATCAATTTGCTACATTTCTTCTGAGCTTGTATCATGTTCCTTTAAATTGTGAAATTTTGCCACCAAAAAATGTCTTAAGCATTATGTTAGACAAACACCACTCTCAATTAGGACTGACAACTTGAAATTGACTTCAGAATGCAACTAGAACTTTTGATTATGCTTAATTCTCTCATCACAAGACCTCTGTTGAAGCAAATTTTCTCAGTGATACTTCAAATTTGAGCACGTCTTCATTATAGATTTTTTTCCAGTCATACAATACAGTGTCAAACATAATTCCTTTCAAGGAACACTATGTTTGGTCAGAAGTCAAAGAAGCACAAAAACATCATTTCATTCGGTTATTCTAGAGTATCTTGTGTTTTGTGACTGAATCTATTATTTATAAGATTATTCATAGTCATGTGTGGAGCCTGGGGAACCAAACCTCATATTCTCTCATTTGATTATTTATTATGCTATAAAACAGTGCCTGCTTAGGGCTTGCTCTAGCAAAGTGATTAACAAGTCTCCCTCAGCTCTCTCCATTTAAGCTTTCCATACTTGAAGCCCTGTTATCTCCTGATTGCTCAGAACCACTTCCCATGGTGCTATGTGCATGGAAAATACCCGTGCACTGTGCCCAAACTCTTGATCATTTACACCTGTCTTCTGTAGTTAACTGTCCTTTCGTCCATCTCAAACAAAGGGCCACTTTGTCCTTGCTGTGCTCCCTTAGTTTGTTATACATATTTCTATCAGCACTCATCTCTTTGCTCAGTTTGTTCACTTGCCGCTTGCCTGTCTTAGTTGTCCTTGTATTTCCTGCACATTGTCTAAATTATAGCGCATTCTTGGCATTGCTTAAATCCTTTCTTAGTGGTTACATGAATGTGAACGAATAAGTTCAAGTTAAAACTGTAACACTCAACTAATCTCTAGTGCCCTTTAAATTCTAATGCTTAAATTTTAACTATCTAGTGATTCTATCACCTCTCTCTAAAATTTTTCCAGTATAAAACTTTTCCTTCTTCTTTCTTTCTTTTTTTGAGACAGGGTCTCTCTCTCTCTCTGTCACCCAGGCTGGAGAGTGCAGGGACATAATCACAGCTCACTGCAGCTTCAAACTCCTGGGCTCCAGTGATCTTCCTATCTCAGCTGCCCAGGCAGCTGGAACCACAGGTGTGTGCCACCATGCTTGGCTAATTTCTTAATTTTTTTCTGGAGATGGGGTCTTTCTATGTTGCCCAGGCGGATCTTGAACTCCTGGGCTAAGTAATCCTCTCACCTTGACCTCTTAAAGTGCTGGGTTTACAGGTATGAGCCACTGTGCCTAGCCTAAAATATTTCTAATATACAGAGAAGTACAGCAATATGCCCACCACCCAAATTTATGTGATACTTTTTAAATTCCTTCACATGCCTTTGATAAATTATGAAAAAAATCTAGAACCCCTTTATTAACTATCTTGTTAGTCAACTAGAATCCTTTCATCTGGAATTGTGTGTTGTATGTGTGGGATTACTGAAGAACAAAATGAACAGTAAAGCACCTTGCCTACTTTGCATACCTAAGATTATGAATTTGATAACTGAAAAGATTTCTAAACTTTTTAGGAAACTCGATTTCAGTTGCAAGCCACATTCATTAAAATGTGTGATATATAAATTATACATATCAGATAATGTTTTAAAAAGAGATAACAAAAAGAAGTATTTTTTAAAAATCGCTTGTAGTCTACAAGTGAAGTACCAGTTTTTGCCACTAGAGGGAAGCTACCTTCAAACACAACACAAGTTTTTTTTCTTTTTTCTTTTTCTTTTTTTGCCTGTAGTTCAACAAGTCCTCTCCCTTGTCTGGTCAGATATTTGGCCAACATACAAATCAGTACCCTTCATCAACAATAAATGTAATGACAATGTTTAATTAAATAAGAGCCCTTCTTTTTTTTTTAAGAGCTAGAAAGAGAAACAAAGAACCATATAACTGGCAACTGCAATTTGCGTCCCTCTAGAGGCAAAAGGAAATCTATAATTTGCCTTGAGAAAGTGGGAAAAGATCAAGAGGCAAAGACAGAAGCAGCGCCAAAGTGCAATCTTATTCCTTTACCATCTGTCACAATCACTGTCATTCCCCAAAGGCCATGTTTAAAAATGAGACAAGAGAGGGCTCCTAAGAACTTGAAAATGGTCAGAGCTCTGAATCACACTGAAATATTAAAACTCAACAATAACAGCCAGCAATTGCTAGAAATATTCCAGTATAAGGCTATGGTGGGGAGAGGAGTTTTAAAACACGAGGGTAAGAGAAAGAAAATGATCCTCACATAAGCCTTTAGAAATCTATTTCATGAATGGTGGCTGAATGTCTTGAAGTTTATTTACTTGGTGTAATGAATTAAAATACGCAGCTGCAATTTCAAGAATTATTATACTGCCATGATTTGAACAGGTGAATTCATATTCCATGTGATAAATTTCAAATTGTTCAGCTATTGTATACCAACAAAAATCAATCAGGCATACAAATGCAGCCGTAAGTCATGGATTGACCACGTTGTTATCTTTTTGGGTTTTTAGACTCTCCACCACTTGGGGGCAGACTGATCAGCAACAGAAAAGGAGGATCAATAGCATAAGCAACTTTCGCAACATAGTTTCTAAGTGCATTTTCAAATATGAAAGGGTGAATGGAAGCCACCCAACATCCATTAAAATCCGTTTCATATATACCTGGAGAATGCAGACATTATGACATAGCCAGAGCGTCATTTGAATAATTTCATATGGAAGTTTTACATGAAAAAAGGCATGTTCTATATTGCCGTTCGCCACCACCGTCCACTCCAAGCATTATTGATAATGGAAAAAGATACAAAAGAGTCTTCTCTGTTATTTTCCTTTCCTCTTCAGAGGCTTCAGTTAAAGCCGTCTTACTCATAGCACACTCAATTGTAGTATAAACTTTCCAGCCAATGGATCTCAAAAGGACAAATTCTAACAACCAGACAAAGGCCTAGACTACTTAGATATTCAATGTTATTCTGTCAATCAGCATAAGCAATTGGGTTATCAGTTTGCAGAAACTTTAAAAAGGCCCAAAGACAAATTCTAATCTTACTTAACAGGAGATTTCTGTATGTATGCCTCATCAGTGACTGAAGTCACTATAATAAAAATCCTTATTTCTGGGCAAGGGAGACATTAAACAATACAGGATATAAAAGAATGGTTAATTCTTTATCCAAAGTTAGAATAATGTATGCATAAAATGAACCAGAGTTCTGTGACTTTATCTTTTACTTTCGTTAGATTCAAAGAATGAACTTCCGAACACCTGGCACATAAGCAATTAAACTCATAATGGACTTGGCCATTGCCCATATTGTCAATATGGTAAGAGCAGATTAAAATGAAAAATAGAAACATAATTACTTTCCAGGTATTGTCATATTGGGTAAGGAGCACAGACTAATCAAAATCATTGACTTGGTCATGTCTCTAGAAGACAGATCTGCCAGATTTAAATGGAGAAATATAGACTTTGATAGAAGATGGATTAGAACCATTGTCATCTAAGAAAAGAGTCTCAAATGCACTAAAGCAATCCTCATGACCTGAAGCACAATAATTTCATAAATAATATTACCTTGACATTGATTTATATAAAATGTCAACCATTTTTAACTTCTCAATCATAGTATGTAGTAAAGATCATTGGTTGGTTCATGGTAGCACTTACAACTTACAGGGCAATTACTATATCCTAGGCATTGTATTTAGGCATTTCACTTTACATGTATTATCAAATTTAGTAGTTGACCTTGTAAAGCCCTTATTTTATAGATGAGAACATCGAGGTTTAAGTAATTTGTGCTAAGTAGTTTGCGCAAGTGGTGGAGTCCTAGTTTGAACCAACTTCAGTTTTACTTTAAAATGTGTGATTTTAATTTATATAGTCTCTTGCTAATTATAATTCTGGTTTGATAATATTCCAGAACAGACATAATGGCAAATATAAATAACAGAAATACTTGTATTCATAACGTTATCCGTAATGGTAAAACCGGCCCCTGCAGCAGATGTTTCTAATGCATTATCTATATTCTTTTATTTTTTATTAATAGAACTGGAGAATTGGAAGAATACACAAGGTGACCAGTCATAAAACTACATCACTGGCTGGGCGTGGTGGCTCACGCCTGTAATCCCAGTACTTTGGGAGGCTGAGGTGGGCGGATCACCTGAGGTCAGCAGTTCAAGACCAGTTGGGCCAACATGGCGAAACCCCATCTCTACTACTAAAAATACAAAAATAGCGGGTGCCTGTGATTCTAGCTACTCAGGAGACTGAGACACGATAATTGCTTGAACTCGGGAGGTGGAGGTTGCAGTGAGTCGAGACTATGCCACTATACTCCAGCCTAGGTGACAGAGCAAGACCCTGTCTCAAAAAAAAAAAAAAAAATTTAAAATTAAATGAAATAAAATAAAATAACATAAAACAAATCACCCCACCTTCTTTGCAATGTGGAGCCTTGTATTAGAATGTTGGGCAACTCCCCGCCTCGGCGACGCAGCCTCCCAGCAGCCCCCCAGCAGCCCCCGCCGAGCCCGCTGCCGCCTTTGAGCAGAAGACGGCTGTGCCACCCATGTATGCCGATCTTGGCCAATCTGCTAGGGATGTCTTCACCAAGGGCTAAGGATTGGCTATAAAGCTTGATTTGAAAATGAAATCTGAGGATGGATCGGAGTTTACAAGCTCAGGCTCAGCCAACACTGACACACCAAAGTGATGGGCAGTCTGGAAACCAGGTACAGATGGACTGAGTATGGCTTGAGGTCTACGGAGAAATGGAACCCCAACCATACACTAGGCACCGAGATGACTGTGGACAGTCAGCTCGCACATGGCCTGAGGCTGACCTTCCATTCATCCTTCTCATCTAACACTGGGAAAGAAAAATGCTAAAATCAAGACAGGGTGCAAGTGGGAGCACATTCACCCGGGCTGTCACGTGGATTTCCACATTGCTGGGCCTTCCATCTGGGGTGCTCTAGTGCCGGGTTACAGGGCTGGCTGGCTGGGTACCAGATGAATTTTGAGAGTGCAAAGTCCTTCCTGAGTGACCCAGAGCAACTTTGCAGTTGGCTACAAGACTGATCAATTCCAGCTTCACACTAATGTGAATGACGGGACAGAGTTTGGCGGCTCCATTTACCAGAAGGTGAACAAGAAGTTGGAGACCGCTGTCAATCTCATCTGGACAGCAGGAAACAGTAACACGCACTTCGGAATAGCAGCCAAGTATCAGATTGACCCTCATGCCTGCTCCTCCACTAAAGTGAACACCTCCAGCCTGATAGGTTTAGGATACACTCAGACCCTGCAGCCAGGTATCAAACCGACACTGTCAGCTCTCCTGGATGGCAAGAACGTCAAGGCTGGTGGCCACAAGCTTGGTCTAGGACTGAGATTTCACACATAAATGAATACCGTACAACTGTTTAATTTTAGACTATTTTGCAGCATAGCTACCTTCAGAATTTAGTGTATCTTTTCATGTTGTATGACCGGGATGCAAGCATTGCTAAATATGTTAGACCTCGAGGTTAAAGATGACTCAGCTTTGGGATGTGACCCTTTCAGAGGTACAGAAGAAACCCATTTCCAAAAAAGGTCCTTTCAGTGGTAGGCTTGGGGGGAACTCGGTAGCCCCTTTGAGATGCCAAGTTTCTTTTTTATCTAGAAATGCCTTCAAGTGGTAGCTGGTAATATGTAGGCACTCTGTAAATTCATATTGAGTAAATGAATGAAACTGTGATTTCCTGAGAATCGGACCTTGGTTTCCTAACCCTAACTGATGAGAGGCTCGCTGCTTGACAGTGTTACAAACGCACCTGAATGAGACTTTTTTAGACAGATCTTCATGACCTGTTTCCACCCCAGTTCATCGTCGTCTCCTCTTTTACACCAAATGGTCTGCAGGGTGTGGTCACTGTTTCTTCTGTGCCATTTTGGGGTGGAGAAGGTGGATGTGATGAAGCCAATAATTCCGGACTTATTCCTTCCTGTGTTGTGTTTTTTTGCCCTTGCACCAGAGTAAGAAATAGCTTCCAGGAGCTCCAGCTATAAGCTTGGAAGAGTCTGTGTGATTGTAATCACATGGTGACAACACTCAGAATCTAAATTGGACTTCTTTTGTATTCTCATCACTCAATTTGTTTTTTAGCAGTTTAATGGGTACATTTTAAAGTCTTCCATTTTGAGTGGAATTAGATCCTCCCCTTCAAATGCTGTAATTAACATCACTTACAGAAACTTGAATAAAATATTGAAGGCTCAAAAAAAAAAAAAAATGCTGGGTAATAAGTTACAACCAAAAAACCCTGGCTCTTTTTAAGATGAGACAAACTTATCAGCCACTTACCCTTTTGCCTTTTATCATTCTTTTCTTTCTTTTTAAAATCAGCTTTCTTGGTTGAATGTCATTCTTATTAGTTTATAAATAAGACGCTGTGCAAACCTTGCCATCCATGTGGCCAATTACGTAGGGAAGGCCAAGAAACTTGCAAAAGCATTGGAGGTATATATTTATAATTTGTATACAGCATTAATTTTCAAAAATATTTCACTAGCAGTTGAATAAAATTCCTAACTGGTAACAGCCCAGTTTTAAAAAATGTGAGTGAAGGGATCAGAGGATATGAATTCAAAGTCACTTCTAGCTTTTAAATTTTATGATTTTATTTGATTAAGCATCTCAGAGTTAAGGAGAGACAAACGAATCAACTTCACAAGCATTTACTGTTTGGTCCAACACTGTAAAATTTGATTAAGTAAAGCCCAGACTTGTTGGAATTCATCACACAATGCCATTCACCCTCAGACCTTGTAACTCAAATATGTGAGAGTAGATTGATCAGATAAAATCAATGTGGTCTGAATAATAAAATTTAATTTCCATTTAAAATTGTGTGCTTGTTTATATACAGTTACACTTACCATGCTTCTATTTATGTAGTTATTCTAAGACTGTTCTGCAAATAAGACCTTTGTGTGGTTCCAAGTTCATATTATTTATATGCAAAAGGTTGATTTTGTTTCCTCCATTGTACAGAGAAGGAAACTGAGGCTTTGAAGACATTAAGGCACTTCAGGGATCACAGTAATGTGATCCAGCTTTCTTCTCCTTATACCACATTGTTTTACTTTCATTTTTATTATTATTCAGAATATTCATGAACTTACACAATACTAATTTTGCTAATGAGATAAATGCAAAACTTCCAAGTAGATTCATTTGAAAATCGTTGTAAAGAGAAAACATGCTACTGAAATTTAAGCAAAAAGAAGGCCAAAAATAAGTTTATTTTTCACAAAACAAACCCTACCCACATTCCCTACAGCAGTTATATGGGACAACCTTGCTCTATGATGAACTGAATGAAACAATTTTGGGAAATAATTTTCTCTGTCTGCCCTCCCATCCTCAATGGCTTGATATATAATGCCTTGTGTACAATCTTGTCAAAACATAAGAAATAGATGATATATTTTTTAACACTTCCCTGTCCACCCTGTGATGTTAGAACTCTATGACTCACAGTCTATTCTCTGGTATATTTGTAAAACGACACGCAAAACACAGAAATTGTAGGTCTTGGAGTCACAGAACATCTCCCTGAACAACCTGATAGCAGAATCTCATGCATAAATTTTAATCCCGTTGAATCAATGTTATAATTATTAGGCTTAGTAACTAATGACATATTCACTAGTGTTTGTTTTGACTTAAGATAAAACTCCTTAAAACAAAAACACATCAATAACACATAAAAGATAACTCTGCTTAAAGAAGAAGGCCAAATGCTAGATGTAATTCTTTAAAAAGTCAATACCTAAAATATGGAGTTAAGTCAGCATGTAGACTAAGTAAGACTGGTAGCAATGGAACCTAAACTGGGGTTTTAGATTTGCAGGTAGTATATGGATAATCATTATCAGTGCTTGCTGAATGTTTGTGGTGGTCCCCTCCTTCCAGAAACATAGCTAGATTGCCTTCTGACTTCTTTGTGGTTATGTGTGGCATGTGACTTGTTGTGGCCTATGAGTTGTAACAGAATATGGCATGCATTACTACAGGCTGAGGGATTTATGTTGATACAAAAGCTTCCAGAACTCTCCTTTCCCTCAGCCACTATCGCCAGAGTGTCAACATTCCTTCACCCTGGATACTGAAGGAAAGTTAATACTTATGCCAGAGCAAGGGCCCAGCCAACATGAAATAGGCAGGTAGCCCAAGGACTGATAGGCTTTACACCTTTTTTTAAAAAAAATGCTTTTAAAAACACTGATCCTGGCCGGGCGCAGTGGCTCATGCCTGTAATCCCAGCACTTTGGGAGGCTGAGGCGGGCAGATCACATGAGGTTGGGAGTTCGAGACCAGCGTGACCAATGCGGAGAAACCCTATATCTACTAAAAATACAAAATTAGCCAGGCGTGGTGGCGCATGCCTGTAATCCTAACTACTCAAGAGGCTGAGGCAGGAGAATTGCTTGAACCCAGGAGGCGGAGGTTGCAGGGAGCCGAGATCACGCCATTGCCCTCCAGCCTGGGCAACAAGAGCGAAACTCCATCTCAAAAACAAACAAACAAAAAAACACAAAACAAAACAAAAAAATACTGATCTAGAGACGGAATGGTTGGGGAAGGTAGGGATAGGAAGAGATTTGTGAAAGAATACAGAATTACAGCCAGATATGAAGAATAAGTTCTAGTATTCTATATCACTACAGGATGACTATAGTTAACAATAATATACTATATAATTTCAGATAGTTAGAAGGACCATATGGAATATTCCCAAAACAAAGAAATGATTAATGTTTGAAATGAGAGATATGCTAATTACCCTGATATGATTACTGTATATTATATGTATCAAAACATCATTATACACCTCACAAATATGTACAATTGTTACGTATCAATTAAAAAATTAAATGGAAAAACCACTGACATTTTGGGACTGTGTGTTAACACAGAATCTCTAACCCATCCTGAGTGATAAAAATTAGTACTTGAAATAACTTGTGCTTTATCTTGTTCCTTTCATCTTTATCTGATGGAAAGTGGAGTAGGCTACACCATTTCCACATAAGAAGCATTTTCTTTTATGGATGCAGCTGCTAGGTTCCAATAAGAAATTTTAAGAAATGAAGATAAGCTTTGTACTGTCAGCTATGAAATTAAGCATGAGTCTAAAAGCCAACAGAAAAGGTAAATAAAGGACACAGATTTTTTAGATTTGGTGATAATTAAGATTTCTGAATTTTTAAAATGTGTGTGCTGAATAGTTTCCATGAGTAGCTGCCATATTGAATTCTGACATGTATGTCTCTATTCACTCTCATGGCAGAGGAGGACTGTTTTCTCTTTGCTTAAGGCAGACATTTTCACCCACCAATAGTACAAACTACGTGTACCCTTCACTCAAGACAGTTAAAGTTTAAGAAAATACGTAGTCATTAAACTCTTCAGTTTGCCAGAGGGACCTTTATGGCCTAAGAATGAAAATGATAAATTATCTGACTTGTCTAGTCACACTCACTCAAAAATCTTTAAAAATATATAGGTTTCTATTTTCTACATTAGATAGTACTACTTCCATATTGGTTTATGTGTGAATTGAAAGGTAAGACAAAAAATAAAAATTAAAACACCCTCATTCACTTTCTCTTGTGTCCCTGGTTAGAGACAGGCATATGAGCTTTTCTGTTTCTTTAAATGCACTTCTAAAACTGGCTTCATAAAATGCTTCCAAATAATACAGGTAAAACTCATCATTTGCCAACAATATATGAATGATATGATACAAGATGGAGATCAAAACATACTTGAAACCACTGACTGGTTGTTTTGAAAGTTGTCTAGATATGTAATCACAAAAATACTCAATAAACAAAACTTCTGTTTTTATTTATGTAGTATCTGGTGTTAGATATAAAAATAAGCTGAAAAACATCTGGAATTCAACTGGCTGTCACATATATATGCTCAAGAAGGATAAAAACTTAACAAATTTTAAAATTTTCTGAATCTTTTTTTTTTTCTTTTTTGAGGTGTAGTCTCGCTCTGTCGCCGAGGCTGGAGTGCAGCGGGGTGATCTCAGCTCACTGCAACCTCCGCCTCCCAGGTTCAAGCAATTCTCCTGCCTCAGCCTCCCCAGTAGCTGGGATTACAGGTATGCACTGCCACACCCAGTTATCTTTATATTTTTTGTAGAGACGGGGTTTCATCGTGTTGGTCTGTCTGGTCTCCAACTCCTGACCTCAAGTGATCTGCCCACCTCGGCCTCTCCAAGTGTCTGGTCTCCAACTCCTGACCTCAAGTGATCTGCCCACCTCGGCCTCTCCAAGTGTTGGGATTACAGGTGTGACCCACTGCGCCCGGCCCTGAGTCCTTTGTTTTGAGTGGATGTATTAAAAGATGAAAGAATGATACAGTTGTTTATTAGAAGCAAATGATTATGAAAAAGAGATTAGCGATCCACACTAAAGCATATCCTACTAACATACAACAAGAACCCTGAGAAGTTAAGAAGTTCAGTACTTTTCAAGTGAACCCAGGTGAATTCCCATTTCCTGTAAATCAAGATGACTGTTGTATGGGAACTTTAACACTGAATCCCTTTTGTTCTTAATCACTGACTCAGTGGTTTCAAAACATTTTCAGCAATTACATTCTCACCAAAGATCATGATGATATGATGATCTTAGCATTAGATCTTAGATGAGTTAAGAGCAAAACAATAGAAGCCAATTACATAGCCACATCTGTTTCTAATTGACTAAATCTTTTAAAATCCAGTTTTGCAAAAATACAGTTTATCTGTGGAATCTGACAAATCATGTATAAGACATATCTGATTGGAGCTACCGAAAGCACCGGGATATTTCTGGTGCACATACGATAGTACAGTATTGTTGGAAATACCTGATGTATATAGTTTTGTGGCCTTTAGCAAAAACCAGAAACAAAGCTATAAAGAATGACAGGCAAAAATTATAACCCAGTCAACTAATGAGAAAAAGAAAACATTAGAAATGAATAAATATATTGGGGTAAATCTCTTATTACCAAAATTGATTTTCCCATGCATCTTAGATTTTGTTTTGATTAAATAAATTAAATGAGTCACAAAATAAATTTAAACCTACCCACAAAAATTCATAATAAAATGTATAGTGGATTACTTCTGCTATGACATTTCAGTTCACTCATCCGAAGGCATCTGATTACTCATGAGTGCTTATATTACATTAGCCTCTTCACTCATGACAAAAAGGCTGTATTAGACCTAATCCATTATGGAGTTTCTGTTCTTTTATTTTTTTTCACTTAAAGCTCATCACTACTATCCATGCTGAATTCTATATTAAATAGTAATTCTATATTTAAATAGATATTGTATTGGTAAATCTTGATCTTATAGGGTTGTTCTAAATTATGTTTCATCTATTAAGATATTGGATAACTGCTCTGAAAAACAAGTCTCGAATCTTAAGAGAAACAAGATAATGAAGCTTTGCACCATACCATTTAATTTTGAGACATCTCAATTGGGAAGAAATGCACAATTTTTCTGAAAGACACAATTGCTCTGTCTGGAAATTAATATCTTTCTTTTTCTCTAGAACCATATTTGAACTGAACTTCAAGACAAATAGACACAAGATAAATCTTTTCTTATATATCCTCAATTGCAGGAATTTAATGCTCCAAACAGAATTAGATCCATTGCCTTGCTTTCTTATCTGCTTTAGGGTTCTCAAGACACAGGAATTCATTTCTCCCAAAATGGGTCTTCAAAAACATCTTTCTCAATTTAATTTCTCATAGGTTCTCAATTGGCTGCAACATTCAATTTGAAGGTGTAGAGATTTACTTTTATCGAAAACTTTTTTTAGATACCATCAGGCTACAAATAGGGACTAAATTTTATCAATGTTAGATTTAGCTTTTTAAAGACAATTTTGGAATAAATGGGCTCTTAATTTGAGTTTATGTGTACGTAAAATTTGATATGTGATCCATTAAAGGAAATGTAAAAGAAGAGGAAATTTTCCTCTTTCAGTCACTGAAACCCTAGGAGGGGATCTAACTTTGAATGAAGAATAGCTGCATGGCCATGTTAGACAGTACATAGAAAACAAACTTGAAGCCTTTAAACTTTTTGAATGGAAGAAAGAGCTACTGTCTAACTACCACTTACTTTCCATTTTCAGTTACTATGAATTACATGCAGGAAGACTTTACATTAAGGAATGAAGGAAATCACTTTTGGCATTAATTTATTTTAAGCCTTACTGTGGCTGTTTTACAAGTACCACTGCTTTAAAAATCAGTCAACTCTCTATGGATCCTTCAACAGTGTCACAGACACAAATGTGGTTCTTGCTGATGTAAATGTTTGATTCCTCTTGGATTGTCCAGAGAAACATTTCAGCTAGGTCAATGTCTCTAAAGAAGAGAAAGATAATGTTTTGCCTTTTGCAGACAGGGCAGTTGCCATCACTCATCTTGGAAGAGAGCTAAAAACACTGGACCAGAGATGAATTTGAGAGCCAAGCTCTTAGTAGTAGTGTTGCCAGATAAACACACTTAATCCAAGTGTTTTTATGTACTAAACTTGGCAACCCTAATTATGAGACTTTCATTATCACCAGTGGCTTCTTCCAGGAGAATCTGAATGAAGAAATCTCTCCATAAGCATGAAGGCACACCATAGATAATCAATGGATAGAAGTTATTTTCAGTCCCTCCAGATGAAAACACCAGAATTTAGGAACAACCAACTACAAAAGAATACTTCCCATTTTTTCTTGTAATTGGTATCACATGCTGCATTTCTCCTAAATCCTCTAAATCTGCTTTTGAGATGGATAATTAAGCACATAAACTTATTTCTGTGAATTACGTATTCACATATTTACGTACTGTGAGTATATAAATGTAAGGCTTAATAACAATTGACATTTATTAGAATATATATGAAAGTAAGGGAAAAGGAAAATAAATTACGTTTTCTTAGATTTTAAACCAGTGGTTCTCAATCCTAGCTATAAATTGAAATTACTTGGGATTAAAACAAAACAAAATAAAACAAACAAAAACAATAAATAGCCAAATCTCAGCCCTATAATATGGGTACCTATGCCCATCATTAGTAGAATCAGAATAAGTAGAGTCAGAATTAGAATATGGTGGAGAAAATATTGGACTAAAGGTTTTGGATCAAGACTGAATCTTGGTCAAGTCTTAATCTTGACTTTGGATTAAATTCCAGATCAACCTAAAACCATTTTCTACACGTGTATCTATATAGCCAGTTATTTAACTTCTCTAAGTACAAGTTAGAATCTGAGAGAAATACAATTCTCTAAGTATGAGTTAGAATCTGAGAGAAATACAATTCTCTAAGAATTAGTTAGAATCTGAGAGAAATACAGTATGTCCAAGTAACCTACAAATTCTGTGCACAATATAGGCATTTTAGATTTTGGAAAGCTATGAAATTCCCTGGCCCCACTCGTTTCACTGAAGTTGATAAGTGGTGATTATCTTTAGTATATATCATAGCTCTATAAAGTTATGAAACCACAAGAATGTACAGAAATGGTACCATTTAAATTTTTCAACATACATTTTAGTATTTATGTCTAGTATCTAGCATCCATGCTCCTCTGTTTCTCCTCCCAGGGCTCTTCTATCAGTCTATTTGGATATATCCAGCGTCACTGACACAACGCTGAGAGTCCTAGGCCACTTAGGAAGTCTAGGTTCTTTCTCCCACCTAGACTAATGCCTAGGCTCCCCCGAACTCCTGACTATGCCTTTGGTTTATTTTTATTACGCTTTTATTCATGTATCACTAGAAAACTGATGAAGATATTGTGAGTCAGAATGCCAAGAAGGCCAGGGAATCCAGATGAGATCTTCCTGCCTACATAGAACATGACTAAATATCTGGCTTAGACTTGTTATCTCTCACATGAAAAGAACGATTGCCGCATTTTCCAAAAATCTTAAAATTAATATTTAAATTTAACTCTCCTTATATGCAGATTTAATTTGTAGACTTTGTATAAAAGCGATTTAGTAGAAAAAAAAAGGAAATATGGAAATATCTCCTTTCATCAAGGTAAAAACTCATCTACCCAACTCATATATTGTCAATGTTTTTAATATAATTCAGGTGGTTTCTAGAAGAAATTTCACGTTTCCTAGATTTGACAAAAATATCCCCACTCCTACTTTTTTTTTCTTTTTTTGAGATGAGTTTCACTGTGTTGCTCAGGCTGGAGTGCAGTGGTGCGATCTCAGCTCACTGCAACCACCGCTTTGTGGGTTCTAGCAATTCTCCTGCCTTGGCCTCCTGAGTAGCTGGTGTGATCTTAGCTCACTGCAACCACCACCTCCGGGGTTCAAGTGATTCTCCCGCCTTAGCCTCCCGAGTAGCTGGGATTACAAGCACCCGCCACCACACTCAGCTAATTTTTCTATTTTCAGTAGAGATGGTGTTTTGCTATGTTGGCCAGGCTAGTATTGAACTCCTGACCTCAAGTGATCCACCAGCCTCAGCCTCCCAAAGTGCTGGGATGACAGGTGTGAGCTACCGCACCTTGCCCCCACCCCTGCTTTTTTGAAAAGCCTGATAAGTAGTATAAAGAATGGCAGGCCTTCGTGAAGAAGCCAGCAATGGGAGCCATGGGTAAGGTTGCCAGTAAACTGTTTAAAGAAACATGTCTTTGGTGATAGCTTAGATTGTCCAGTTCACTGCAGCCATTCACTTTGACTTTATTCACTTCACCCCTGTATGCTTTTGTGTTTGCAAGCCCTTAGCCAAGATGGTAAACTCTACTTTAAAATAGCTAGCTTAATTTCTAGAAAACATTACCTAATGTATAATTTTCCAATATTAAATAAAAAGTAATATTAATGTTAGGTTACATGGTTCCAACAAAATAAATATTTCTTTTTGGTCACAGACAACTCACCAGTTTGGCATCTCCCTATCTTTTTCATGCCACCCATCAGCATGAATTAACGAGGCCAGGATGCATGCATGAGGCACTTGATTTCTTATCCAATGAAGGTTATATAGCACAAGCACTAGAAAGTGCCCTGTTTCTCAGACAGCTATGTTCTGCATGTTAAAGGCTGCAATTGTTCTGTGAAATAGTTTAAGGTGACAAGGTTTCTATTTTGGCATTGGGAAAGAGGTGGCAAGAATGCATTATTAAATTTTGTAAGGATAACTAGAATGAAAAATGAAATTGTGTATTGTCAGATGCAAAGATAATGCCTTTTGTAAACAATGCTTTTGTTTCTAAAGGAAGCAAAACACTATTAGCATGACATTTAATTTTCAATTTAAGAATTCTAGAAAAAAATGTTGGGGTAAATGATTGCCCAGTTCACTGCAACCATTCTAAGATTACACATTCCTCTGATTTATTTACTAAGCTGTGATATAAATGAGTATTTTTTATTGTAGAATCATAGTAGAAAGGTAACTTTCTCCCATATATGGACTGATATAAGTTTTATGTTATGTGGTATATGTCTCCATCTTTTTAGACCATGATTTTATTTCAAAATTGAATTTGGTTTCTAGAAAATAGTTCACTGGTCTATTAGTGAACTTACCTCTCTAAGACAGGGTCACACAGGACTTTTAAAAATATGTGTTTATTTTAACAGAAGCTAAGATTTTGCTATAGAAGAAACACTTTTGTTGCATTTTACAATTTAATGTGAGATATATTTCATCAAATTAACTATCATAGTTTATATCTTTGAGTTTATACATTTGCATTGCTTTGCCCAAATAATTGAATGCTTTAAAAAGGTGTATATGAATTCATATTTTATTAATAGAATTGTATTTCACATGTACTATAAGAGTTTTCAATTAAAAGAAACCATGTGAGAGATTTGTAAAAGGGAGTTTTTAATCCAATTAGAAAAAAAAGTTTCAAAATTTTTAAATAGGATTATTTAAACATTCAAGACTTACATAAATATGTCATTGGTTACTGAATATATGAATACATTATTATAATAAATTTATTATTTCATCAAATTTCAAAACTAAGATAAAACATTTATTATCATTCAATATTTAAGTGATTTTTCTTTCTATTGTTACTTTTTAAAAGAAGAGGGAAAAATAGAATGTCTAATTATTTCCTAAACTGCAAATATTTTTGTATCTCTAGATTTGTTATTTTTGTTTATATAACAAAAAAGAAGCTACCTGAAATCAGTATATATTACAGAAAGTCTTCAAAAGAATAAAAGGGCAGAGACAGACATACATATTAATCCTTATGTAGATATTCAGGTTCACTCTTGTTCAAATGTTAGAAAGCTAATTTCATACTCCATCTGGAGAATGTTGAATAAATTTAAATTTTTAGTGCTATTGTCCCATGAAAGAAGTCTGATTATTTTTCAAAATTCAAAGATTTTTTTGGTTTGTTTTCTTTTCCTTTTTTTGTGACTTGCACTTTGACAAATGACAAAATCGGTGCAGAACTTGGAGGAAAGGTGCTACTCTTCAGGCTGAGAAGGCTTCCTTCCATAAGCTTTCATTTAATTTTGACGATGACCATGCGAACATGGGGTGAATTCACAGATTTTAACTTAATGCTTCAGAGTCTCAGATAAAGGGGGAACAGACAATATCTCAACACCACAGACTGTATCCTTCTGTCCTTTTTACATCCCACCTGAGAACACCATCCTCAAATGTGTCAGCTTAGACTGTTGATGTATTGCTGTGCATGGCACATTCTGGGACCTGGAAATGTAGGCAACCTTCAGTTTTATAGTCTCACACTCAGAAAAAGCAGTCAGAGTGATTTGCTAGGAAACAGAGTGAAGAATGCTACCAAAAGGGCAGTTGAAATCCCTTGTTTTGCCCTCTTTTGTGACGGCAAAGGCAATGTTTAAAAATTCCACATTGACAATAAGGTGTTTATTGTACATTTTAACAGCCACACTTGAAGATTATTTATTTTTCAAATGTTACAAGAGTACAAATCTCCCTAAAAGAAAAATAGTCTTCTGCTTTTGTTGCGCAACTTTTCAAACACAATCGTACTTAAATTAACTCATTGAGGCCAACAAATAGAGTCCTTATTGAGCAAATAAATATTCCCAAAGGGGTCAAAGAGGTTGAAGGCAGGTTCTTTTAAATACCAGTCACAATAAAGCCCAAAGAGAAATAAGTAATGCAGTACAGAGAACTGCACCTGGTCATGTTTAGCTTAAAATACTGCAGACTTAACAAACGCATTTATCAAAACTACAGCTTACCTATGTGTGCTCTCCCTAACTGACACATCACAAACAAATTTACTCCCCTCAAAGAACAATCTGCTAAGCACAATACGTAGATACACACACTGGATCTATCATGCTGTTATTCGACCAGAAAAGATCAAATTTTCTAATACAAATAAAGTGGAAATGGTTGTTCCAATTTAAGGTCCATAAAACACTTATTAAAGATAAAAGCAGGTTATTCAGCAATATTGGCCTTTGTGAGATGCGGTATGTGCCACAGAATGAAATAGAAATTTCAGTGATGGAAAATCATTCTCCTTCCCTCTTGATAGTATAATAACCTTTTAAATCATGTTTGACATTTGTAAGTTGAGTGAGCTGGCAGCCCTGAAAAGCCTCTGCAGTAATATATGTGGCAAACCCTTTCTGGAGCAGTAATCTCATTGCTGCTCTAACGGCTCTCACTTCATGTGGCCGACTGGGCCCCAAGAGACATATTTGACTCTGCCTTTCTCAAGCCACTGGTTGCTAATGTTCCCTATTATGAGGAAAACAGCACCGTGCCTTCAGGCAATGGCCACTCTGCTAGAGGTACCATGACCAGCCAACCTTCTGCTGAGCTTTTTTGTTTTAAACTATTAAATATGCACATGCTTTATACAAAAGGGGTTCTTTGTGCTTCAAAACAACAATATGACAGCGATATTTACTCTGCTCCAATTGCTAATCTGACAAGCTCCATCTGGTAAGCAGACCCTTTATCTTCTCATCACCCTAAATCTCTGAAGGAAAGTGGACACTAGCGGCATATGTCCATGGCTGGTCCTTATGCTTAATGAGGTAGAATATTTATAGGTTGAAACTTTAAGGACACCTAGGAGATGTGTTAGTTGATGTTGAGAAAGAAAGCTATCCCACTAAAGAGAGCTACATGAGTCTATTTTCTGTCACACCGCATTTCATTTGGAAAGGAAGCCCCGCACAATCTCTTACAAAGGTGAAGTTGAAATGTGATTTTTCTTAAAATGTTTAATAATCCTACAGAGCCACCTTCAATGTCCCCAGATACATTTCTGCTTATCCCTAGCACTTGCATATATATATATATATATATATATAATATTTCATTGTCAAATAAAGATTGAATATATTCAAGATGTACATGATTATTTTATTTTTATGTATACATATACACGCACCTTGTGTAATGATGAATACAATCGGATTAATTAACACAATCACCACCACCTATTATGCACAAAATATGGTCAAAGTGTACAAACTCAGTTATAAGATACCCGTATATTTTAATTGCCTTGTCTTTATTCTCTACTCAAATATAAGCATTGTAAATGCAATAAATATATATTATTTCATAAGTCTACACAGTAGATGCTCTTTATATTAGTCATTTGAATAAATGTATACATTTTCACTCTGTTATGAACACAGAATACTTATATTTCACACAGGAATAAATGTGATATCAAAACAAACCTACCTTAGCCCCAAAATCAAATTTATAGACAGGTTATTTTTGTCTTCCATAGTTTATCATACAGCTTCATTCATCTTGACATTTTTCAACCATTCAACAACTTAACTAGGGAGTGTCCACTCTGTGTGATCTGTACTTAAATATAAAATATTCTAGACATTCAAACTTCCAAATTAATATGGTACTCCATACCTACAATTTAATCTATGGTGCTTTGTAGCAATATAGAAAGAACATGGCATGGAGGTACGGTTATACCCACATGCCCAGAAATAAATGTGTAATTTTAGAGAATTAGCAAGTTCTATCTTTGCATTTGGTAGCACATTAAGTCCCATGAAATCCATCTATGAAAGGATTAATTATAATTAAAGCTGATGTGCACATATTAAGGAAATAAATATTAGTGTGTTTTTCTATTCAAAGCTGATAAAACATCTGAGCAGTAAAGATAAAATATTCCCTTACTCAATTTGTATTTTATATACAACCTAGAGCCAACTTTATCCTAGGGGATTTAAAGTCATCTGAGACTTTGGTTCAGAAGTGGGAAATAAATGATGAAATTTCCTTGGCCATTTTCTGGGTCACTTTCTCAATACAAAGGTCATAGCCAGCTGCTGTTGCTGCCTTCCAAGTCTATTTAATGTATTCCTCTATCTTTTTATCATTTAGAGGATATTTAATGTATTTTCCAATAGATACCTGAAATTACAGTTGACTCTAAAACCTCTCATAATAATCAAGTGAGCTGGAACATGCTAAATAAGAGATCTGGAAATTTGGCATTATCACTTAGATTTGGTGTCCACATGAGTATAACCTTCACGAATTTCTAGCCAAGAATGCATATTAATTACACAGAAATACACACAGGTACAATTATTGGTTTAATGATCTTATTTGCTGAGCTAGTATGGCCCATAATTGTTTAGGGGTGAGACAAGGAAGGTGAGCAGGTGGAAGACCTAATGAAGACAAATAAGGCTTTAGTCAGAAGAATACTAAACGTGCATTAAGGGCGCACCACAAACAAGACACTGTTCTAAGTAGTTTATATGTATTAATTAGTTCAATCTTTGCAACCACCCTATGAGATAGGTACTATTAATATCTTTATTTTTTTATTGAGAAAACAGACTCAGGTCAGGTTTGGTGGCTCAAACCTGTAATCCCAGCACTTTGGGAGGCCAAGGCAGGAGGATCATTTAAGGCCAGTAGTTTGAGACCAGCCTGGGCAACATGGCTAGATGCTGTTTCTATGGAAAAAAAAAAAAATGTTCTTTACTTAGTTTCTATGGAAAAAAAAAAAAGTTCTTTACTTAGTCAGGTGTGGTGATGCACACCAGTAGTCCCAGCTACTTGGGAGGCTGAGGCAGGAGAATTGCTTGAGCCCAGCAGGTCAAGGCTGCAGTGAGCCATGACTGTGCCACTGCACTCCACTCTGGGTGACAGAGTAAGACCCTGTTTCTTAAAAAAGAAAGAAAGAACTTTAAAAAGAAAAAAAAAAAAAAAGGAAATTGAAGCTCAGCAAGGTCAAGTAATTTCTCTGAGGACACACAGCAAGTATGTAACAAAATTGGGAAGCTTAACTCCAGAGTGATACATTTAACCACTACAGGGTGAATTTAGTAAAAGAGTTACAATATTTGAATGTTAGCTTCTAAAGTAAAAAGAAGGTATCATTTTAACTATGATGAGAACAAAGAGGGCTACAAAAGGGATTTTTGAATTGAGTGTTTATGCCTAACTTTTCAAATGAATGGCATAGGCCATTTAATTTTGCTTTGCTCATGTGAGAATTTAGATATCGACATCTATATGTATGATAGGAACATTTTAAATATTTGATAAGTGAATGAATTGATAATTGAATAAATATATAGATTGCTGTATATTTATATTATTCTATAATTTTGAAGTAATACATGCATATGCAATTTCAGAAAGTGACTGGAGTCTTCATATAAGTAGTTAGGAGCCACCCCTGCACATCATTTCATAAATTACACTTAGCCAATGCAATTTATTATATTATCAGCTATGGTGGGAATTGTTTTAACACCAGTCTCCCCCACAAGAATTATTCTGATAATAATATTAGTAATAATATTAGGAAATTTGGACTCTTTAAAAATCTTATGTAAAGCCTGAATAAAATCATCTTAGAAATCTTTATTTTTTAAAATCAGCAATATATATTTTCAATTTAAAAATATGTCTATTAGGCCGGACACAGTGGTTCATGCCTGTAATCCCAGCACTTCGAGAGACCAAGGTGGGTGGATCAACTGAGGTCAGGAGTTCGAGACCAGCCTAGCCAACATGGTGAAACCCTGTCTCTACTAAAAATACAAAAGTTATCTGGGCATAGTGGTGTATGCCTGTAATCCCAGCTACTCAGGAGGCTGAGGCAGGAGAATTACTTGAACCCAAGAGGTGGATGTTAGTAGCCAAGATCATGCCACTGCACACCAGCCTGGGTGACAGAGTGAGACTCTGTCAAATAAATAAATAAACAAATAAATAAATAAATAAATAAATAAATAAATAAATAACTTGTCTATTATTTCAGTTTAGGTTTAAAATAAGACCCCCAAGTCTCCTATTTTAGGTAGCTGCCCCTAAATGTCTCCTGTAAAGAAATTCCAGAGACATCCATTACCAGAAATGTTGAGACTTTAATAAGAAAACTGATGCACAGAGGAGATAGTGAGAAAGTAAAAGGTCACAGACCTTATTTAAAAAGTAAGGAAATATAGCCTAAATGGGAAAATGGCTAGGTTTATATCCCGCAATTTCCTCTTCCTCTTATCAACAATTTATTTTTTTTTAATTTAGTCTGTTAGCATCAGTATTTTTGTAGCATAGCAGAGACAGAACTAAAAATTCCAAAGACTGATATAAAAATAACCTCTTCAAAATTAGAAAAAAAGAACAGATGGGTTGGGCTGCTACATTCATGCTCTCTACATTTTACTAAATGTTGCTACAGGAGTAACTGTCTCTTTGGGTCCCTGCCTAAATATCCAGTTACAGCCTGAATCTTAAGGTACTATCGATTATTTTCAATTCTGAGTAGCTGCTCTATAAACTAAATCAACTCCCCAAATAACTCTTTCTCAGAATAATTTTTGGAATATGTGAGGCAGTATAGCAAATGATAAAACTCTAGGCAGAGTCTAGAGTTTGAGTAAGAGCAGTAGAAAAAAAAAATGATTTCCCTACTGCATAATTTATGTAATTCTATGTCAATTTCTCTTTTGCTCTAAATCTATGCTAACCTGCAAAAGTGATTAAAGTTACAAAATTTGCATTTATGGACCTGTTTTACGTATACAATATATAATATGTATGGCAGATTTAAAATTTTGGGGAGAAAGAATGAGGTATTTTTTTTCCAAACTATGAGAATATGATGAGTGTTATGGAAATATTTGCATCCCATATTTATTTTCATGACTCTGTCTTCCCTCCTGTTACCCAGGCTTAGAATCTTTGAAACCAACTTGAGGTCTCCATTTCCATTCTCTTATTTTTATGTAGCTGGCAGACATTGCCTGCCACTCACTGCTATATCGTCCCTCTCTGTTGTAATCTGGATTATTATGGTTGTTCCTCTGATTCCTATTTTCAATTAGTCTGACCTGAGATTTTGCAATCATAATCTAAGAAGTCTCCTGATATGGTTTGGCTGTGTCCCCCACCCAAATCTCATGTTGAATTATAGTTCCCATAATCCCCACATATCATGGAAGAGAACCAGTGGGAGGTAATTGAATCATGGGGGCAGTTACCCCTATGCTGTTCTCGTGATAGTGAGTGAGTTCTCGGGGAATCTGATGATTTTATAAGGGGCTTTTTCCCCTTTGCTCAGCACTTTTCCTTCCTGCTGCCATATGAAGAAGGACGTGTTTGTTTCTCCTTCCATCATGATTGTAAGTTTCCTGAAGCCTCTCCAGCCCCGTTCAACTGTGAGTCAATTAAACCTCTTTCCTTTATAAGTTACCCAGTCTCAGGTATTTCTTCATAGCAGCGTGCGAACAAACTAATATATCTCTAGGCTTTCAGTCCTTCTTATCTCCAGACTACTCTTCATTCTTTCTTAAGTTGCTTTTCCCAAAACACATCCTGATACCACACCTATCTATTGCATTCTTCTATCCCCCATTTAAATGTCAGTTTAAACATATGTAGACTAATATTTTAGAATCTAATTCCAACTTGCCATCTCAACTTATATTTTAAAAAATGTTTCACATCCTGTTAAAAAGCACTAATTTTTTTCATGCATGCTTCTCTTTTTCCCTCTTTCTAAATGCTTTCTTCCTGTTCCTCATTATGTACATCCTACTTATCATTCAATATCTAATTTAAATTCTACCTTTTTCATGAAATAATCTTGACTCTGGCAATTCTGTTTGCCCTAGAAGATGAAAATAGCCCCTCCATCTTATGAAATGCCCTGGCTACTGATTTTTTCCAGATCTCACATCACTTTCATCAGTCAGTGTTTTATCATAATTCTGTACACGTATATCTTATCTTCCATATCGACTATAAGCACCTTCAGGGAAGGGTCTGTTGCTTTATCTATTCCACAGTGCCAGGCACACTCCCATGCACACAGGAGGCACAGATGAATGAAGGAATGAATAACAATTTTGTCTGTAACAGAGAATAATTTAAACTCATCTCCTGAATCCCAACCAAAGGTTTCTGTTCACGGCTCTGCTGAGGATAACTTGCTGTTAGTCAGCCGTGATTGTTACAGTGCAGCTATTACAACAGTGCACTTTCCCAGCATCAAATAACCCTTAATGGTAGTTTCCCATGACTGAAGAAACCTTCTCCCACTTCAGTTCAGTCTCATATTTTGCCCTGGTCTGAAGGCAGCATGACAGACTAAGAACACAAAAGACTCATGAGTGAGAGAGTCTGGACTCTGGGCATTGCTCTCAAGAATTTCTTAGCTTGGCAAATCATTTCACTTCAATTTTCTCATTTGTTAAATGAGGGGTTGGGATTGGAGTTACTTTCCAGCTACGAAATTTCATGGAGGCGAAACTTTGACCTTTAGAAAATCATTTTCCATGCTTGAACTCCTAAGAGTTATTAGTAAATGGCCCTCTACATTTCCTGGTGCTAGTTGGTGTGGTTTTAGTACTTATTCTAAGTTTTAACTTTCAGACTTTGTGTGAATATTATTCAATTTATGCTGAGAATTTTTCTTCATCTATGTCACAACCTTCAGAATTTCCTTGGAATTCTTCACCCAAAAAGCTTCATTTTCACTGAATCCTTTGACGGATCCAGTGACACTCATTGTTGGCTGAGGAGGCTTTGCAGAATAACCCACAAGTGCAATGCCCTACTGCTTAGGTAGCCCAGCCACTGATGGACTCATTCAGCTGCTGCCTGGTGCTGAACCTTCTCGGCCCGTGTCCAGCGACTCTTCCTACTCTTTGTGACCTCTGTTAGCATGCCTCCTCATGTCAATGGGCCTTCTATCCCGGACAAAGTCTGTTTTCCTCCTTTCTACCCATGTTCAAGGTCTGTTTCCTTCCCTTTCTACTCCATATAAACTTCCTTTACTTCCTTTGTTTGTCAATTTCTTCTTCCCTTAAATGTAAAACCTCTGAGTGTTAACTAGCGTCTAGAAAAGCAGAAGCATTGATACAACTGTGTGGGCTTGACACAACTGTGGGGAAATAATCAGAACCAAGTGTTAGAGGTACATGTCTTTAAAGTTAGATCCTAGAGACTGACTTTTGAAAACACAACACGGGAAATCTGATGTAGCCAATGGCAAACTTCCAGAGGAGGCAAGGTCTCCCAATTTCATCCATCCCCCAGCATTCCCCAGGGAGTTTCCTTTAACTGGATCTGCCTGTGAAGGACTCAGCTCTATTCTGTGAAGGGAGTGCACTTAAGCAAATACCTCAAGGTGTTCATTTTAACTTCCTCTCATTTTCAAAAATCAAGAGATTCTAGTTTATTTCTAAGATCAATATGCCCAAATTTAATTAAATCCAAAAAGATTTATCCAGCAGGTGAGTTGTTATTAACTCTGGCTAAATGTTAGAAACACCTAAGGAACCTCAAAAATTATGCTTAACTATCACTCGTAAATTGACTAACTTGAGCCTGAACATCGGTAGTTGTGAAAATGTCCCTAGGTGACTGCCACATGCAGCCGAAGTTGAAAGCCCACTGCAGTATAGCTCATCTCAGATCCACCTGTGGTGGCTGGAAGATCCACAGTTGAAGACTGATCTAATGACTATGGACCATCTTAGACTTTTAAAATACATTTTCCAACTCTGTGATAACTCCAGACTAAAAAAAAAAAAAGGAAAATATTTTAGTTTCTCCATGAAAAACTAATTTCAAAAAATCCTGTCCATTTAAAGATACATACAGATAAATAAGTCAAAGTATGCAAGAAAAGCAAAGTCAACACTTCCATGTTTTTCACAGGAGGTGGTGGAAAGACACATCCACTGAAAGACTTGAATGGCTTCTTGCTGCTATTCAGCAAAGCACCAAACCAGTATAATGGCCTACAAGCATCTTCTTGGCCAGCTCTTCAGTCTCATGTTGCACACGCCTCTCTCCCAGCTCCCTCCTCTCTTTGTCCTACAGGAGCAGCAACTGACCTTGCAGCCTTATTAAGATTTTGCGTCATCTTACCACAAGGCCTTTCCCATCTGCCTAGGATATTCTGATCAATTGTTTTCAAACTTTGTTACACATCAAAATCATCTGGGGATATTCTAAAGGTCTCAATGTCCAGGTAATACCCTCAACAATTAAATTAGACTTTCTAGACATGGGACTCGGGTATCAGTAATTTAGGAAAAAAAGCAAAACAAAAGAAAACAAGACAAACAAAAAACCAACGTCTGAGGCAAGTCCAATGTGCAGCAGTGTGTGACTTCGTGGTCTAGCCTCAGCTTACCCATTAGCTGTCAATTTTACTTTATGTCTTTAGTGATCTAGCCTCAGCTTACCCGTTAACCGTCAATTTCACTTTATGTCTGGGGTGATCTAGCCTCAGCTTACCCGTCTAACCGTCAATTTCACTTTATGTCTTTAGTGATCTAGCCTCAGCTTACCCGTTAACCATCAATTTCACTTTATGTCTGGGGTGATCTACCCTCAGCTTACCCGTTAACCGTCGATTTTACTTTACGTCTTTCTCAATTGTCACTTCCAAGGAAACTTACCTCAATTTACAATCTGGCTAAAAACTTCTAGTAACAATCTCAGAATATCAAGCACCTCCCCTCACATCAGTGCTCATTTTACATTTAGTTGTACAGCCTATAAATAAACTTCACCCAACTTCACACGCCAGACTGTACAATCCACATATCAAGTGCCTGTATATGATTTTGTTAATCATAGTATCCCACTCCCACTCACAACAGGAACAAACACACAGAAACAAAACTCACCAATGCCCAGACTCTTAAAGTCATAATACATACAAATTTACTAAATTAGCCCGTCAATATAGAGGTCTCACATGGTGCTGTAAATATATTGACAACTTTGTTTCCAACTTTTAGTGATAATTTTACTAGATGTGATTGTACTGATAAATTATATTCACCATGATAATATAATACAGTGTTATCACACTTTGAAATTCTGGACCCAGGTATAATCAATTTGTATCCATATGCTTGAGTAGGGTCTAGTCTCCTTTATTTTTTTCCTCAGTACAAATGAATGCAATCCTCTAATTGTAGATCCGTTGTAACACATTCTGTTAATGCAGTTGTTCAGGAAAAGTGTGATTCCATTTTTGTTCGGGTGTATTTTGTAAAAAAAAAATCTGCCACGTTGGAAATTTCCTCAGCTGTTGGTTCACAGAGGGTGTCAGACCTGTGGGCTGTCACATGGTCAAATAGGGAAAACAGCACAACAGGCATGTTAATTAGTATTGCATAAGCACAGCCATCATGAAGGCTAATTGCTTTGCAGTGGCAGTGACCATAAGACACAAAATCCATACGAAGATTTGAGTCTCCTTCCAGCTACATGTCCAGAAAAACAGTCAGAACAATGAAGACTTTTCTATCCAAAAACTTGTATGCTTTTAAGCGTGCTGGCTTAACACATCAACTACTCTACAGAGAAGTGTTTGTCAGTTTAATGTTTTTGCCCTATGTTAACACCTCTCTACCTCTATTCTCTCCTACCCACTACCATCATCCTTTCCACACACATTTTCACTAACAACGGTTCCTCTGATTCCTGCCATCGAAACTAGCTCCCACAATTTCTAAAAACAATTTCATGCTTGGTCAGCTTTGCAGTCTGTATTTGATCTCAGTGGAAAAAGAGAAAGAACAAAATTCATCATTACACACATAAAATACCCTGTTCCTCAATAAACCCAATAACTAAATGAGAAACCTAAGAGTTTTTCATGAACCTAAATTACTGTACACTGAAATATCTACTTTTAATCAAATCTGGGGTGATTCAATGAAGATCTAATAGCCAACTGCCAATTTTATACCTAATATTGTCACTGATCCTAAAGGAAAATAAAATGAAATCTGTACGTGGTTATTTTACCAGTTTCATTCACGCTCAGGTTAATTTAATTCAAACTTTCGAGGAACAATGACTGTCAATTACATTAAATTATACTCTAGGGAAAGGCCTTCTGAACATGTGGAGTACAATCTGCAAAAGAAAAAATAAGACATCAAAGCACTTCGCTGATCTGAATTGCAGTCATCCTTTAGAATGGCATCCTGAGGAATTCTGAAAGCAACGGAATCTATGAGAAACTCTTCTCAAACACCTAAAATCCTCTAAGAATCCATCTCCCACATATAGAGCTACTTGCTGAATGTTTCCTTAAGTTTTCTTCTCACAGAATGAACAATTGAGTTTTAACGGTCTAAAGATGTGGAAGAAACAATATGTGCTTCAAGATCTGAGGAAGGAAAATAAATTCAGAAGTATCTGGGGATGGTGCGTTTCAAAAATAATTGCAGCTTTACTTTTGCTCTTTTTAATGGAAAAAAATGTTGTATTACAAAACAATTTGAGTACAAAAAATAGGGGGTTATAGGTTTCAAGGAATAAGAATAATTCCTGTAGCTGAATTCAGAAGTCTTTTGAAAGACAAACGATGTTAAAAAAAAAAAAAAAAAACCTGTCAATTTAAAAAGCATGTTGCAATTCTACTCTGTAAGATTTTTTGCAAGGGCACAAGTCTCTAATGGTAGCCTGTGTGCATAGAGGGCTGTGTGTGTGTAGGAGCGAATGTGTTAGTAAGTGTGCATATAGCATCTTACTTAAATTCTCGTGGGTTTATTTCAAGAGCGTAAGGGATTGTGTGATGGATCAATTCCATAAAACAATGGCTTATGAACTCCAGATGTAATGCTTTTTGCACTTTGTCTAATAAGCAGAGGGATTTGTCAAAGAGAGCCTTCTTTTCTAAGAGAGCTCAAACGAATGGCAACCTCTATTTCTAATCTGTTTAGAATTCCAAGTTGTCTTTCACTTGTACAAAGGAGTGAAACCATTTGTACTTATATCTTAGCAGCGTATTACTCAACATCTGGCAAAGCCCAAAGTTCTGAAATATAATTTATACAAACTCGTGGCCAGAATGCCACAAACAAATAAGGAAAAGTAGTAATGTGTCACGTATTTTTCAGCGTAGACTTCAAGAGTAATAGACTAAATATTTATTCAATATAGTTCTGTGAAGGATAAGGGAAAGCCTCATGAAGAAAGCGGAAAACGGTTTCAGCATATGGTTTAACAAACACAGATAAAACAAAAAGCTCTCTCAAACTGACAACAGTGGTTATAAGGAATATTCCACATGGACGATGTAAAGAAGGCAATTTTATAATGTTTGCAAAGTTCTTATAAAAAACTGCGCCATAGGCCTGGTGCGGTGGCTCACGCCTGTAATCCCAGCACTTTGGGAGGCCAAGGCAGTCGGATCACTTGAGGTCAGGAATTCGAGACCAGCCTGGCCAACATGATGAAACCCCATCTCTACTAAAAATACAAAAATTAGCTGGGCGTGGTGGCATGTGCCTGTAATCCCAGCTACTCGGAAGGCTGAGGCAAAAGAATTGCTTGAACCTGGGAGGCGGAGGTTGCACTGAGCAGAGATCACACCAATGCACTCCAGCCTGGGCGACAGCGCAAGACTCAAGCTCAAAAAAACGAAACAAAACAAAACAAAACTGCTCCATAATTTTGTGTTTCTAGGCTTCCATTACTTTGGGGGTATTTTAAATTCACTATTTATTGACATGGAAGACATTCATGATACATGATTGACTTATGGAAACAGGGTATAAAGTAATGTCTACAACAAGCTTTCATTTTTGTAAAACACACTGCTATATGCATATGCGCAGATTATTCACAGATATAATGAAAGTTTGCAAAAAATAACAGCAACATTTGTTACCTCTGAGAAGGGAACGGGTTTCCTAAAGGTTAGGGTAAAATAGAGACTTGATTTTCTCTTCATAGCTTTTATGCTTTTTGGTTTTGTATTACATAGGGCATTATCTTTACAAAAATAAATAACATTTATTTTCTAAACTATATTTTCTTGCTACTTAAACCTATCTATTAAGACCTGTGGGTTTTTTGTTTGTTCGTTTATTTTTTATTTTTATTTTTTTGCCTTGTCTTCATGAACATGTACATAGTTTAGGAAAAGGAGTGATATAAAATAAAATTCAAACAGAACTTTGGAGAACAGCGTAATGATACGTGTAAGACAGAGAGTGAACGTGATCTATGTATCTCATTAAGGTCATAATACTTTAGTTTAAAAAAGCCTTCAGGTAAAAGTGGAGATCATAGGATTTATATAAAGAGAAAAATAAAACGTCATTTCTGTCAAACATCATGTATTCAAGGTGGTATAGGAGACAAGGCTGGCTAAAGGGGAGTCCCATTTTCTCACGTGTATGTAGGTAGATTTTATGGTGCTGTGGAAAGAAAGATTGGTGTAAGTGAGAGGATGAGGTAAATAGATTGTACAGCAGACGGTTTTTTTTTTTTTTATGGCTCTGAAAGCAGGATCAGTGGATGAACTTAAAGCTTTTGTTGTTTTCTTTCATTTTCTCTTTTTCTTTTTAATATTTCATTCTTCTTGTAAGCATTTTACACCTACAGTGAAGTGTACAAATCCTAAGTGTTCTGGCCAATGAAGTTGTAGAAAGTGAATCCAGCCCTGTGACCTATACCCACATAAAGATCTGTAACATCAGCTGCCTCCTACAATCTCTACCATTAATACCCTATTCCCCCTCCACGCACCCTGAAAGGTAACCGAGTTTCTTTTCTATTACCAAAGATTAATTTTCTAGGTGTAGAACTTTATATAAAGGGGATGAAACTGTCTGTGGCTTTCGGCTTCTGGCTTCTTTCCCTCATTAGCCTGGAAGATCGTCCATGTTGATGTGTGTGGCAACACTCGACACAAAAGCGTTAATCTTGAGCCCTCTTAACTAAATAATTACGCATATTCATTACCCCAAAGTTCAAAGCATGGAAGTGAGGTAAGGTTAATGAGGCACTAAAACCTTTGATTTGTATTGTAACCTTACAAGTTACCCTACTTCATATTTCTAATTTAATTGGCCCTTTACAATATACAGGCTATTGGGGGATGATATTATTATTAATAATATTATTATAATTTTACAGATAAGAAAGAGAGGATTAGAGTGTTTACATTACTCACTGAAGGTCTTATTAAACAGCAAAGAAGAAGGCAAATTGTCATCATACCCAGGGCTTCCACCTTCAAATTATATGATCATAATACAAAACCACACTACCTACTTTATTGTTTGACTAGTGAGGATGAACAGACTACAGTATTGTGGTTTGAAACCCTCTTTTCAGTCTCCATGACCCAGCATTATTCCTGAGAAAATGACAGTGATGTTGATGTTGGGTGACATTCGTATCAGACCTATTATGAACAAGGCCTTTTCCTAACAGCTTATATTATCCCATTTAATCATCATGGCTAGGTACCATTATTATTACCACATGTAGGGACATCTGGGTAGACACCATCAGTGTCGTTATATTACAGATGAGGAACCTAATGCTCAGAGGGCTTAAGAAAACTTACCCAAGGTTATAAAATGTGCTAGCACATCAGGGTTAGTAAACTTCTCCTATGAAGAGGCAGATAGCAAATATCTCACTTAGGGCTTGGTAAGCCATAATGTCTATTGTGACTACTCAGCTCTATTGTTGTAGCACAAAAGCAGCCACAGACAATAAGTAATTGAATGGGTATGACTGTGCTAAAATAAAATCTTATTTCCAAAAAACAGGTACAAGGTCAGATTCAGCCCTCTAGCTGTTGTTGTTTTCTGACCCTTGATACATCAATATTTAAAGAATGAAAATATTGTGATGCAAATTCCAAGCAAAACTTAATTTGTGGGTAAAGCTATAGAAACTTCTGTAAAATACAAAAATTAAAATATTTTCCAAAAGTAAAGCATAATCTGATCCAAGATGCATTTAGATTAGCTCTGATTCATCTTAACTAGCTATTCCAATGTGGATTCTGTCAGTGCATTGCGAGTAGGACCTATCAATCAAAGTACTGAGCTCAAGTCAGAATTAAATGACAAGTGAAAGGAGTTTCTGCAAAAAAAGTTACTCCTAAACTTTTTTAAAAATCTCATTTTCCATATGGACCATCTTCATTCAAAAGATTGAATAATCAGAGAGATGTGAAAACTTATACTGGGAGAAAGCTAGATTTCACTGATCTAGGGAGTTACTAAAGGAAACCAGTTAGGTAGGTTCAAAAGCCTCAAATAATGCATGAATATATTTCATTTATATATTTAAATATGTAACTGATCATTTTAAAGAGTAGCTGGTATGTATACTCTTATTTTAGAGATAAAAATGTGCCTTTACTTATATGTTTTAGAAGTTTTAATAAGAAAAGCTCTGTCATCTTTGTAAGTTGTATGCTTTGCTGATGCTTGCCTTAGAATCCAGGTTATTTTTAAAACAAACATTCTGAACTTCTTTGATATTGCATTCGGCAATCCATCTGCTCCAATGTAAAGTCTTTCAAGTGCAGGTGGCCTGTAAGGTTGTGTGAGAGCAATTAATGAAGTTTTGAATCTCTTTTGCTCTTTCACGCTCGGCTGAATGGTGAAAAGGGGTTACCATCTTTAATTCTCTAGCTTCACAGTATTTACACAATTAGATATTTTCATGCATTTTCATTTCCCTTTTAGATACATATATTATACATATTTTTCTAGTTGTTCTAGATGTAGACTAAATAGATTCACCAATGACTTGCAGAATGGATGAAAATAATAAGATATAGTAGCTGTTACATTAATAACGTTTTAAAAAACAACAAAGTTGTACAGAAAATATTTTTGCCATAATTGACATTTAAATTCTCAAGTTCATATCAGCAACTATTTTTTTTTTTTTAAAAAGCAGAAACCTTTTTACCCCATTAGTTATTTAATGGAAAAGTTCCAATAATTAGATATTTATTCTATTTCATTTATAAAAATCTTATTTGTATGCTAGTAAATTAAAGCATTCACTCTAGATAAATAATAATCTCATTGCAGATTTTCAAATTAATTGATTAGACCCCCAATTTTTCTGATTATTATATTATGCTTTGAGGCTAACAAGGACTCAGGTCAAATTATGCTTATCATAAAATGTATTAGAGTTTGTTTAATTTATGACTTTGTGCAGATATAATGTTTTGCTAAGTACATCGATAATTCATTCATTTTACAGTAAACTTACATTTTATCAGGTATGAATGGTTGTGTATAGATCTGGGAATATTATATTTAATTGTCTTCAACTTTTCATACAAAATTTTTACTTCTATTTACTGAGAGAAATCTGTCCCCACCATTAAGATCTATTTTATATTTATATTAATAATAAAGAAAGCATGTTAGATATTGAAGACCAAAAAGTAGAATCTCTAAAGGAAGTAACCTGTGTAATAAATTTTGTTATTCTGGTCACTTAGTAAAATTTCATCAGCAATACCAGTCAGCTATCATACAACAGCCTAATTACAGTCTATACATCCTTGTAAGTTATAAAAATAATTATATTTTATGCAGTAATTCAGTTATTTAAAAAAATAAATTCAGTCATAAAAGGAGGAGAAAAACCCTGAAAATAATGATGAATCCCAACAGTTGATTTTAAGAGCTTGCAAAATTAAATCACGCTCCATATCTGCAAACTGCGACAAAAGTATTTAGAAAAAAAATGGTTGATTATGTCTGCACTGAACATGTAGAGACATTTTTTCCTTGTCATGATTCCCCAAGCAATACAGTATTAATATTTACATAGCATTTACATTGCAGTAAATATTAAAAGAAATCCAGAGATGATTTCAAGCAGGGGTCCACAACCCCCGTGCCAGGGACTCATACTGGTCTGTGGCCTGGTAGGAAACAGGCTGCAGGGCAGGAGGAAGCGAGCATTACCGCCTGAGCTCCGCCTCCTGTCAGATCAGCAGCAGCATTAGATTCCCGTAGAAGTACCTACCCTACTGTGAACTGCCTATGTGAGGGATCTAGGTTGCGTGTTCCTTATGAGAATCTACTGCTTGAACACCTGATGACCGAGGTGAAACAGTTTCATCCTGAAACCATCCTTCCTTCCCCTGCACCACCCATGGAAAAATCATCTTCCACACAACCAGTCCCTGGTGCCTAAAATGTTGGGGACGTCTGATTTAAAGCATATAGAAGAAAGCACATAGGTGATATGCAAATAATGTTATTTTATATCAGAGACTTCAGCATCCATGGGAGGTCCTGGAACAAATTCCCCACAGATACTGAGGGATGAATGTACAAACATATGCATTTCTAAGACTATTTCTAGTGTTTTTTTTCCTTATATTTCTTCTTCCTTATATTTTTTCTATTTATTTTATATTTAGTGCAAATATTTTATATTTAGTGCAAAGTGAACTCTTCACATAGAAATTTTTGTCTCACTGGAAACTTTCTGTATTGAAGTCAGAAAAGATGTGCACTAAAACTGTCTAGAAAAACCTTTTGTCCTTTTGTTTTTGTAAAAATAGTTTTTTAAAAAGTAAGTGTCTGGGAGGTAACAAAAGAAAGAAGGATTGAAAACTGGTCAGGAAATAAAACTAAGGTAAACTGCAAATCTAATCTGGACAACTCAAGCTTCAGAGTAAAAATTTGGGATTCATCCACTGTCCATACATGTTTATAGGAAAATGAACAACTGCAAGCATCTTCAGCTAGGATTGATTATACAACCTTTGAATGACTGTGTTTTTCCAGTATATTGGAAAGCGTAAGCGTGGCTCATAAGGCCTTTCTGATATCTGATAATACAGCTGGTTTTATATTCCACTTGATGTCCTCAGAGACGTTGATTATTGAACGCCCTTGCATATTCTGTTCCCTGTGTCTGGAATACTTCCCAACAACTATTTTCCACTCTGTTCAGGTGTCACCTGTCTAGTCCTTGGAGCTAGTGTCAGGAACTCGCTGATTTTAATTCTTAATTATTTGGCTTTTCCAATGTAGATTTTGATTGTTTTTGTGTCATCAATGTTCACATGAGTGTCTAGGACAAGGGAAACTATCAATAAACTGAAAAGGAAGGCGGAGCACTGAAAGGAAGTTGAACCATGGCAATTTTCTGAAGGCAAAGTTAAACACCACATATTGTCAGAGTCACAACAAATATATAAAGCAAAGTGAAAGAATCTAAAACACATCAAGTCATAGGATTGGCAGGGGTTTCACGAGACCATGTAATGACCTTATTTCCCAGTGTCATGTTATGAACAAATTAGTGTGGAAAAAACAGTTTATTCATTTTTTATGTCCGTAGGTCTATTAATTCCTTTTGGCTACAAGATGGGGCAAAAATTACGAGTTCATTAGAAAGAGATGCCCATCCTCTGTGTAAGCCAAGTCAAGCCCAATCTTCTGTCCTCAGCTGCCTATTGGATTTTAGGAGGTTGGCCAAACCAAGACGAGACATAATTTGTCTATCTAGAAAGGCAAAGAATTCACATATTTATCAACCCTAGATTTAAATTAGCTATAACTTTCCACATAACCATTTTGTAGGGAACATAGTAGTTCAACTATAAATACTGTAGGAATTCATCAAGGGAAAATACCTTGTAGCCTAAGTAAGGTGGGTAAGGTGTAATGGCAGAAGAGCGGTTTGTCTAAACATTTAGATGGGTTAGCGATCATGCATTTATAGAAAGCATAAGAATTAGAATCGAGGCCAGATTAGAATGGAACACGTGAAGAGATGTAGGCGAGAGAGGTGCTTTGTATTGGAGAACAGTCCTCAATGCTGAACTAAAGGTCTTTCATCAAATCTGATAATTAATCAAGAATTGGCAGAGTTTTTTAAACAGAGGAGGGGTATACCCTACATAAAAAATTGTTAAGAAAATATACTTTACAATGAAGCCAACAGATTATACAAGACAGTTTTAAAAGTAATCACAAGGTATTCTTGCCACTTTTTATGAATAATGTAATGTCTGTGTGTGTATGTGAGACATCAAACTCCAATTTCTAATAGCACAATTGAACAGAAACGTAAATGAAGTCCTGACTATAGCATTCTAGTACACAGTATATGCCTTGGTAGGAAAAGTTAGATACCAAGATTGTTTTTTCTTAATGTTATTTTTATCCACAGTGAAGTAATAATAAATAGAAAGTATTTAATATTGTGTCTTTAATAATTAAAAAGACTATATCAAAGAGAAGAGGACTCCACATGTTAGTATGTGTATTCATGATGCCTTACTTATAATTTTCAACATTTAACTAAAACAACAACAACCACAACAACAGAAATGAGCCAGATCTGGACTAGTCCACCAAGGTTTTAAATATTTACATGTTAAAAGATGCATATGCATGAATTCTGAAATAATCATTATGAACACACCCCACAAGTTAAGTAGAATTTTCTACTATGCATATTCAAATGTCTTTTTCAAATGCTAATTTGTTAATTACAAACTTTTTCTCAAGCTTAACTAAACTCATAGACTTCATTGTGAGTCATTTGCATAATGTTTCCCGTATAAGCAATACCGACGTTAAGTTACTGAAAATTTTCAAAAGAAAAAGTACATTGTATTAAACTCAAAAGAGTTAAAAAAAATTTATGGTCATGGGCAATTAAATTCAGAAAATATATACGATTCTAAAAATTTAGGCGTTTAAAAAAATAAATGGCACATTCTACTTATTTTATATTGTGATAATTGTTTACGTAAAAAAAGAGACTTTGTTTACGTGAAAAAAAGAGACGTTTTCAGTTTTCTTAGAAGGCTATTTAATTACCCTTAACACATCTCACAACAACAAATAATCCAGACCATCACTAATAAAACATGGAGGTCTAGAATCTAAGGAATATGATTAGCATCTCTAACCCTTTGTCTCCTCTTCAGTAAAATGGAAGTGCTGCTGTGAAGGTGATGATGATTTAGTAAGTAGTTAACTAATGCCAGCTGTTACCATGATTACGATTAGAACAATTGTTAGTTTCAAAACAGCCAATTTTAGAGTCTGAGTTTGAATTTAAGTCATATTTTTGTTTGCCTTTTTTCGTCCTGGTGGCTATTTTATTTTTGTACTTATTGCTATTATCTCCACAACTGGCAAGATAGAAAGCCACCATAAAAAAGTGAAGCAAAAATTAGTCAACTCTGATTTTTATAATCTCTTCTCGCATTATAACCATCAATAAAATTAGCTATTTAAACCTGTATTTAAAATGCACCTTGGATACTATTTTTCTTAACTATAAAGTAAAAATAATAAAAGTATCTACAGGTTTATTGTGAGGATAAAAATTAGAAAATCTATGGAAAGTTTTTAACACTGTACCTGGATTCTAATAAGCATTTAATATATGTAATAATAATTCACAATTTCTAATCATTCACATATCATCATCTTGCATAAAGTAGCCTAATTCATAAAATTGGTTTATGTGGTTTTGTGTTATATTTATTTTCTAGCAACACTGTACCTCAATCCAGGACATAACCCCTAAATATGCATCTATTTATAGGGTTTGGAAAGATATGAGTTACAGTGTTATCAGGAAGACCAGAGTAGAGGTTGAATGGAAGATACGCATATTATTTATCATTAACATAGTGGAAGTCTATGGGAGCTACTGGAGTTGATAATGGCAAACAACCTTAATCCTTCAGCATGGCTTTTTAAGTAGATTTACATGGCTTCTCATTCATGGAATAAATATTAATTCTAAGAATGTCATCTATAAGAACCAAAATATAAATTCTCTCTTTAGAGAGGACGGGGCTAGCTTATTCTCATCTTTTCCCATCCTCTGTGCTCTTTCTGAAATAGACAAAGAAAACTGCATTTCCTTGCAAATCAAAACCACAATGAGATACTATCTCATGCCAGTCAGAATAGTGATTATTAAAAAGTTAAGAAACAACAGATGCTGGTGAGTTTGCAGAGAAAAAGAAATGTTTTTACACTGTTGGTGGTAACGTAAATTATTTCCAGCATTGTGGAAGATTGTGTGGCAATTCCTCAAGGATCTAGAACCAGAAAGACAATCCCATTTGACCTGGCAATCCCATTACTGGGTGTATACCCAAAGGAATATAAATCATTCTAGCAAAAAGATACATGTACGTTTATGCTCATTGCAGCACTATTCACAACAACAAAGACATGGAATCAACCCAAATGTCCACAGTGACAGACCGGATAAAGAAAATGTGGTACATATATACCATGGAATACTATGCAGCCACAAAAAGGGACAAGATTATGTCCTTTGCAGGGACATAAATGGAGCTGGAAGTTGCTATCCTCAGCAAACTAACACAGGAACAAAACAACCAAACACTACATGTTCTCACTTATAAGTGAGAGCTGAACGATGAGAACACATGGACACATAGCAGGGAAACAACACACACTGGGGCCTGTAGTTGGGAGGGCGGCGTGAGTGACATCATCTGGAAAAATAGCTAATGACTGCTGGGCTTAATACCTAGGTGATGGGTGGATCTGTGCAGCAAACCACCATGGCACACATTTACCTATGTAACAAACCTGCACATCCTGCACATGTACACCTGAAGTTAAAATAATAGTTGAAGAAATGCAATGAACTCTAAAAGAAAGACAGACAGAAAGAAAGAAAGAAAGAAAGAAAGAAAGAAAGAAAGAAAGAAAGAAAGAAAGAAAGAAAGAAAGAAAGAAAGAAAGAAAGAAAGAAAGAAAGAAAGAAAGAGAA
>NW_026652279.1:80184164-80232066 GCF_009828535.3 Hylobates moloch
TCTTATGAGATCTGATGGTTTTATAAATACAAGTTCCCCTGCACAAGCTCTCTTGCCTGCCACCATGTAATATGTGACTTTGCTCCTCATTTGACTTCTGCCATGATTGTGAGGTCTCCCCAGCCGTGTGGAACTGTGAGTCCATTAAACCTCTTTCCTTTATACATTACCCAATATTGGGTATGTTTTTATTAGCAATGTGAGAACAGACTCTAGTTGCCCAGGCTGGTCTTGAACTGAGCCCAAGTGATCCTCCTGCCTAAGCCTCCCGAGTAGGTGGAACCAAAGGTGAGTGCCACCATGGCTGGCTATTCCTTTGAATAACATAATTATTAAAGCATTTCCAAGGGGAAGTCAAAAGAGGGAACATACAGAACAGCACATGCCAATGTGTCCTATCTACCTAGAGTGGACAATCGAATACCGCCACAGCAGGCATTCTCAAGGGAGGTAATGCGAACCTTAGGGGGCAGAAACAGATCCAGGGAGTGAGCCAAAAATCAAGTATTTTATGTATTAAAACACAAATACAGTATATAAACAGATATACAGTTTATCTGTAGCAGTAACATTCCAAGGGAATAGCAATTAGGAGAAATTGTTGAAAAGACTCGTTTCAGGGGCAGTAATGGAAAGTGGTTCAGAAACACTATGCTCAGGTGTCACAGACATTTTTTCTTTTGTTTTGTTTTTGTTTTTACAACTTATTAACTCTTATCTTAGAGGAACACGCATAGGAAAGCATGGATACAATGAAATTGTGAAGGGCAGTGGAAGGGAGTACACCTAACTTTTCTATAATGTGGTTACAAATTTTGCAGCCTCTCTACAGATTTTGAAATAAATCCAAGCTACATAACACATACACGTTGCAAAGATACGTTTGCTAAACTCAAAGAATACTTTCATAGCACCATATCTAAGGGAAAACAATTGGATGTCATCACTGAGAAAAAGCGGGTTCCAGTTTCCTTTAACAGCTTTATGTAGACAAAGGTAAAGATTCCAAGGAACTAAGTTGATTTTAATCACCCTTGCAATACCACATCTGGCATTTCATCTGTAACTAAATTAAGAGAAAATAATTTTTAGGATATATTTGGCATCATATTGTACACCAAACTGTGGTCCTGGAGAAACTCTTATGACAATTTTGTTTGGCAATTTATACCATTAAACTTTATCCATTTGATACACATGTTAAAAAACACAATTTGGATACTGCAACTATGAGGAGAAAAAGATTTTATTTGATAAAACAGAAATAAAGAGAGATAAAGAAGAAGGAATGTAGAAAAACCCTGGAGATACTTGAATTTATATAGCAGTTCCTTTTCCCCCAAGCTTTCTATTTCTTCACTTGCTGCACATGTTACATGGATAAATTAAAGAGGCAGAGTAACCATACTGGGGAGAGAAATTGGAAAGAAATATCTTTAGCCACAAAGTAATGGTTGTTCAGACATGTGCTCATTAAATTTTGGCAGACTCTCTGCATACACTCAAGTTTATCAGGGATATGACATTATAAGATGCTAAAGTTCTATTAAAGTTCTACCTAAAAAAGTTTTGACATATGATAGTTTTGAATGACAGAAAGTTTAGTTTTGACTTCAGTTTTATAAAATTTGCCTTATCACATAGTATCTCCTCAAAACTGTCTGAAAGTTTTGTCTTCCTAACAAACTTTCAAAGTCAATTACCTGCATATGCTGGTTTGTATCTATATATGTATGTATCTATGTATTTACCTATCTTCATTGATATATTAAATTATGTAATATATTTTCATGTGTTAAATAAGAAATTCTACATTTTCAAATGTTCTTCAGCAAATGATGTAGTTATTTCTCTAGCTGCAATATGAATCTAAAGAGATGTATTAGTAATTCAGATACTTAATTGAAAAATATTCATTAAGTACCCAAAAGAATGTTATCCTCTACTTCTTCAAATTTGTAGCACCAAATTGTGATGAATAAATATATATCCATCTTTTAATTTTAAATCAGTCTTTAAAAAACCTCTAAAGTAGAAGAATCTTTTAACTATCTGGTGTTCATGGACTATGTTACATCTCTTTGGCTCAGATTATTCACTCACAAAATGATGCTTGAAAACTATCCATTGTAAGTACTGATTTTTAAACTCTTCACAGAGGGGGGGAAAGTACTTATTACAAAGTATATGATAATGTTTTCCCATATATATTTTCCTAATACAACTTGGAAGACATTGCCACATCTTAAAGTTCATTCTCTCCATGTAATTCAATCTCTACTCTACGCTTATCTTTTGCTTTCTAAGATGGAGAGCTTTCAAAAACATCATTAAAGAGAACCTGAATCTCGGAATATTAATTAGGCAACCGTCCATGCTGCAATATATTTCAAAGTGGTTTCAAAGTGACAAATACAGTTGTTACTCAACTCTATGACAGGTTTTTTTGGTTTTAAATGCCAATTCTAAAAATTTTATATTCATGAATAAATATAAAACATTCTTACGATATATACAAGTGTAATTTTAATAAGTGCCTAGCACTCCCCATCTGCCTGACAATAAAGCTATTTAAAAAGAGTAAAACTAGAAGAATCATGCCAAGTTATTTGGCTTTAGTGCTTCTTAGACAATGAAAAAGAAGAAAAGACCATATGCTTTCTAATTTTCCTACAACACTTTATATGCAAATTCAGATGTAAAATGCATGTATTTTATATGCACCTGTGTAATGAATGTTTCTTGGGAAAAAAGTGTTTAGTTTTGGTTTAAAATTTATACTTCAATTGACTCTATTCAAATACCTAGTAACTACAGGTAAAGTCAACTTATATAGAACTAGGAACATATTAGGGTTATAAATGATTTTATCAATAACTTCATTAATAAACTCAGTATAGCTTTAACTTATGGGAAAAAAAAAACAGGAAAAAGTATCAACTTGTCTAGGTTAGATTCACACCAAAGTGAAATTCTAACGTCTTTTTTTGATATAATTTTCAGGCAAAAAATTAATAAAGTTTAGAAAAGATTGGATGAGTCTTGACATTCATGACACAGTGGTGATGCAGACCATGATCACCACACCAAAAAGTTCCCTCTGGTCTTTGCAGTTAATGCCCTCCCCAACCCTGACCCCTGCAAAGCACTGATCAACTTTCCAACAATCCAGTTTTACCTCTTCAAAAAGTTTATATAAAGCAAACCATTAAGCATATAGTCATTTGAGTCTGTCTTCTTTTATTTAGCATAATGTTTTTAAGTCATCCAAGTTATTGTTCTGTATCACTAGTTAGAAATCTGTACAAGAATAGAGACCATAAAGAGAAAGGGAATGACCAGCTAGCCAAGGGAAATTGTATGAATTGCTATAATTTTATGCAATACACATCATCTACACTTCAGTACCAGCTAAATAAAACTGCTAGATTTCTTCCATTTTTTGTATCTAAGACTCAGATCCATGAATACTATTCAGTTGTTTCTGAACCATAACCAGTCAAGACTCTGGTACTTCAGCAAGGATCCATGCTTGAGTTTGTCTGACAACGCCATTCAAAGATACCTTCTCAGTGAGAACATGCGGTGTTTAGTTTTCTGTTCCTGCATCAATTTGCTTAGGGTAATGACCTCCAGCAGCATCTATGTTGCTGCATATATGCATTTTGTTCTTTTTGTACAGCTGCGCATATCCTATAGTGTATATGTGCCACATTTTCTTATATGTGGAAGCTAAATATTGTGTACACACGGAAACAAAAATAAGAACAACGGACAGTGGGGGCTACTAGAGGGGGCAGAAGGGAAGGGAAACGGTCTGAAAAACTATGTATTGGGTACTATGCTCACTAACTGGGTAATGGGATCATTCATACCCAAACTCCATTGTCATGCAGTAAACCCCTGTAACAAACCTGTAATGTGTGCCCCTAAATCTAAAATAAAAGCTGAGATTATCTAAAAAGTGGATTATCAGGAAAACCTAATGTTTGAACATGAATATCTGATCCTTAATAGATTAATCTAAATATATAGAGACAGATTATTTATAAAATAAGGATACTTTCTAATCTACAAGATGAGACTACAACCTAAAAATTGCCAAATAGCAACATTTTATATCTCAAATAACAAGTAAAGGTTTTTACAAAACTATGGCATAATTACAGTAATGGAACTATGATCCACTGTGATACAGACAGAGGCCCAATAACAGTCACTGGTGGACAATGCTATCACTTTCACATTAACTTGAACCCTACATTTATAAATCTTTCACCATCCTTAACAATTTTACATTTTGCTGATGATATGGTTTGGATTTGTGTTCCCACTCAAATCTCATGCCAAACTGTAATCCCCAGTGTTTGAGGTGGGGCCTGATGGGAGGTGATTGGATCATGGGGGCGTATTTCCCCCTTGCTGTTCTTGTGATAGTGAGTCCTCATGAAATCTGGTTGGTTAACAGGGTGTGACACCTCCCCCCGCCCTTCTCTTCCTCCTGCTCCTGCCACGTAAGACATGTCTGCTTCCCCTTCCCCTTCTGCCACGACTGTAAGTTTCCTGAGGCCTCCCCAGCCATGCTGCCTCTACAGCTTGTGAAACTGTGAGACAGTTAAACCTCTTTTCTTTCTAAATTACCCAATCTCAGGTACTTCTTTATAGCAGTGTGAGAACAGACTAATACAGATTACATAGCAAGTTTGGATTCCTTTTCAAAGAGTATCTTCAACTAGTTCATCAATTTAAAATATGTTTCTGTAATTCCCCATCTTGTGGGTTTAAGACGATCAAACAAGAAGGTTGATGGGGAAAGAAAAATAATATTTTTACTCACATGGTGTAAAATTATAGCCACCTGTGCTATGTTTGCAGTGTCACTAACCAAAACGAAAAGCTCTAAATTAAGTGTTTCTTTTTACACTCTGCAGGGAAGTGTATTCATGCAGCAGGCAAAGAAATTCCCAACCACTATCCACCACTCAAAGAAGCATGCTAAACATAGCACGCGAACCCTCTGGCTGTAAGAGCCTGTTCAGAAGATGAAAAGGGGTTAACCATAAGGAAAGATCCTTGAAATGATGAAACTACATGATAAAGGTAAAGTCTGGGCTCATGGGGGCATCTAATTTTACTACAAGGCAGTTCTCTGTTAATATGTAATTTAGGGCACCCCAAACCAACACACACCAGGGTATGTCTTAGTAGTACTTGAATTTTTTCACTTTTGATTTTATTTTCTTCTACTTTATTATCTTTTGTACAGGGACAATTAAAAATGTCACTGAAAATTACTGATGTGATTTTGCAGCGAATGAATAGCTAAGAATAGCACACTGTGGAGGCTCTAATCACTCTTTATGCTGAATTCCTCACACTCAATGCGATGTTTCCTTTATCTTTCAGCTGTTACTTCTAAATACCCTAGGCTAATGCTTGGCAAATTCACTTCTGTCAGGGGAATAGTGCCATGTTTTAAAAATATCATATAAAACAAATACAATAACATCAATATTTGTCCCCCAAAATACACTGTACCTTTCAACTATAATTTCAATAGTCCCTTTCCCTCTGTTTCTAGAGAGCCTCCAAATATAGGAATTTTATAAACTGCTAGAAAAACATGAAAAATCCTCAGGTAAATATTATGGTAGCTTACATTGAAAGTTCTTCAAGGCAGAGGAGATAATATTATTCAATGTTATCATTCTAACACCTAGCACAGAGTAGGTGTTGAATAAATATTTGTTGATTTATTGTATATATTACATAGAAGATACAAAATAATGATAACACAGTGTTTGCACAAAAAATGTGGAATTCCTGATGAATAAAAAATATAAAAAGTACCCTACATGTGCATTGATAAAATGTTATTTCTCATATAATCATGTACATAAAAATCATTATCACTTTCACAATGACATAGAAACCATTTTTTTTTTTTTTTGAAATGGAGTCTCCCTCTGTCGCCCAGGCTGAAGTGCAGTGCAGTGGCACAAACTTGGCTCACTGCAACCTCTGCCTTCTGGGTTCAAGTGATTCTGCTGCCTCAGCTTCCCGAGTAGCTGGGACTACAGGCGCGAGCCACCATGCCCAGCTACTTTTTGTATTTTTAGTAGAGACGGGGTTTCACCATGTTGGCCAGGCTGGTCTCAAACTCCTGAGCTCGTGATCTGCCCACCTTGGCCTCCCAAAGTGCTGGGATTACAGGTGTGAGCCACTGTGCCTGGCCAGAAACCATTTTAAAAAACAAAACAAATTCCATCTTTCCTTTAGTATTTAACATGCCATTTCAATCCTAAGTAACTATTCTTGTATCTTCTTGAAATTTTTGTACTAAAAATAAATTTTGTCCTGTTAGTTAAAAAAACCAACAGCAATCTTCAAATGTCAATGATTAAGGGTTTTGGGGTTACGCAAATAGTTTGAACCATTGAGTTCAATACTGAGGCATTTTAATTAATATGTTCAATAATAACTCAATATAATACCAGATAATGATATGACTTTAAGAGGTGAATTATAATTGAATGTTTCTGAATGTATATACACAGAGTTTTCTCATTGACAATGTTGATATCAGAATGTGGCAGAGTCTTACTTGCAAGATTACTTGGCATTTTGTTGGGCTGGCATAAAGAATAAGCCAACAGCCATAGGTCTTTTAAATCTGAGCCAAGAAAGTTTTTATTTAGGAAATGGTATTGATTTGAGCCATTTAGAATGTTCTTAAAGAAAAGCCTCTCTGTTGGCTGCTTCTAAGGAGTATGAACTCATTATAGCTACATTAACTAACTGAAGAACTGGGAAAAGGCATGATATGAAACAGAGAGTAAATGAAGGTAACTATTTTCTTAATCTTCATTTGTACCAACTTTAGTTGACACATTCAATTGACATCATCATTTTTTATTTTGAAATACTTCATGGCCATTTGCTGTTAAGTTGCTATTTTAATTAAAGGGCTTTTAAAAACCAAAATCAATATAGTTTGCTATGCAGTTTAGTTTATTTTTAAAAGAAACAACAAATTCTAGATGCCAAATTATAATTAGAGAGAAAATACATCAGAACAGAGAAAAGTTTTTCTCACCACATATTCTGAAAACTATGGAGACTTTTTGAATACATGGTAAGCAGAATATTAGCAATTCATCCTTGCTTATTGTCAACCTCAGAAATACACATATTATAGATGTCCCTCCCTTGTGCAACATGGTATATGTGGGAAAGTTGGTAATTTATGCTTTAACATGTTGGTTCCTTTTTATAGGCAAATATATTGATACACACATCTTGGAAAACTCCTTACCAACCAAGTTTTCATTGGAATTCCTTAAATTATGGAACATAACCTCAAAGGGGATTGTTTATTCAAGGTTTACGGAAACTCTATTTACTTGTGGCTCGCAGATGAATTCTAAATGATGCTAGGAGTGCCAAATCCAAAAGAAAAGCCCATGTGGAAAAAAGGTATCAAAGCCTAAAGGATTTATGTTTAAATTATTGAGATTCAATTGGGAACGCATGGTTTATTGATGCTGACTTCCTTTCTGCCTGCATTGTATGTGTTAGGTCTACTGGGTTTAGGACAGAAGACAATGACTTCTTTTCTGTATATTTGAATATTTTTTCTACATCAGTTATCCATGTTGATAAGACTAGTGACTCATAAATGAACATTTTGACACAGCATATGTGTACATGAAATTTCATCTTTCTTTTAATTGGTTCAGAGAGCTGGATTTTCACTACAGTGTAAGGAAATTATTCATTAGGAGAAATTATTCATTAGTTAGGAGAAAAAAAATTATGAAACCTGTTTTTTATACCAACACAGGATATGAAACCAGATCTGGTAGAAATCAAACATTATAGTCCTACTGAATATTAATTAATATTCAGTAGGACTATAATGTTTGATTTCTACCAGATCTACAGAATATCTCTGCTCAGAGATATTCTATAAAACGTGTAACACAAGTTGTGAACACTGTAGTAGCAAGCTATCTAGAAGACGAATTGTTTTATTGGAAGCTAATTATTACAAACATAGAACATAGTTAGAGATACTCAGCTCTGACTACTATTTCCATAGATGGGCTGAGCACTGGCGAAACCTATGGTCTTCCTACACTCCACCAGGCTCTCTAAATTGCTGCTAGATCTACCAAGAGCTGTGCCCAGAAAAGGGGAAAAGGAGTAGATACGAAAATTCAACTTTAGACTCTAGATTAGCAATAGATGTCTGCTTCTTGCTTGCAGTGATGTTGTCTCAAGATTCCAAGGAAGACACCTTCTGCTCTCTTACCCGAGTGATGGGAATAAGCATGAGGCAACTGACTGGTTTCCCTAAGATTAGAGAAATGGTACTGATGTGCACATCACTGCATAGCATCGTTTATTCGGTTTGACTACTGGATGGGAAAAAATGAAGTTAATAGATCAGCAGCAATGACTTTTTTCTAGTCTTGGTGTCCTAAACTCTTCTTCAGGTGGCATTTAGGACTCAGACAGCCCACATTATAAGGAAATCCCAGTGCTGCAGTGGAGAATGAATAATTTCATTGAGTCTTTCTGCCAGAATGGGTCCTAGAGAAAATTCAGAGCACAGTAAGTATTTAAAACATATGCTGTACTTTTTTTCTGTTATTCCATACAAATGCCCTAATATATTTTATAAAAACTTGCTTCTACATGAGAATAAAAATATATGCATTTTTCATTGAGCATATGTTCCGTATTTTACTAGGAAAAAAAGAAGACTCAGACAAAAGAAGCTAATTAAAAAACATTAAATGTTTCTCTAGTGGGGGGTATTAACAGTATTTAAGAATTATGTTATAAAGTAAGCTGTAATTATAACATGGCAGCATATAACGATATAATTCAGCAAGCTCAAAGCAACCCTACGACATCCAAATACAGTGAATACCCAGCAGGGAACGGCATTTCACAACGATTTGCTTTCTCTTCTAGGCAGGTCATATAATATTTATCTTTTATTTCACCGAATGTGATCATGATGCAAAATAATGTGCTCTGTTGTGTAGAAAGGGTTAAGTTATGGCCTTTGTGAGCCATTAGTTGGAGATTTATTGGGGGAGTTGGTAAGTCTATAGTTCAATATGTGGTGATTGAACAAGGACCATAGGTGCAGAGACAGAGAGAGGAAGAGCACGGAGGCAAATGGCGCCCCTGGGGCTTTACAACATATGGCCCATCAGACAAGGGTCAAGCCCCCTCACAAACTGCATGCACTTTACATGGCCATCTGCATCAATAAATTACTACTCTCCTGTAGCCAAGCACTAATGCATGAGCAAGAGGGATCAGTCCCACTGAAAATAAACTGTTTTATTTATTTTTCTTCACTGTTGCCCCATACTCCAACCCATCTTTTCCACACTAGAATTGCCTCCCATAATCAGGCCTACCCACTAACAAACACCCTTATTCTTTCAAACATACATTTGTCTTGTCCAGGGTGGTGGAGCATGTCACAGAGAGTAACAGAGGTGCAGGTGAGGCGGGTGCGAATACCTATAAGAAACTGAACCTGGGAATATGAAACATTTCAACAATTAACTTATCATTTCTTTCTGCCGAGTTTCCCTGTGATGTCCAAGAACTGGATTGCTAATGAAAAGTTTCTGGACTATTGTACTTTGCAGTTTTAGATGTTTTCCATTTATAAATTAAGGCCATCTGCAATAAAACAACTAATATTTTTGACTACCACTTACGTGTAGAGAGAAACTTTGAACTTGGGAGTCCTGGGCATGTTTGAACCAGCATACAAACTAGACTGCGACTAAGGTCATTTTTGTGTACATTCAATAGTAAACATCATTGAATAATCCCTGAACTTTTATGTTTCAATGCCTTGAACAAAATTTAAAGCTTTGTTGAGTCTGAGAATATCTTTCATAACTGAAAGAGGAAAAAATTATGTCAAGCTGTTGATAACCCATAAGAAGTAAAGCGCTTTGAAAAGAAATAAATATTGGAAAAGCTCATCAGCTGGTAGCTATGTAACTGGATAGCAGAAAGCTTGAAAAAATCAACATTTTTTGTTGCACAAAATTGAATATTTTGGAGAGAAATGGGAAAAAAAGAGAGAGTAAAGAGGGAGTAAGGCAACAACATGCTTAAATACGACTTTGAGTCGGGCATTGTGACCCTTACATAAATCACTTGATTTCCTTCTCACAACAATCTTCCAATGTGGATAATTATTATCATTATTTTATGGATGACAAAACTGAAGATTAGACAAGATTAAAGGATTTGCCCAAGACCACACCGCTAGAATTAGTAGATCAGGGATTTACACAGAACTCTTCCTGGTCCAAAGTTCATCACTACCCAACGTTCCAAGAAAGAAGAAAGGAAGATGGAGGAGTGTGGTGACACCAGAGTATGGATGCAATGTCATGGAACCCTAGGGGGGAAAAGGCCTTTATGTAAGGTCTTGTTCAGCTACTCCTCAGCTACTTTAACCTCATCTGTAACAGGAAGCCCTCATCAGCAGCAGGTCTTTCTGTTGTGGTGCACAAATAGAGAGAGGCACTAGTACAGTTCTAGAAGGAAAATAATACAGACAAGGACAGGGAACAGATAACAGGAGATCAGGACAGCCCTGAAACTTAAAAGTGGCCAGAAATGGGCTCAATGATTGTCGATATCAAGGTTAGATTGCACTTTATAAGCTACCTAGAGCACTGAATAGAGAAAGATTCTGAAAGATGCCCAAGAGTGCAGGAATAAGAGATGAAGATTAAAAAAAAAAGTAGAAATACATAGCATGGGGAAAGGTGAAAGTTTTAAAAAAAGTCCTGTGCCTAGTGAGACAGTCTTCAGCTTATCTGAAAAACCGACTGAAACTCAGTGTGCTCTTGTACTTTACAAGACTGGGTTAGGTCACCTTTGGAACATGTTCTGATTCTGCATTTCTTACCAAATATGTAGAACAGCTTTATAGGCACCCCCCAAAATTAAGAGATGCACATGCATGAATGAACTTTTCTTACAGGTTGGTATGTATTAAACGGGCAAACTTGGGTTCCCATAAACCCTATGCATTTCTTTAAATACTCCAAAGTAGTCTATTGATGTAAAATGTAATTAATTATCTTTTAAATTGAGAGCAAATAGGAACAGGCATGATTTAGTATGAGAAACAGATGTGTACTTCATGTCTGAGGTTGGATTCTACTGCATGAAACATATTAGAGTGGACACAAGACCAAATTCTTTTGATTTAGATGGAAAGTATACAGTCAGATTTGCATTGTAATGGATCCACTGACCCTTGGTCAAGATGAAATTGTCAATAGAAATGTCTTATGTATGGTATGAATCATATCTAATGGTTCTATTAACATCATATTGAGATTGAAGTCTCAAGGAGCATGACTTAGAATAATGGAAATGGAAGAGGGCTTTATTATTTTCATTTCATTTCTGCAAGTGTATTTTTCCATATTTATATCATCTCTCATAAAGAAAAGCAGGCAATGATGCACCTACTAAAATTATATCAAGGCATATAAACTTGTAAAAGGCAATGAGTTTTAAAATAGATGTTATTTTCCCCACAAGATCAGTCTTCTAATGGCCTACACCTTACGAAATAAAGAGGCTAGTGACTAATGAAAAGAAGGGTGGATTGGCAGTGAACAAAAACAGTATCTTTGCCTACTCCTGCCTCCGATATAGTGCGTAACTATAGGCAAGTGCCTCCGTTTTCTGCTCTCGGATTCCTCAATTGGAAAACGGGGATAATGTGATGCCTGCCCCTCTTTTATGTCATAGGGATGTAAGGATGAATCAGGCAATATGAATGAAGCCCTTGGAGGAGCACATTAGAAGAAACTGGTTTCTGAGTTGCAATAGATATTTAATGATACCACATTCCAATTCCATCAGATTATGTCACCAAATTTAGTGTTTAAGTAGCAAAATGGGCAATCATCAATCCAGAAAATTTTCTAATTGTTCAAGGTATTTCTAAAGGAACAAGAATAAAGAGATTTTTCTATAGTGATACACCTAAAGTAACAGACTGCATTATAGTTTTTTAAAATGTTGAAATATAATATCTTAAATACACTCTTCATCTATTTAACAATAAACAAAACGACAACTCTCTATTCAGACTTGTCAGAAGTGCAGCAATGACTAAGAAGAATGTCAAAGAAACAGAGACTGTTAAAGGAACTTGAGAGAAATGCCTCCATCTTACTATATATGTATCTATATGGTAGAATTAACCAGCATATAAAGCTGTGATTCTAGAAGTCTATGAATGGTGATGGAAGATCATATCAAAAACAAAAATACTACTAACCCCTCTAGAAGGATCAAGTCGACAAATTAAAGGATATTTCTCTTCCTAGCAGACATAGATCTTTTTTAGAATTTAAAAAAACATTATGAACATGTACAGTTAACATTCCTCTGATAGCTGAGAATAAACCTGAGTAAAGTAGAATAAATTTGGATGAAAATTACTATCTTTCTCCAAATGTACACAAGCACAGGAAAAAAAAATCCAAATGTTCATGTGAAATGGCAATCGCACAAAACCAGTTTGGTGTGAAATAAAAGAAGCTGAGATGGATTTGGCGAACAATGAACAAAGTCAGGGATTGTTAAAAAAAAATAAGACTAACAAAGCTGAAAAGTGAAATTTTTCTGGATCTTTTTAAGTTTATACCTAGATCAAGATTTATGAACAATCTTCTCTTTTTATAACTACTTATATAATTTTTGTTTAAAAATCTTTTAGAAGAAAATCATGACTGTTTTTTCCATTTGTTAAAAGCACTGAATTTAAAAATTAAAGTATTTAGAGTGGCATCTATGGCAGTGGGGTTAAAAATTGGCAGATGAGGTTGAGTGTGTGTGTGTGTGTGCACATGTGCAAATTAAAGTATTTTGAGTGGTTCATAGTAAAGTTAAGAAATTCTAACTTTAAAGACAGAAATAACATTTGACCAGCAATCCCATTACTGGGTATACACCCAAAGGAATATAAATTATTCTATTATAAAGACACATTCACTCATGTTCACTGCAACCCAATTCACAACCAGCAAAGACATGGAATCCACATAAATGCCCATCAGTGATAGACTAGATAAAGAAAATGGGGTGCATATACACTATGGAATACTATGCAGCCATAAAAGAACGCGATTATATCCTTTGCAGGGACATGGATGGAGCTGGAGGCTATTATCATTAGCAAACTAACACAGGAACAGAAAACCAAATACCACACGTTCTCACTCATAAGTGGGAGCTAAATGAGGCGGACCCTTGGACACATAGAGGGGAATAACACACACTGAGGCCTATCAGAGAGTGGATGGTGGCAGGAAGAAGAGGATCAGGAAAAATAACCAATGGGTACTAGGCCTAATATCTGGGTGATGAAATAATCTGTACAACAAACCCCCATGACACAAGTTTACCTATGTAACAAACCTGCACATTTTCCCTGAACTTAAAATAAAACTTTAAAATATTAAAATAAAAATAAAAACTGGCAAGTAAATGGCTTAAATTTTAGCTTTGCCTCTCTGAAGTCGTGTCTATTTGAAATGGGGCTTTTTTTCTACCACCGTAGTTCAGAATTTTAAATTCCCTAATTGACTTAATGATTCTACAAAGTATTTTGCAACTTGTTCCACTGAGATCGATGGTATTCACTACAACATAGAAAACAGAATCTTGCATTTAGTTACTGTGTTACTCAGACAATCTAAGCATTGTGTCTCAGTGTTCTCAGATGTAAAATAAACTGTTGTGAGAATTTTATGAATTAAAGTATTTAGAGTGGCACTTAGTTTATAGCAAAACTCAATAAAGGTTAGCTGTTACCTTCATCATCACATTCATCATACTCATCACCATCATCACCATCATTGCCATCCAACCTCATCTGCTGTCTCAGACTTACTGTAAATGCTGGGGAATGAGGGAGGGTCAGATCTGCCTATTTTATGATATTGCAACTTCAATTTGTGATGCTAAATAACCAAAGTCAACATATGTATGACTTTCCAAGTAGCTTTCAGGGATTTTTTTAAATTATTTTTTTCTGGGAAGCTTCTTTTGGCATATATTTTTGGAGTGCGAGTGTGTGTGTGCACTCACGCACAAGAGCTGCAAGCTTACTCTCTACTTCAGGTTCAACTTGAAGCTGGGGCCCTGCCAGAAGTACCTCAGGGATTTCTTCAGTTGTAATATATTACTTACAAGGATGTATAGCTAAGGCCCATCCAAAGACACTTATGCTTTCTCGTTGTGAATACACAACTCCCAGTACACCTATCAGCACAAGTACTCATTTGTGAGTACTTCATGCAATAAAAATTGGGTTCCAATTGATCATTTAACTTACTACTTACCTTCTTTATTCCTTGTAAGTCTCTAGTAATTTATGCATCACAATGCTGTCATTTTTCAATCTGCAAAACAGATTTCCAAACAAAGACAACATAGTAGCTCCTCTGATGTGTTTCCAATCACTGGACATTATCCACCACATATAACCTATGGCTTTACTTGAGAATGTTTGCTTGGCCTTCATGTCAAAGATATCCTCCAGCTATTGTGTGAGATGATGGAGTTGTTGACATATTTGTGTCCAACTATAATAGTTTTGTGAAGTATGTATTTTCCAACCAGAAATAGAATGTACAAATTTGAAGTGGCAAAAATTATGAGGCGGGCAACTTGAAGCCACTATTTTTCAGAGAGTTTGAGAATACATCAATCAATTTCAGGATATTTCAGAGTGCTAAAAGCTTTTCTCCTGTCTCATTCACACAAAGAATGAAATCAAGCCAGGTGTGGTGGCTCATGCCTGTAATCCCAATGTTTTGGGAGGCCAAGGTGGGAAGATTGCTTGAGCCCAGGGGTTTGAGGCTGCAGTGAGGTATGATTATGCCACTGAACTCTGGCCTGAGTGACAGCAAGACCCTGTCTTACAAAAAAAAAAAAAAAATTGAAATCAGAAATCCTTTGGCAACAAAGCAATGAGGTTGTGCCATAGTTGCATTGATTTTCTTCCAACTGTGGTAATGAACCCATTTGAAAAAATATGTGCACCCCCCCACCCTCACCTCCTGCACACACACATGCAGCTTTGAGCATATACGTCCTTAGTATTTCACTGCTGATTTATGAATAGTAATCTTGTCATGGTTTTCATTAAAATATATACTGTATATAAAAGCACAGATTCTCCAGAACAAAGGATTAAGCCACAATAAAATCTCCTTTTTATGCCATTTCCTTAGAGAACTGACAACACATTATAGCAATATGTCTTCTTTTTTCCTGAGACTAAATATCATTTTAAAAGGTCTATCCTCAGCCTACAGGAAAGCTTTAACAGCTCTTTCCTATTTAAAGTGTCTTTGGAGAGAATATCAGCCTTCCCTTGGACTTAATTGTGGCTGTTTTTTAAGTGGCTGCAGAACCTGGAAGGCTGCTTCTGGGAGCCTCCTGTGGCTTCCCCAGGCACACATTTGCCATTTTGGTCCAGGCATGCATGAGAGTCGCATCACTGTCTCCCTACTTGGCTTTATTTAACGCTAAGCACCTCATTTCTACTCCAGACATAGAATTCAGAGGCAGAAGTCCAAGGAAATTGCTTTCCCATACGCTCTCTTCACCCTGAAATATCTCCTCAGATACATGACAGGCTGATTGATTAGAAACCATGAGCCTGGAGTGCCTGATTTTGTCACTACTTCTGAGCTGGCAGCCTCTCTGTGACAATCCCAGGAAGCTCAGCTACCAGGAGTTTTCCAAGAGGTCACACAAATGCAGGTTCCTTCATGCTCCTTGTCTGACTGCAGTCCTGCTCCACAGCCTCCACCCCCAAAGCCACCCCCGAAAGGTGAGGTTACCCACTGGGGCAGAACGAGTGTCGGGGCAGTGAAAGCAAATAGGGACGTCGCACAATCCTTCAGGTCATCTCATCATTTCAGGGACTCAATCATCAGGATTGACTCTCCTGATAAGTCCTACTGTCATCAAATAATTGGACAAACTTCATCTTCACTTTGACTCTGGATCTATGGCTTGTATGACCTTGGGTAAGTCGGTTGAACTCTCAGAGCTGATTCTCTTTGCTAGATATAACAGGCTAAATTATTACCTGAGCTGAATCTTCGTGTTGCATTGGTTCCTTTAGAATGACGGGTTCCTCACAATTCTAAACCGTGAATCTGCTTGAATCACCTTTGAAGAATTCCCTAAATCATGGTTCTAAGGATCACAAATAGTCATTTTATCCATCCTAAGTTGCAGGTGAATCTTCAAATAACTCAACTCATTGATGGCTAAAAATAAACTATGTTTTTAAGTTTCCCTAGGAATGAAAATACTGTTCATTTGTGCTGTGCAGTATTATCACCGCCCTTACAGATCAATATGCCACTCCAGTAAGTTGGGTTAAGGGCTATAATCATGTATATCTTCTATTTCAATGATACATAAGCAAAATAATATATTTGGTGAATTGAAAAAGTATTTTATTTCCCCCCAAAACTCACAAATGGGCTGCTGAGAACCCGTGAATAACATGGACCCACCGCTGTGAAAACAGTCCTTTTCTTTCCCAGTCTCGATGACCACCTGTTTTATTACTTTCGTCAGACATTGTAGATACATTAAAAGGAATAAGTTGATAGCATGTGGGAGACATTTAAAGGGAAATTCTAACTAGAATGACAAGATGAGCTCATAAACAGCCTGACCCTCAGCGTGTCCCACAGGTAGTGCCACAGCCCAGCAAAGCTATTAGTGTAAACATTCAAGAGACAATAAAGAAGGCCAGCCAGAGCCCCAGATGGTGCCGCCGTAAAAATACATTCCAAAGCTTGGCATCTGGATTTTGCAGCTGCCATGCACAGCCCACATGTGGCAATCAATATTGGTTCTGAGGCTGGAACAGCTAGAGGTTGGGGTCGAACGGAACCATCTGAACCATCACAATGGAGCAAACAGACAAAGCACGGAAGTGATGGTAAAACGACATGTAATTTTTCATACCTCTTACTCCTTTTATTATTGTCAGCTGCTGAAATGCTAAGGTAAACTTTCAGAGAATAAAGGTTTATTTGTCTAAGAACAGCAGCTAGTAAGCAATCATCCTTTTTTGTTCCTGCTCTTTATTTTACTTCCAAATACTAAGTTCTATTTACTCTCATCTATCATTTTGTCATCATTTAAATTTTTAGTACTTTCATTCAGCTGTAATAATTATTTATAACACAACCTCTTAGTAACCCATTGTTTTCTTTTTAAAATACATAATATTTTCGTTCCTTTATTCATTGATTCATTCAACCACGATTTTATTGAAGATATACTGTGGGCCAGGCATGGTTCCAAGCACCAGAGATATAGAGACACGCAAAACAAATTTGCAGCTTCCATGGTGCTTCCGTTCTATGAATGCTAATTCTTACATGCATTCCTAATATTTTTTTAACACTGACCATGAATCTTATGATTCTCATCTCAGACAAAATAGAAATTCTGTTCAAGGAGACAGACAAGAAAGCAGGCAATAACCGGTGTGGGAAATGCTAACCTTAATAGCAGAAGGTAATTTTCTGAGAACAGAGCAAAGAGTCGTTAAATTGGATGTGAATATGAAGAGAGTATCAGGAAGTGAGGTCTTAAATGAAAGCTGAAGGCTTAGAAGAAATTAGCCAAGGAGATGTGCATGGAAAAGACCGCCCAGGCAAAGAGAACTGACTGTGCAGAGATCAGTCAACTGTTCTGCAGAGCTGGAATGTGAAGTGGAGAATATAGAAAGAAGCAAAGATAGAATCCAGCACCATCCAATCAAGAAGGATTTGTACGTAAGGAAACTCCTTGCAAAGCATCCATGAATTAAAAGAAATTTTGTCCTCAAGACAACCTTCTTGTACATAGATAATTTCCCAAAGAATGGTATTTGGAAGTTGAGAAGAGAGATTTAGGTTATTCGTAGCTAGAAGGTCATTAAGGAGGCCTTCATGCTAGACTTTGAAGACGTTGTGGGATTTAAAAGAAGATGATCAGCAAAGGGAAGGGTTGAAAGGCATGAAATTCTTAACTGGACTTTTTTTTTTCTTTTTAAGACAGTCTCCCTCTGTCACCCAGGCTGGAGTGCAGTGGCACGATCTCGGCTCACTGCAGTCTTAACCTCCTGGGTTCAAACGATTCTCATTCTTCAGCCTCCTGAGCAGCTGGGATTACAGGCGTGTACCACCATGGCCAACTAATCTTACCTGGACTTTTAAAACTCTCTCTTCCTCCGACAAAAATGAGTATAATTTCTCAATTTCTAAACTTAAAAAGATTGGGGAGAAATATACAATTAGGTAAAAAGTAACATAGACTTAAACTTTTATAGCACTCATATTTCCCTCTCTCACAGGTTATTTATTATATTTTCTCATTATTTTGGTTATAACTTAAGCCAGCAGTAATCCTGCTTTTAACTTGAGTGTTGACCTAGAATTTCCAGCTACACTTTCACCTGAACTTTATACAAGTGAATCTGAACTACATGGACCTTTCAGATCTCTTATACACATTTTTCATGGCATGTTGCCCTTACTCTGACATGTTGACACCTTACTTCAAACTTTACAGCCCACTGTATTTTCATTCACAAGGGAATGTGTCTCACGAACTGGTTATAAAATCAACACTCTTTTTCATGCGCTTCCAGTATAGCAGAGTTTAAGTTATTTTTCCCCAGATTCTAGTCAAGACATTTTAGCTAAAAAAGGTTTAAATGGCATTATAACAAAGCACTTTCCTTATCAGGTAGGTTAAAATGACATATCTTGACATATTATTATCAAAAGGTTTTTATAGCATTGTTCCTTGTTATTACACATTATTTTTTCTCAATATGTATTGCTGAACTTAACCCATAATATGAACCAAAAATACTGGTAACAACATCTTCAATTACACCTCTGATCTCTTATCTTGTAAGTTGGAATTAGAAAATCAGAAATGCCCTGAATTCTGAAAAAATAATGAGATGAGTTACGCAGTCTTTCGTATGCTAATGTTGCTGAAAACCCAAGTACAGCTATGCAAAGGGTTTTTCACTGTTTACATACAGACTGCACTGCCCTTTATTTTTACTATTTGCACTTCCTAAAAATTAACGGTTTTATTTCTTTTCTGTTCATACATAGTTATTTCCTATTATTTCTAGCAATCATTCTTTTTGAAATACTGTGCTAGCTCCCTACTCATGTCCATAACGTGTGCCCATTTTCATGGTCTCTGCATTTGACTACAACAGCTTGCCAATTAAACTTTGCCAGGTCCCCACATCTCAGTGTTCAAAAGAACCTCTACAATCGCACCTGCTCTGTGAAGCTTCTCAGCCATAAAAAGCACTCACTGGGCCGTGTTTGTTCAGCCTTGTGCTGTACTTGCTTACAACCATGGGGCTATATCTTGTTTGCTGGAAAGCCGGTCTTTTCCCTGATATGGCTTGCTTTGGCCCCACTCTGCTTTTTTTACACTATGTGTATTTAAATAATAAGACAGAAGCTGGTGATCACAGGGGCCCTCATTTCAGATTATCAAGTGTAAATTAGCCAAGTGTTTTGATAGCTCTTAATTATTGACAACAGACAGTCTCATGGAAGAGCTTGCATAAGCCACACGTCTAGGTAATATGAAACCTCGCTCCAGGCCTTGGCAATTACATCTCTGCTGAGATATGGGGCTGGGGGGTGTACCACCAGGTGTCCAGCACGTAGGATAGAATTTGTGGATTAGCAAAAAAAAAAAGTGAGAGCTAATGAGTTGCAATTCTATGAGGGCTTTCATTAGCAGTGTTGTATTAGTGCATAATTTGGAGACCACTTTCCAAAAGGCTCTAAAAATTGCCTGAGAAATCACTGGGTGCACAATAAAAATTATTGAGAGAAAGATGGCTGGCTTACCCAGACACTGCCAGAATTTATTTGTTTTGGGTTCCCCGAGAGCCTTGGTTTCATGCTCTGCTCTTCGCGGAACACTCTCTTGGGAATAGGCTTTTCTGCTTTCCTCCTTTCTCCATCAATATTCTCCACAAATAAAGCACTGTATAATAGTTTTTTGTACTAATGCTTAAGCCCTCCTCTTACTTAACTTGCAGGTTTAATAAGATATAAGATGTCAAGATGTTTCTGCTGAATAAAAGAGATTTTTGTTGCTTATAGTTTTCACATGCACACATACACACACAGTTATTGAGAATGTCCCATGATTAACTTGTATTACCCATGTATTCTTAATGATGTTAATGTTATCCTCATTGTGCATAAAAGGGAAGAGGTTAAATAATTTGCTCAAATTACATGTTATGCAATCGGTAGACACTTGTTTTTAGCAGATACATTATAAATATTTTTGAGCATTATAAAAAATAAAACAAATGATGACTACACTTAAGTACTGATGTTTTATTACATTTAAAGAATGATAAATCAGAATAATTTTAGATTTGTCTTTGGTTGTCATTTATTGTCATCTGCTATAATACTATTTTGATCTATTAATCCCACTTCTGCTGGCAAAATTAAAACAAGAATACCACTGACACCTAAAAACAAATAACCTGCAGACAAAATTCTGTTGAACTGTTGACAATTAGGTGGCTTCATTTGGTTAATGAGTTTACAGGCACATTAGCTATCACATGCTTCGGTAATTGATCATTTTGGAATCAAACACATTTCTTGACGTCATCTGAAGAGCTGAAAACACAACTGGTGTATAACTGGAAGTAACCCATTAAGCTCCAGTCAGAAACACCATCGGTCACGTTTATGAATGCGACTAAATGTAAAGAAGTGACTGGAAGCCATCCATTCTCACATACCCATAGGGTTTCCTTTGACGAGACTGTTACCTCATTGCTTTATACAGAACAGATTAAAACTTTTTTTCTAGATGAAAACTGCATTGGATATTTAGGATCCTCTTAAAAACAGAATATCTTCCTCCACCATGAACACAAAAGAATCTGAAAGAAAATTCAGTTCCTACTCTTGCTCAAGGTTTTCACCCTGTGATGTCTGTTTAATAGCCCTGCTCTCCAAATCTGTGGTATCTCCTAAATTACTTGTAGGAATTTGGATAGTAACTCCAGAAGAGGAATCCTGTGTTCCCCAAATCTGTCTGGTTCCTGAGTGCAGAAAGTGGGAGACTGGTTACCACCAGACACCTTTTATTTTATCTCTCAGCACTTCAGAGATTAATTTTCTTCACAGAGCCTGTCTCTGAAATATACATACCACCACAAGGTGGCAGTGGAGATTTGTGGTCACATGGTTAGCAACTCCGAAGAATGGGGCTTAACTATATTCACTGCCTACATGACATCTACTCATAGTTGAATTGGTTTTAAAACTTCACACACTTTATAGAATGCTGATTTTATGAATTCTTATCATTTTCACTTTACCAACTTTTTTCTTTACATTTACAGGTGCCTTTAAGAAAGGCTTGCTCAACATTTTGGACTCACGTAACTTAATTTGATTTCAAAACCTCCAAATAGATTTTTGTTCCTCTGAGTTCATATTTCACTGGGTAATCTCACATTTCTCTGTTCCTTTACCAAAAGAAAATCCAGTCTCCCCAGTGTTAATCTAAAATTTACTTTCCTTCATCTTTGGAATCTTAGTGGAAAGTCTCACCTTCTCCAGTTCTTCCTTTTAACAGCACAGTTTAAACTTTACATTTCAGAATACGTTTCCCTCTCAGAAAAGATAGATAGAGTAACCTGCCCCTATTACACACAAAACTGGCAATTGAAGTTTAATGGAAAAGTCATTAGACCTTGTGTCAGAAGATCTGACCTTGTTCTTACTCTGCCACTTTTTGATGGGTGACTTGGAGCAAGACACTTAACCCCTTTGACTCTCAGTTTCCCCTTATGTCAAGAGAAAATGCTGGTTCAATATGGGAATAATGGTTAAATAAAAGTAAGTGAAATAAGTGCCTAGAACAGAGTGGGCCTTTAACAAATGTGGTATCAGAACTGCTTTAACTTCTCAATCTTGTTTGACAACAAACTAAAGATTATTAAGAATAAACACAACTTATAATAAAACCAAACTTTAAAAAGTAGAACAATTTTCTCCTCCTCTCTAATAGTTCCGAAAGGTATTCAACTTCAACATCATGTAAGACCCTAAGAAAAGAATATTTTGTACAGATGTTAAGTTTCCACCATAGGAGAGGGGTCCAAAATCATCATTCTCTCAAAAAGCCAAAAACAAACAAACAAAAAGAAGAATTTTAATTGCTTAACATATTGTAAAGCTGCTTCGTCTGTTTACTCCCTGGAAAATATCTACTGCATTAGACAAATTAGGCTTTGTATTGATTCAATTAAAAAATGAATCCATTGACTTAATGTAGAAATCACTGTTCACTAGAAGAGCAGAAAACTATTTTTTCTTTCTTTTTGAGATAGGGTCTCTGTCACCCAGGCTCTAGTGGAGTGGCAATCATAGGTCATTGCAGCCTCTAACTACTCCTGGGCTCAAGCCATCGTCAGACCTCAGCGAGTAGCTAAGACTACAGGTGCACCACTATCCCTGGCTAATTTATGTATTTATTTATTTTTGTAGAGAGAGGGTCTCGCTATGTTGCCCAGGCTATATATCTTTAAAGAAAAAACAAAGAAATATTTTCATTACCTTTTCAAATGAATTAAACGTTAACTACTTTGCCAAAGTCTCTTTATAGTGCTCAAGCAAAGCATAAAAACAGAATAGCAAAAGAAAAATTATGTCCAAGATATACCCTTTTTATTATTTGAACAAAATATTTCAAATATTACAGATTAGAGGTTCTTAAATAATATCAGTTTATATTCATAGTTCTAGGTCATTTCTTCACCACTATTTCTAGTGGCATGAATATTATCTGGGTCTAGAGTTCAGGATCCACATTTGTCTCTGTGAAAACTGCAGGCTTTTTATGGAAATGACCCAAATATTTAGAACACAAGAATATTGTGGGCCTGTCTGATGACATATATTGGTATTTCTCATTGACAAAGAAGAAAATAATTGTGATCTTCATGATTTTAAACTCATCCAGGCCCATCACTCATGTCATATGATTTCCATTGCCCAAACAGATGTCGATTCCTCCCACCTAGGGAAAACTTTGTTTCACACTGGGACAGACACCTCATAATAGCTTAAGAATACCAGATTTAATTTTTTTTAAAGATAAAATTTAATACTGTTTTTGGAATAGAGCTTTTCAGTGAATATTAAACTTTGCAGTTTATGTCACATAGGTCTTTATGTGAATAACTTCTTGAGAAGTCATTTTTCTCTAGCTAATCTGACTTTACATACCCCTTCCACACAAGCATATTTAAATATATAATTCAACTCATAGAAATGCTTGCTTGGCTTCTGTGAACTTTTACAGTTAATTTCTAAATCCATTTTTTAAAAAGTCTCCTAGGAACCACAATTATCTTTTAAATATTCTCATTAAAATCAAAATTTGCACGTTGAAACCACGACTTCAGAGATAATCCACTTTTTACAGAGTCAGATATGAGCATCTGACAGCCATCTGAAGTAACATGGAGACACGCTAGCTGAGAACCCTTACCCTGTGATGTCTCAGAAATTTACTTAGAACACTTCCTAGTTCTCTTTAACTTAGATCTTAAAATGCTCCACAAATATCTGTAATGTTAACTTTGGGACATCCATATTTTTTTCCAAAAGAGCATAATTTGAAATTAGTACAGCTAGCCATACAAATTAATTTAATATTCTTTTATCAAATAGAGTACCCTTTCTAAACAAGTTGGAATTCATTTATTAAAACCTTCTGTTTATTTCTCATTTCTTTTTTTTCAGACGGAGTCTTGCTCTGTGGCCTAGGCTGGAGTACAGTGGCACGATCTCAGCTCACTGCAAGCAGTGCCTCCCGGGTTCACGCCATTCTCCTGCCCTCAGCCTACTGAGTAGCTGGGACTTGGCACCCGCCACCACGCCCGGCTAATTTTTTTGCATTTTTAGTAGAGACGGTGTTTCACTGTATTAGCCAGGATGGTCTCAATCTCCTGACCTCACGATCCGCCCGCCTCAGCTTCCCAAAGTGCTGGGATTACAGGTGTGAGCCACCACGCACGGCCCTATTTCTAATTTAATAATGATATATAAAATGCTCTTTCAAATGCATCAAGTGTCATTTAAAATGAATGAATTGACTCATGAATAAGCTATGCATACATCTTGTTGCTGAGTCAGTAATTGTTTTTGTTGGTTTGTTTATTTAAAAAGGAGTGGTCTCTTCTCAGAAGACAAGAGATATAGGGAAAGCCTAAATTTTCTTAGGGATTACTTAAGTGGTTATGATCAGAATGTTGCTGGAAATATGAATATTGAAGGCCATTCTGATGAGTCTCAGACAAAAATGAGGAACAAAGTGTTGAAGAATGGAGTAAAGGCAATCCTTTTTACACAGTTGCAAAAATTTGACAGAATAATATTCATGTCCTAAAACTGAAAGGCGAAACTTATGAGCAATGTACTAGGATATCTGGCTGAGCAAATACCTAAGTAGCACAGTGTTCAAAGTGCTACACGGCTTCTTTTGGTTGCTTACACTAAAATTAGGGAAGAAAAAATAATTTAAAGATAAAATTTATAATTAAAAGGGAAGCAAAATGGATAGATTTTGAAATTTTCCAGGCTGGCCATGTAAATAATCAAAAAGTCTGTCAGTCCATTTTCATGCTACTGATAAAGACATACCTGAGACTGGGTCCTTCATAAAGAAAAAGGTTTAATGGATTCGCAGTTCCACGCAGCTGGGGAGCCCTCACAATCAGGGTGGAAAGCGAAAGGCACATCTTACATGGTGGCAGAGAGAGTCCAGTAAAAGTGGAAACCCCTTGTAAAACCATCAGATCTCCTGAGACTTATTCACTACCACAAGAACAGTATGGGGGAGACCACCCCCATGATTCAATCATCTCCCCCTAGGTCCCTCCTAACAACAATTATGGGAGGTAGAATCCAAGATGAGATTTGGGTCAGGACGCAAGAAATCCGTATCACTAAGGGTGTGGCTAAGCAACCCTTTCCTAAGGTAATTAACATGGACAGAAGAAAGCCAGGTTCTCTTCATCAGGATAAAGAGATACTGACCATAAAGGCATTTCTGAAATCTTCTAAGCAAGCTAGGACCTTGACAGCAAGGTTTTGAGAGGGGCCTGCAAGACCTCAGCATTTACTGCCCTGCACTGTCCTAGAACTCTGCTCCCTGAATTCCAAAACAGCACCCTTTGGCCACCACACTTATAATTCAAGTGAGTCCAGGTGTGTGTAGCTTGACCCATGGCTCTAGAAGGTACACGCTGTAAACCTTGGCGATGTCCACATCATATTAAATCTGCAGGTCCCTAAAATGGAAGAGCTGTGGGGCCACGGTTTAATGGCCAATCTCCACTAAGATTTCCAAGGACGTATCAGACAGTCTGGGGGCCCAGGCAGAGACTAGCCACAGGGGTGGGTTCATCACAGATTCCCCACTAGGACAATGCCTAGTGGAGCCTTGAGAGTGGAGCAGCCCCTGAGCCCCTGGAACTGCAGGGCCACCAGATTGCAACTGCAGCCTGAGAAAGCTGCAGACATGACACTGCAACCCTGGAGAGCGAGGGGTGAAATGTTTGAATGTGACCCCCAAAGTTTATGTTATAGAAACCTAATCTCCACTACAACACTGTTGGGAAGTAGGATCTTTCAGAAGTGATGGAGTCATGAAGACTCTGCCCTCGTGAATGGATTAATGCTATTATGTTGGAGTGACTTAGTTATGGTGGGAGTCAGTCCCTGATAAAAAGATGAGTTCAGTCCCCTTACCCTCCATCTCTCCTGTGAGCTCTTTTGCCTTCCCACCTTTTTGCCACGGAATGCTGCAGCAAGAAGGCCAACACCAGATGCATCTCCTCGATCCAAACTCCAGAACTGTGAGCCAAATCAATTTCTGTTCATTGTAAATTACTTAGTCTCAGGTATTCTGCTTTAGCAAAACACAAGAGACTAACACAGACAGTTAACACATGGATGTGTGATTCTGGGGAAAAAAGGACCGTGTCTGCCTCAGCTGCTATTTCCTGTGTACAACTCAGTCGTGGCACACACAGACTTTGACTGGCTGGATATATGGAACCTAGCAATGTCTTTTGCCACCAGGAGAAGGTGTGAAGGAGACTAGATATTAAAGGGGAAGGGGAGAAGACATTTCCATTTACGAAATTATGGAGACAATGGGAAAAGGCTACACATCTGTTGGAGGCCCAGTATGGAATAGCATAGACCAGGCGTCTTTCACACCACCAGACGGAATCCTCAAAATGATCTTCCCAGGTAGCCTCAGGGTCTCCATTTATTCACCAATATTAAATAATCTGACCAAGAATGAAAAGTGAATCAATCAAAAGCTGAGATAGAATGCAGTTCTAGGCCTTTCTAGATATAAAATTAATACATTATTCTGAATTATAGTTGAAGCAAGCTAGGTAGGAGGTTTTAAAGTAATCTTATGGCATTTTTTATATAAGCAATATTTTAATTCTGTAATTTGACTTTCTCCTTGTGCATTACTGGTATGCTATAATACAGTTTTTCTGTGTTTATATAGAAAAAATTTACTTTGGATGCTTCCTTAAATGCAGAGTTCTTCAAGTAAAACTTTTACACATACGGAAAATCAGGAAAAAAAAATCCACTAAATCTAACACTTAGTAACTTTATAGCCAGGTCTTAGTTTTCAGTATTTATGCAAATGGGTCCTATATAATAATAATAATAAAATATAGTAGCTATATTCAAATTTGATTAGTGTAAGACAATTGTTTTAAAAGAAACACTCTGATCTGACTGATATTTATTTTACATTACTTAAATATAAATGTAAGTTAGCAAATATAAAACTAGGTTTAAGTTTTGTATGTTTATGTCCTTAGGCAACTATAACATTTTTAAATATAAAACAAAGGTTGTAACTTCTAAAATTTGAGTCAACATCTCATTTTAAAGTGATGGATGGGAGTGTTCAGCTGAAACTAATTATCCCTTGCAGTATGAAGATAGGGCTGGCTGCTACAGCTAAGGACCTTTTAAAGGTGCCATGAAATAATATGTTAAGTCCAGCTGCCTTTTTCTATGCAAATTCCTACAGAAACTTTGTCCTTAGTGCATGCCATGATGGTTTAGAGTTTTTGAAATTTTTCTTTAATGCTTCATATATGTATGAATATTTGATTATTTCTCTCTAGATTACAAATTGTACAGAATATTATCTGAAACTAAAGCAATTATAAAAAAATATATACACAGAAGACAAAACAGAATATTTTATCATAAGGTCGTTTACAGGTAATTCAGCAGAGGTTTTTCTGGTTTTTTGTTGTTGTTGTTGTTGTTGTTTTCCAGTTCTCACTGTGAAAAAAACCCAAATTAAAACAAAAATGTGGGCAGGGGCGGTGGCTCACGCTTGTAATCCCAGCACTTTGGGAGCAGAGGCAGGTGGATCACCTGAGGTCAGGAGTTTGAGACCAGCCTGGCCAACATGGAGAAACCCCGTCTCTACTAAAAATACAAAAGTTAGTCCCAGCTACTCGGGAGGCTGAGGCAGGGGTATCCTTTGAACCCGGGCGGCGGAGGTTGCGGTGAGCTGGGATTGAGCCACTGCACTCCAGCCTGGGTAACAGACTGACACTCTTGTCTAAAAAAAAAAAAAAAAAATAATGATTTTTGATTTTATGAGTGGGCTCATATTCCAAAATATTTCTGTTCAAGTGACCTCCAAACTTATTTTACGAATTCTTCCTTTAAAAAAAAAAAAAAAAAGAGCAAGTGGTATTGAAGCAGCTATTTCCCTGCCCCCTTCGTGGGCGGGAACTGGAGCGCACATGCCCCGGACCACGCTGGCTGCTTTCGTGCTGGCGGGGCGGACTCGCTCGTTTGGTCTGTTTGGTCTCGCTTCCACTCCTCACAGAAGGGGTGCAGGTGAGCGAGCGCAGGAGCTGGGGTGAGCAGCTCTGGGCGCTGGCAGGAGCGAGACTCCATGTGGGCCCCGCGACAGCCTCCAGGGGGTGCCCGCGACCCCGACGCCGCAGTCGGAGTATGACAGCACCCTTTGAGCTTTGCCATCTGCAGGCGGCTTCAGTGTCAACAGCTCAGCGGAGGGTCTGTGTGACGGTTTTTCAGTGTTAACAGCTCAGTGGAGGGTCAGTGTGACAGTTTTTGCACCCACACTCGTGGCACCCGAGTTCTTACCTGGCATCCAGGAGGAATGAGGTTGCATGAACTAACTGGAGATGGTAAATGCAGGGGATTTTATTGCCAGTGAAAGTGGCTCTCAGCAGAAAGGGGAGGTGAAGAGGGGATGGAGCAAGAAGGTGATCTTCCCCTAGAGTCGGCCATCCCCGCCGGACTCCTCTCTGAAGCTACGCCGTTAAGCTGTCCCTCTGAAGTCAAACCACTTCTCTCCAACATCCATCCTAGTCTCTGACATTCAGCTGCTTCTCCCCTCTGCTGGCTGAGCTCTGGGGTTTTTATAGGCACAGGATGGGGTGGGGTGGGGCTGTGGGTGGAAAGGCAACACTCGAGCAGGAAAACAGGGATGCAAGCTCTTACTTTTGGCCATGGTTCCAGGCTTTTCAGCTTGAGGGTGGGGCCCTCGCCAGAGACCCACTGTCTTCTGCCCTGAATCTCCCTGCATCCTGTTCCTATCTGTATTATGAATTTAATAACATTCTTTTACTTGCTTAGTTTCAAAGGATTAGTAAGTAAGTGGCAGATCTGGGATTCGAACCCAGTCAGTCAGACGCTTTGAGATACTAAGGGAAATGGTCCCCAAGAATGAAAACCTAAAGGAAAAAGACAGCACATGCATTTGCTAAATTGTCGATCTAGTGCCTTTCTGTCAAGGAAGATGATGCTAATTCTCAGAATTCCTGGTAGTAAAGGAAATATTCTCTAAGTGATACAATTACTCTTACTGAAGAGAGGAGGAGCCACTGTATTTGTGAGAGAATAATTGAAGGATGGCAACTGGCCTTATATTTGGGATGTGAATATGGAATCACTCTCAGCACTGTAAACAAACTTTATTGAGCCTCCATGTGTAGAGTACACTCTCTTTTTTTAAAGCACTCAGCCTAATGTCCCTGCAGAACAGCCTCATTCTAAAATTTTACAGAAGAAAGACTGTATCCTCTCCCTTGCCACATAAATAGAGTCTGCTGATCTCTCCACTAGCTCCATGACAACCTACTCTTGCCACCTCCAGGAATAAAGATTAGACTCCATGCCCGGGAGCTATTCTGGGCTGCTCGTGGGAATAGTATGACACAATTCCACAGCAGTATCATTATTGATACATTTAAGTTAAAGCACTTCTAAGCATGAAACACTTAAAACTCGAGACACGGACTAAAGAATCCAGTCTGTACAGAATGATTCAGCTCTTGGTAGATAGCCACTAAAATAGATACCATTGTTTACTGAAAGTGAAATATTTTAAAAGTTGACCCATATTTTTTCCTTCAAAAGAATTTACCTAAATCTTCCATTAAATTTAATATAATCCACCCCACCCCTCTTCTACTTTCAATGACCAGTTAAATAGTAAAGCCTTTGGAGAGCCCAATAAACATGTAAATCAAATAGCCAATAAATTTTCCTGTTTCCTTGCCTGGAAATTTATGCCCCCAAGAGATAGCTTATGTAAAATAAGATGAAGACCAGCTATAATCAAGAGGTAAATTCTCTCCAAGAAATGGCATTTGTTTAATTAAAATCATTGTCCACAAAAAGTGTTACATTGCTTGCTTGATAGCTTTCAGAATATATCAGGAAATCTGTACAGTATAGTTTTAGAATTCCATAACAAAGGAAAATAAAATGTTACATGCCGACACTTCAAAATGCAGTTGACTTTTTCTGATTCAGTTCCCGGAGCATGCTGAAGGGTAAAGCACTTTGAACATGGGGCGGGATCATTTTGCAGTCTCGTATTTCATCTTTATTTGTTCCATAGTGGCTCAATACCTAATGGTTTAGACTTGGCCTTACCACTAAGTGATCTTCCATATATAACCAAGGATTGATCCAACCCACATATTTGGGTTTAAAGCGAGTGTAGCCACAAAATCTCAGGATTAAATTTTCCTACAATGATTCCCTTCCCCCATACTTAGCCAACATGCAAAACACAAACACACACACACGCATACACACATACACATACACTCTCAGAAGTCTGTAACCAAATTCAATTCTCACTCCTGTCGCAGAGGTCTTCTAGGATACAGGGAAGAGATCACAGATTTCTCTTTGTGCCTAAGAAGGTATAAACTCATGAAAAAGTTGCTTAGATTTACTATTCCTTTTCCATTTACCCATGAGGCAGGAAGTCCCAAATGAAGGTAGAAAGAGCTTTCTAGCTACAAATCATTGATTTTGTCTACACTATATATTTTTAACACAAAAAATACTATGTTTACATGTTTTAAGTTCATGTTATTTAAACAATCTACTTCCTGATAGTCACTACTAAAAAACACAGGCCTTAATTCTGATTTAATCAGTAAAACATTTGAAATGCTTATCTTAGTTATTACAATAACACACCCATTACATGGTACGTGGTTTATTTTTATGCCTCAGACATCCTTCAGCTTACTGTGATTTCTAATTTTATGACTAACTCAGCCATGGCAACATCATTCTGTGACATCTATCCCAAGTCTCACTTAAACTTCCTAAAAACATGATGGTTCCATTGTAATCCTAACACATTATGTTCTGCTTAACACAGTCACATTGTACTAAACATCAACTTAAAAGAAAGAAGTAGAAAATGGCAGAGTTTTTCCCTCACTCGGAATGAGAATCAGAAACCATGCTTGTTTGCCAGTTTCTCTGAATCTCCCTTGTATCCACACAGCTTCATCCTTTGGAGAGTTGAGCTAAATGAGTCAGTACATTAATTATGTGCTCCGGGAGCGCAAAGAAGAAATAAAGAAGTTATTACCTTCCAAAGTTTCTCAGGTAATGAGACCCACTTCTGGAGATATGTGGCACTGTACCACAATCTATCATGAGAATGAGCTTTGCAGTAAAATGCCCAGAATTAATTTTTTAAGGAAAATCCTCCACTGGTTTTCTGAGTCAAATCTACCTAACAAACGTCACTGGGCAATGTCATTACCAGTTAAGCAGCACAAGGCCTTTAGAATAGATGATGTAGCAATGCATTTTCAGAAGTGAGCCTGGCTAATTTGAGCCACCCCCCATGAAAAGGAAGTAAAATAAAATTGGCTCCATGTCACTCAAACATGACAGTACTTTGGATTTCTCCCCCATGATGTTTTTTAGCCTTGAGGCAGATATGACAGGCGCCTTATTAAATTCCAAAAATAAATGTGGAACAAGAAGACAGTGCATTCCAATGAGACACCCAACTTGTTAAAATGCAACATGCATAAAACTTGGTTCATTTTATTTTTAGCCATCATCCTCATAATTCTAACAAAATGGAAATATAATATTTGTGAGCAAAATCTGAATAAAATTATTTCAAAGACCTTTGCTTTTTTGATAAAAAATTACCTGTTCATTTGTTCACATATGCTTCAGTTGGGATTTTCTTTTCTTTTCTTTTCTTTTTTTTTTTTTTTGTGAAACCAAGTCTCCCTCTGTCACCCAGGCTGGAGTGCAATGGCAGGATCTCGGCTCACTGCAAGCTCCGCCTCCTAGGTTCCAGCGATTCCCCTGCTTCAGCCTCCCAAGTAGCTGGGACTACAGGTGCGCACCATCACATCTGGCTAATTTTCCGTGTTTTGGTAGAGATGGGGTTTCACCATATTGGCCAGGATGGTCTCGATCTCGTGATCCTCCCACCTCGGCCTCCCAAACTGCTGGGATTACAGGTGTGAACCACCGCACCCGGCCTTAAGTTGGGATTTTCTAAAACATCTCTATCAATATCTGGAACTATAACGGTAGGAAAAGAAAATATATGAAGGTTCTCTCACTTTATATTTTAGCATCCCCCATCCAACTACTAACAATTCATTACACACCCAGTGATATTTATGGATCCCTGACTTTGACTTTGTGCATGCTATACGTTTTCCTATCTTTTTGTCTCTTAAACTACTGAAATCCTTCCTAAGTCCAACAGTTGTATTTTTATCATGTTTTCTTGACAACTACTGTCTTCCCCTATAATTTCTCCTTCTGATCTCTTACAATATGTCTTGTTCATCTCTTTAGCACTTAATTCATTTGTTTATAAAGCCTATATGTTAATTTCCCCCACTAAAACATGATTCTTCCAGTAAGTTGCCTTTATTGAGGAAAAGGTACTTTTATATAATTGACAAAATTTAGCCTGAGGCCTTTTATGTATCAGGAATTCGATAAATGTTAAGCAAACTAACATGCACACTTACGTATATTATAATGGTACAGTCACTACTGTTTCTCCATTGTTTTACTCCCGTGGCTCTGAGCAATTTGGATACTTGATACCAAGAAGCAATCCAGTTTTGAAATCCCACAATGTGTACATCCTATACTATGAAAAACACGACAGAATTTCATAATATAGTCCTTGTCTATAAGGAGCTTTGAGCCGGAGTGTAGGGTTCAGGTTTTGAGAATGCCAAGGACACTTAAATGCCCCATACCACATAACATGCCATTGGCCTTGAGATTAATAGTATCTAAAGTGCTTTTAATGCACTATTTAATGTTAAACATTCCTATAAAGGAGGGATTACTAACCTGTGTCATAGATCATAAAACTGAAACTTAGAGAAATTAGATAACTTTGTGTAAGGCCACACTCACTAAATTGACAGTGCTGGATTTCAAGCTCAAGTATTTTAATGACAAAAACCAGTACTGAGCACCTTCAATGACTGCACAGTTTTGCAAAGCACCAATGCATCTCCCAAGAAAAATGGAGGGGATTATAGTAGCAAAGCCAAGACTGTGTCCGGAATAGTCACCCTATTTCACCCAGATGATTTTCTCTTATGGGTTAATGTGTGGAAACTGAACTACCCTCCACACCCAGCTCCAGAAAGCTCCTGGTAAGGACTCCTCCCTCCAGATCAGATCAGGGTGTTCAAATAGTTGCTCCTAAGACTCACGTTCTAAGAAAAATAACCATGTAGGCCTTTAATTAGTACTAGACTACAGTTAGCAGTCGTGATCTAAATGATTATTCAAAGGGCTGAATTTTACTTATTTTACTTATACCTAGTTTTATTTAGTCTTAAATAATGATTCTTATCCAAGAAGCAAATTATTATTTTGCAATATGGTCAGGTATAATCTGAGATGTGTTCTGCAAACTATTATTATTTATGGGAAATTAAAGTTAACACAGTTGAAAAAGATGGATGACGCTTTGCTATAACTAAAATTCCTTCAGTGAGTGACTGCCCTAACATCCTAGATCAGAAAGTTGGCTAAGATAGGTTGGAGAAGATATTTATTTTCATTTTCATTGTCTCTCTTTTCTCTCTCTCACAGACACAGAAACACATACACAAACACGCACGCATGCATGCACACACACACATATTCACTCTCTCTCTCTTTCCTTTTCTGATGTTACCACTCTCGTTTAATTCATGCAAACCAGGGAAGATATGAAACTATTAAGACATAGTACAATAGGCCACTATATATTAATATAAAGACAACGTACAACTTGAAGACTCTTTACTAGATATGGAAAAGAAGGAAGCAGACTTCCGAATTAAAAAAAGTAGCAAACACACAAAGACATTATCAGCTGCTCTCTCCTCTACCTTAGATTTTACCCTACATGTTAAAGACTATCTCCTGTTCTTCCTTCCACATTTACGCTTCTTTTTCTGTTGAAGTTCAACAAGAAATCTGTTTTAAGGAAGAACATTTGCTGTTTATACCACCCTCTTGTAAACAAGTCGTGTCACTGTTGGTGTGATGTCATCTCTATAGTAAAGCTGAATGCAAAGGAAATTCCCACACACTGAAGAAATTATTTCAGTAAACTGCAAAAGAGAATATATTTTGGATAACAACATCTAGAGAATGTTTGCTTCTTTCTTAAATACCTTCCTATACCTTAGACTTGATTTAAATTGGTTTATTTATATCATTATCTTTTCTTTTCAGTGGAAGATGTTAAAATAGAATACATACCACAGAAAAGAATTTTGTTTGCCAAAACTTAGCTAGAAAACTAAGCTTCAGAAAAAAAGGGAACAGAGAAGAATGCTGCTAATCTCTTCAGCCAAAACCCATGATTCTGCCTTTTGGTTACATTTTAAATTCTTAAATTCTATTATTATTTTTTTCCTGACACAAATATAAATGTATCCAATCTTACTTGAAATGTGTGAATCTTTAACACTAATAGTCCCTGCCAACTGCAATCCATAAGGCAATACATATTTCAGCATGCATCTGAGTGCTTTCTTAGCAGCATAAAAATAAAAGAAAATCAAAGTAAGTTGCTAAGAGTTTATTTCCCGCATATTAGCAAAATGTCTACAAAGTTTTGCACAATTTGGGCCTAGTAAATGTCTGTGTTTATCATCAAATCTCTTAATAATACAGAAAAGATCGTTCACAAATGGTCAAAGCTTCCGACTTTTGATTCCTTTATGCACTTGGTATTTTAGATTCCAACCACACAAAGGAAAGACTGATACAAATGGATGATCTTTTCTTGATACTTAGTTTGCTTCCTGGTATTGATTAATCATACTGCAGTGCTGGAAAAGCCCTGAATTAGAGGTCAGAAGATTGATGTTTTTATACGAGCATAGCCACTATTTATTTCCTGTGTGAATCTGCCACCTGACTTAACTTGTCTGCACCCAAATTTTCTCTTCTGCCAATTGGGGTTCACAATGATTTATCTCTAGTCTGTGAAAGTAAGATGGATAGTGCATGTTGTTTTTTATTTATCAGTACCATTCTTATCAGATAGGAAAACTGTGGAAAGGCACTTAAAGTGTAAAGTTTTACTGACAATAGTGTTATCATTAAGGAGCACAAACTGAATTTGAATGAAACAAGAAACTAAAATAAAATTTGGCTACTTATTATAATAATTTTTTATTTGTGTAGTTTATAGTTTGAGTCAAACTTACAAATAAAAAGATAAGATTATTTGTGACCTTTCAAAATAAATTATAATTTTCACAAGTGTTTCTACTTTCATCAGACTAGAGGGTATTGTATAGTTAAAACTTGATTTATCAGTCTAGAGAACTATTTGGATAATTCCTGTCATGCAGCCTTTGAGATTCTGCTATTACTATCTTGGCAACCAGTAATAAGTTCAGTGAATGTATATGTCTACAATATGTCACTGGATGCACAAATGATCAAATATGTAAAAGTACAGAGATTTCTGTATAAAATAAAACACTTTATTTACTAATTCATCAAAACTGTTTATCAAGAAAGGCTTACAGGCAGTTTGTGAAATACTTCTATTTGAACTGTTTTATCTGCCAATCATCCCTGACCTTTGGCTAATCATCAGAAAAAATATCAAAAAGTAAGTTGTGAATACACTTGTAGATAAAATTTAGAATTACTGGAGGCTGATGCTCATTTTCGTTGTGTGTTTTCACTTTCATGTGACACTTGGGCTGCTTTATAAAGTTAGATTGTACCAGTTTCCCTAAACATGTCCATTCAACTCTGATTTTCTCTGTTCTATCTGGGTAAAGATTAGCAGCTTCTTTTCAGTAGAAATGTCAACTTTTCTGAAAGGCAGTAAAGAAGTATAAATCAAATAACTATACAGTGGGCTCTCCATTATCCGTGGGTTCCACATCATTGGATTCAGCTAACAGTGAGTCAAGAATACAGTATTCAAGGTGAGAGGTGACAATGTGCTGGTGGCCCTCGCTCGCTCCCAGCACCCCCTCGGCCAGAGCATCTGCTCTGGCCATGCTTGAGGAGCCCTTCAGCCTGCCACTGCACTGTGGGAGCCCCTCTCTGGGCTGGCTGAGGCTGGAGCCGGCTCCCTCTGCTTGCAGGGAGGTGTGGAGGGAGAGGCACGGGCGGGAACCGAGGCTGTGCACCACAGCCGAGTTCCGGGTGGGCGTGGGCTTGGCGGGCCCACTCGGAGTGGCTGGTTGGCACCGCCAGCCCCGGGCAGTGAGTGGCTTAGCTCCCGGACCAGCAGTTGCGGAGGGAGCACTAGGTCCCCCAGCACTCCTGGCCCCCCCAGCACTGCTGGCCTACCCGCACTGCCCTTGAATTCTTGCCGGGCCTCAGCCGCCTCCCCGCAGGGCAGGGCTCAGGACGTGCAGCCCGCCATGCCCGAGCCCTACTGTAGGCACCCCCGACGGGCACTGCCCTATGCTCCGCAGCACCCGGTCCCATCAACCGCCCAAGGGCTGAGGAGTGCAGGCACGCAGCGCAGGACTGGTGGGCAGCTCTGCCTGCGGCCATGGCGTGGGATCCACTAGGCAAAGCCAACTGGGCTCCTGAGTCAGGTGGGGACTTGGAGAACTTTTATGTCTAGCCAGAGGATTGTATATGCACCAATCAGCACTCTGTGTCCAGCTCAGGGTTCGTGGATGCACCAATCAGCACTCTGTATCTAGCTAATCTGGTGAGGACTTGGAGAACTTTTAAGTCTAGCTAAAGGATTGTAAATGCACCAATCAGCACTCTGTGTCTAGCTCAGGGATTGTAAATGCACCAATTAGCACCCTGTGTCTAGCTCAAGGTTTGTAAACGCACCAATCGGTGCTCTGTGTCTAGTTAAGCTAGTGGGGACTTGGAGAACTTTTACCTCTAGCTACAGGATTGTAAATACACCAATCAGCACTCTGTGTCTAGCTCAGGGATTGTAAATGCACCAATCAGTACCCTGTCAAAATGGACCAATCAGCTCTCTGTAAAATGGACCAATCAGCTCTCTGTAAAATGGACCAATCAGCAAGATGTGGGTGGGGTCAGATAAGGGAATAAAAGCAGGCTGCCCCAGCCAGCAGTGGCAACTGGCTCCGGTCTTTTTCCGCGGTGTGGAAGCTTTGTTCTTTCGCTCTTTGCAATACATCCTGCTGCTGCGCACTCTTTGGGTCCACACTGCCTTTATGAGCTGTAACACTCACTGCAAAGGTCGGCAGCTTCACTCCTGAGGCCAGCGAGACCAAAAACCCACTGGCAGGAATGAACAACTCCAGATGGGAAGAATGAACAACTCCAGAAGCGCCGCCTTAAGAGCTGCAACACTTACTACAAAGGTCTGCAGCTTCACTCCTGAAGCCAGCGAGACCACGAACCCACCAGAAGGAAGAAACTCCCAACACGTCCCAACATCATAAGGAACAAACTGCGGACACACCCCCTTTAAGAACTGTAACATTCACCACGAGGGTCCGCGGCTTCATTCTTGAAGTCAGCAAGACCAAGAACCCACCAATTCCAGACACAGAGGGATGAGGATCGCAAGGACCTGGGGGACTGACTTTTTGTGTCCGTGGATTCCACAGGGCTGACTGCAGGATTTGAGCATCTGCGGATTTTGGTATTCTTGGGGAGGGGGTGGTCCTGAAACCAACAGATGATTGTGCATCTTTAGAGACACAAGGAAATGAATGAAATTGCTCAAGATATCAGGCACCTCCTCTATCTGCAAGTAGAGGGAAAACAGAATTGCTCCAGTGTAAACATCTACGTCACTATGATGCCATGTACATAGCGGATATTGAATATACACTGGGAGAAAGTATATGTAGAGGACCAAGGTGGTCTGTTTGCCTAAAAAGGCCCAAACTCATACAAATTATATTTATAAAAAAATTAAATATTACCATAGTATTAGGAAAGTAGCTTTAGCCTACTAAATGTTTCTAAAAAAGAAAATTAGATTTAAAATATAGTTGAAGTTATATTAAAACGAATATTTAGAAATGTTCCCATAAAAATATTTTTTCATTCAAATCTATTTTAATAGAAAGCTATTAAGAAAATTTTAAATCATAAGAATTCTCAATCAAATTGGCAAAATGGAAAATAATAATAATGATGTAGACTTTATTTTCAGGGTAAGTGGTATCAAAAAGGCATGGAATGCTAACACCAGATATCCTTCAGAAAAGTTACCTCAAAATTAATTACAAGGCCAGGTGCAGTGGCTCACGCCTGTAATCCCAGCACTTTGGGAGGCCAAGGCGGGTGGATCACGAGGTCAGGAGATCGAGATCATCCTGGCTAACGTGGTGAAACCCCGTCTCTACTAAAAATACAAAAAAAAATTAGCCAGACGTGGCGGCGTGCGCGTGTAGTCCCAGCTGCTGGGGAGGCTGAGGCAGGAGAATGACGTGAACTTGGAGCCGAGATCGCGCCACTGCACTCCAACCTGGGTGACAGAGCAAGACTCTGTCTCAAAAAAAAAAAAAAAAAATTAATTACAGACCTTGGAATGCTAACACCAGATATCCTTCAGAAAAGTTACCTCAAAACTAATTACAGACCTAAATGTAAAATGTAAAACTATAAAACTTCTAGAAAATGGCACAAGAGAAAATCTAGATGAATTTGGATTTGTCAATGACTTTTTAGATATGGCATCAAAGGCAAGATCCAGGAAATAAATAATTGATAAAATGGACTTCATTAAAATAAACACTATATGCTACATGAAAGATGCTGTCTAGAGAATGAATAGACAAATGCGGGCTGAGAGAAAATATTTGTAAAAGACCTACTTGATAAAGGACTGTTATGCAAGTATATAAAGAACCCTAAAATCTCAACAATAAAAAAAATCTGATTAGAAATTGTGTCCGAGACTTTCACAGACATCTTACCAAAGAAGATGTGTACATGGCAAATATGCATATGAAAAGATGCTCCACACCATATGCCATCAGGTAAATGCAAATCAAAACAATGAGATACCGCTGCATATCTATTAGACTAGGCAAAATACAGAACAACAAGAACACCAAATGCCGGCGAGGATGTGGATCAACAGGAACTATCATTCATTGTTGAGGAGAAGACAAAATGGTACAGCCACTTGGAAAGGCAGTCTGCCAGTTCCTTTCAAAACTAAACATACTTTTATGACACAATGTAGCAATTCCACTGTTTGGCATTTACCTAAAGGAGCTGAAAAGCAACAACAACAAAACTGCACACAAATGTTTATAGCAGCTTTATTCATAATGGTGCCAAAACTAGGAAGTAACAGACATGTCAATAGGTGACTAGACAGATACACTATATGGACGTGTGTTACATCCAATGTAATATTATTCAGCACTTAAAAAGGAGCTATCACCAGGTGTGGTGATTCATGCCTATAATCTCAACATTTTGGGAGGCCAAGGTGGGAGGATCATTGGAGACCAGGAGTTCAAGACCAGCTTGGGCAAGATAGTGAGACCTTATCACCACCAAACATACACACACACACACAGAAACAAAACAAAACAAAAACAGGAAAAAGAAAAAAAAAGAAAAAGAAAGAAAAGCTAGGTGTGGTGGTGTACAGTATGGTCCCCGCTACTTGGGGGACTGAGATGGGAGGATTGCTTAAGGCCTGGGAAGTTGAGACTGCAGTGAGCTGTGATCACACCACTGCCGTCCACCCTGGAAGACAGAGCAAGGCACTCTCAAAAACACAAAAGAAAAATGAAAAAAAAAGAAAAAAGAAAAAGAAAGGTCAAGTGGCCAGGCATTATGGCTCACACCTATAAGCCCAGCACTTTGGGAGTCTAAGGCAGGAGAATTGCTTGAGGCTAGGAGTTTGAGAAGAGCCTGGCCCACATGATGAGACAGTGACTCTATACACAATTTAAAAAGTACTGGGCATGGTGGCACGTGCCTGTAGTCCTAGCTACTCCAGTGTCTGGACTTGGGGGATCGCTTGAGCCCAGGAGGTTGAGGCTGCAGTCAGCTGTGACTGCACCACTGCACTCCAGCCTAGGCAATCTAGGCAACAAAACAATACCTTGTCTCAAAGAAATGGTTATCAAGTCACAATGAAATATGGAATAAACTTAAATGCATATTACTGAAGAAGTCAATCTGAAAAGGCTACATTATATGATTCCATACTGTCTGACATTGTGGAAAAGATAAAACTATGGAGACAGTTAATAAAGATCAGTGGTTTTCAGGGGGCAAGGGTTAGTGGAAAGAATGGATAATAGATGGAGAACAGAGAATTTTTAGGACAGTGGAATTATTCTGTATGATACCAGAAGAGTAAATACATATCATTTTGCATTTGTGCAAAACCACAGAATGCCTACCAACCAAGAGTGTACCCATGTAAACCAAAAATAAAATTTTAAGAACCCCCAACCATCTGGTTGGACCCCTTCTCTTGGCCAGGGCGTTCCAAAGTTACCCTGAAAAACTGGCTCAGGCCATGATGGGAAGCAAGAGTTGGACATGCGTCACCATTCCCTCCTCTCTTTTGGATTTCAGGAAAAGCTGACCAGCATTAACATCGGCACGGACCTTAAGTCTGATGAGGAACATTTACCATCTATTGTCTGTGAAGCCTGCAACCTAGAGGGTTTATCTGCATGATAAAACTTTGGTCTCTACAACTCTTATCATCTTATCATTGTAACCCAGGCATTTATTTCAACTGATTCCAGGTCTCTAGATAATAGCTTAACTCTTTCAGCGAATTGCCAATTAGAAAACGTTTTAAGTTGCCCCTACTTTCCAGACAGAACTGCCAAAGTACGTCTTACAGGTATTTGATTAATGTCTCATGTTTTTCTAAAATGTATAAAACTAGACTGTGCCCTGACCGCCTTGGACACATGTTGTCAGGGGCTCCTGAGGGCTGTGTCACAGGTCATTGGTCACTCATATTTGGCTCAGAATAAACCTCTTCAAATATTTTACAGAGTTTGACTCTTTTGGTCAACACCCTAACATCAGCTGTGGACTTTGGGTGAAAATGACGTGTCCATGTAAGTCCATCAATTGTAACAAATGTACCACGTCAGTGTGGGATGTTGATAGTGAGGGGGCCTATGTATGTCTATGGGGAAGAGTATATGGGAAATCTCTATATCTTCTCAATTTCACTGTAAACTTCAAACTGATTTAAAAAATAAAATCTGTTTTTGAAAAGGCATGATATGCTAATACTAGATTATTCTGGAAGAAAGAAGTTTAATTTTTCCAGTGGATGCTTTTGAATTACATTTCATTTTTGGCAGAAAGCATGGTAGAAATATTTTTAAATAAGTATTCTGAAATATCTGAGACTTTCTCTTTAATATATAGTTGAATTTAGTATTTTGCTGATATATAATATCACAATTTTGAGTAATTCATTAAAAAGGAATGTCTAAAGGTATAATAGGTTCACATTCATATTTTATGTTTAGGTAAATTCTGTTGACATCATTAAAATATTCTCCTCTCATATTATAGAATGCATAAGATTTTAGAGCTGGATGAAATCTTGCAGTTCAGGCAGCAATTCTTCATTTTATAGATTTAAAAACAATGGCATTGAATGCTGTTCTGCCTTTCATGATTAGTCATAATTCTATGTATGATATTCTCCCAAATATGTACTTTAATAAAGGTTATTGAATACTGTTTATCACCATAGATTACAAAATTTACCAAAATATAATAAAAGGTAATTGTTTTTCCATTAACCATATTATGGGAGAAGATATAAAGCAAGCACCTTTCATTTTGTATGATTGTGCTATTTTGTCTTTTCTAATTTAAATAATTCAACCACAAAACTGCTTCACTTTTGTACGCTAAAATTATATATCTATATCCACAATGCTTAAACATGATGCAATCATCAAAACCCTTGGAATTAAAGTAACGCCACTGCTTCCCTTGATACTGGCATCACCCACCTGAGCATTAAGAAACAATCCCAAAAGTCCCCAACCAATAACCATGAAAGCCCTAACATTAAGAAGATAAGCTCTAAACAGACACTATTAGAATTTTTGTCATTGAATTTTTAATTCTGTTTCTTTTTCAATAAACTTGCTCCATCTGATGACTTGCCAAGAAAGAGTGAATGCTACATGAACAAAGCACTTAAATAGGTCAACATGAAAATTACAAAAGGATAAAGGATAAAGAAAGTGCAACATTTAATTGAAAAATATTAATAAAACCTTATTTCTTTTAAGTAGTTTCCTTCTCTCCTTGGGGGATAAATGTCCCTTTCATATGCCAGATAACCTTCTAACATATGCATCTTTCATTTCAAGGATTGCTGTAAAAAAAGCAGATTGTCTGTGTGATTCACCTAATTCTATTCTTTTCTGTCCACATTTACATTAAACTACTGTGGTGTAATTCTTGAAACCAAAAGAATTCCACTGCCTGAAAACTAATAAAAGACATCCAGGCATGATTAGCGCTCAAATATTTGACTGCTCTTTCCTAGAACCCTAATCTCACTTCATTTTAACAGGAAAAACAACCCTAGGGGTTCTTGAGATGGTAATGATGTCACAATCCCAAGGGCAGGCTTGGGAGATGGGAGGGGGAAGAATCAGATTTGATTTCAATAGATAATATGAGCTGTTGCTCTTCTGTGAATTTTGACGTTGCCCTGGAATGAAGGGAGGATCCTGTCCTAAGCCAGTCCAGACAAAGCAATATTACATATTTAATTTCCAAAGGCAAAAACCCAAAGTCCCAAAGCTCCAGGAAAACTAATGGTCCACTCCCTGGTTAGGCTGTAAAGAGCAAATGCCAAACTCAGAACTAATTCGGCTAGGAAATACAAGGAATTTCTTCAGGAAAATTTATAAATCCCAAGGTTTTTATTTTAGAAAACAGAAACACAAATACAGTACGCAAATTTTTAAGTTGTACAAATATTAACATATATATTTGTATGCTGTGTGGATTCACTAGTGGATATTTTGTCTTTTATGTAGACATTAGAAGCAAATAAATTTCACTTCATTTAAGTATTATTTTCTTGAGAGAAAACCAGATATAAGGTAATTAATAAGAATTAATTGCTCACATTTTCTTTTCTAAATTGATATAAACATCAGTATATGAATGTAAAATATAAAAATTTACATAAACGTGTAACACTTTATTTCAATTATTAAATATTAAAATAATAAAGTGCATATACAGTTAACATGGGATACTAATATAAAAGTATTACATTAATATTATACTAAAATTTGAAATACAGTTAAATCCCCACTAGCTTCTAGATCCTAATACGAGTATCCCAGGCACTGGATAATACAATGATTTTACATATAGTGACGCTTCTGTAACACAGAAAGCCTAGGAAGCAGATGTTGCTTTTGTCTCCTGTCACCAGGGCCTAATAGTGTATTCTTGTAATCCACATTGGCTTTACTAGTGGCTTCAGATGTGCTAACTGTAAACCACACAACTGCTGAAGACAAAAACAAAAAGGGCGGGGGGCAAGGATGATTTCTTTTGCATTATTTTAATCATATTCCAAAAATAATACAACCAGGCTTCACCTTACTGATATTACTGAATTGTCCATGGTATTACTCACTTTGAATTTTCAAACATATTAGTTGATGGGGCAACAATCAATCAGAGTAGCTATGCAGAGCTGAAAATTGACCAGGAAGTTAGGTTAAGAACTATTATATGACTTTGTTGTAGACTTTGTTCCCCTTCAGTTTTTCCATATAAGTAGAGTATATGTATTCCATCTGCTTCTATTGTAAGCACTAGTCTCATACACAATAACGTGGATTTAAAGCTGCTCAATACGCCTCAGATGCAACTGGTACTGGTAATTTAAAGGCCATTGTTTACATTAAATGAAATGATATATAATTTTAGGCTTAAACCCAGAAACATTTTGAAAATGATGAGGCAACAAAAATCTACAGACACTTTTGAGCACTACACTAGATGTTAGAAAAGGCAATCACAGGCAGGACAAAGAAGAGTAAGAAATGTTTTAATTTTAATCTACTGAAAGACACAGACATACATATAACTTACCAAAGTACAAGTTAGACCATCACCATCACATTATTGACAAAAACAACCAACAAAATACCAAGAGCACCAACAATGCCGGAGTTCACTCCAGCAATTACCATCCCTTTCTGCACAGGTAATGTCTCCCTCAATGCTGGGTAATTCCATGTAGCATACAAATGTGTCACAATATCTGCATTTTTAATGTCTCATATCTCAAGCATATCAGAGCCTGCTTTTAGAAATAGTTTACTCATGGTCTCCACCTTTTCATTTCCCATTTCCTCAAACCATTCTCCTACAAATCAAAGAATCCATTTTTATCAGATTCACCATTCTTGTCTCTCACTCTTTCCACTGGTTCTGTTTTCTTCCATTAGTTCTCTACTCAGGACTTTATAGAACAGCCTCCAAGAGAGGCCAAAAGGGTCTCCATTTAAATGCCACTCACCAAGAAAGGAAATTCCTGACCACGCCAGCCAAATAGCTCTCCCTGGCCACCTACTCCATTGATTTATAATACTTTCCCATAGAATTTAACCACCAACTTAAATTATATTATTTATGTTTCCTAATTGATTTCATCGCTCTTTCACCAGCACGCAACTTTATAATTGCAGGACATTTTCTTAGTCACCTTTGTATCCCCAATTTTACTAAAAGTACTCAACTGATAGCAGGTATGTAATAAATAGCGATGAAAAGAAATGGAATTTTGGCAAGAAGAAACAATACAGCAAAGTTGATGATAGGAAGAGCACCTAGAGTGTATAATATTACTGAATTCAAAGAAAGAAAAATATCCAAAGATGACACGATAGTCAATAATTTGAAAGCTACAGAAAACAAGGACAGGGTAAAACATTAGAAGACGCTGGAGAGAGTGGTTTCAGTAGAGTCTCAAGGATACAGACCAGATTCTTAAAAGTTAAAACACTGGAATGATCTACTTTTTGCTGATCAAAGATCGTGAGTGGAGACAAAGAATCGTGGAGGGAAAACAAATAGAGGTATGAAAGTCAAAAACGACAAAATAACACTCCAGAGAAGGCTGACAGGATGAGAAATAGAAACACCAATTCGGGATTTTCGGCGGCGGAAAACAGAGTCAGGTCTGTCCTGAGATTTAAAGGAAAAAAATAATAATATAATGTATTAAGAACTTACAGGTGAAAAAAGATTCCAGCATGGCCACCTCTATTTTCTTAGTAAAGCAGGAGGTGAGGTTTTAAAAACTCAAAGAACAAAGTAAGGCATAAAATTAAAGCACCCAACAGAGGATAAGGGGACCTCATCAGGGGTCTTAACTGTGTATCTTACCCCACTTTTTAAGATACAATGAGGCTTTTATTTTAGCTTAGTGTCTTTTTTTTTTTTTGGATGGAGTCTCACTCACTGTAGCCCAGGCTGGAGTGCAGTGGCGTGATCTCGGCTCACTGCAGCCTCCGCCTCCCAGGTTCAAGCGATTCTTCTGCCTCAGCCTCCAGAGTAGCTGGAATTACAGGTGCCCACCACCACAACTGGTTAATTTTTGTATTTTTTGTAGAGACGAGGTTTCACCATGGGTCAGGCGGGTCTCGAACTCCTGGACTCAAATGATCCACCCACCTCGGCCTCCCAAAGTGCTGGAATTACAGGTGTGAGCTACCGCACCGGGACTAGAAGGATTCTTAACTAATGAGAAAGCAGATCCCAGTTCTAAATAAAGCAATATTTTTCTTTTTACTAACCTTCCAAGCACATGTTCAATCACACAAATTATTTCCCTTTATTAACTAAAAATCAATTTGCCTATGAAGGTAATATTTTAGAAACATGCTAAAAATAATGCATAAAATCAAAATCTAGGTACACTAAAGGCTAAGTTAATTATTTTCATAAGAAGATCGCAAAAGAGTAATTTTGAATTTAAAAAGTCTAATTTTAGGAAAACCCGGATCTTGTTTGCATAATTCCTTACCATCAAGTGTTCAATGTTTTTCTCAATTTAATAACTAACCTGTGTTTTCTAGTAACTTTAGTTTCTGTGTATTTAATGTGGAAGCCAACCTTACAGTATTTTCATTAAAGAAATTTGAAACAAAACAATTTTCAGATAAAAACTTTGAGATTTGCTTGAATGATTCTAATAGAAAAGTAAACTAATATAAAATAAATATGCCCTGAAAATGGTTCCATTTAGTGCGATACATATGTCCAATTCTAACAAAAAGGAATTAATTGTTTTTCCCACATTGCCTTTGGCACACCCAATTACATTCACTTTCACCTTCAAATAAATCTAGGTTAATATTACGTTTGTAGAAAAGCTTTCGTTTATATTATTGTTGTTGCTCTTGCATTTAAAAAAAGCTATGTAGGGGTGGAGCCAAGATGGCCGAATAGGAACAGCTCCGGTCTACAGCTCCCAGCCTGAGCGACACAGAAGACGGGTGATTTCTGCATTTCTGTTTGAGGTACCGATTTCATCTCACTAGGGAGTGCCAAACAGTGGGTGCATGACAGTGGGTGCAGGACAGTTGGTGAAGCGCACTGTGTGCGAGCCGAAGCAGGGCGAGGCATTGCCTCATTCGGGAAGCGCAAGGGGTCAGGGAGTTCCCTTTCCTAGTCAAAGAAAGGGGTAACAGACGGCACCTGGAATATCGGGTCAGTCCCACCCTAATACTGCGCTTTTCCAACGGGCCTGGAAAACGGCACACTAGGAGATTGTGCCCACACTTGGCTCGGAGGGTCCTATGCCCACAGAGTCTCGCTGATTGCTAGCACAGCAGTCTGAGATCAAGTTGCAAGGCGGCAGCGAGGCTGGGGGAGGGGCGCCCGCCATTGCCCAGGCTTGCTTAGGTAAACAAGAAGCCAGGAAGCTCCAACTGGGTGGAGCCCACCACAGCTCAAGGAGGCCTGCCTGCCTCTGTAGGCTCCACCTCTGGGGGCAGGGCACAGACAAACAAAAAGTCAGCAGAAACCTCCACAGACTTAAATGTCCCTGTCTGACTGACAGCTTTGAAGAGAGTAGTGGTTCTCCCAGCATGCAGCTGGAGATCTGAGAACGGACAGACTGCCTCCTAAAGTGGGTCCCTCACCCCTGAGCAGCCTAACTGGGAGGCACCCCCCAGTAGGGACAGACTGACACCTTACTCGGCCAGGTACTCCTCTGAGACAAAACTTCCAGAGGAACTATCAGACAGCTGAATTTGTGGTCTCACGAAAATCTGCTCTTCTGCAGCCACCGCTGCTGACACCCAGCCAAACAGGGTCTGGAGTGGACCTCTAGTAAACTCCAACAGACCTGCAGCTGAGGGTCCTGTCTGGTAGAAGGAAAACTAACAAACAGAAAGGACATCCACACCAAAAACCCATCTGTACATCACCATCATCAAAGACCAAAAGTAGATAAAACCACAAAGATGGGGAAAAAACAGAGCAGAAAAACTGGAAACTCTAAAAAGCAGAGCACCTCTCCTCCTCCAAAGGAATGCAGTTCCTCACCAGCAACGGAACAAAGCTGGATGGAGGATGACTTTGACGAGTTGAGAGAAGTAGGCTTCAGACGATCAAACTACTCTGAGCTATGGGAGGAAATTCAAAACAATAGCAAAGAAGTTAAAAACTTTAAAAAAAAATTAGAAGAATGGATAACTAGAATAACCAACGGAGAGAAGGGCTTAAAGGAGCTGATGGAGCTGAAAGCCAAGTTTCAAGAACTATGTGAAGATTGCAGAAGCCTCAGTAGCAGATGCAATCAACTGGAAGAAAGGGAATCGCTGATGGAAGATGAAATGAATGAAATGAAGCGAGAAGGGAAGTTTAGAGAAAAA
>NW_026652279.1:80242066-80564127 GCF_009828535.3 Hylobates moloch
AAAAAAAAAAAAGCTATCTAGCATGGGTGATTCAAGTAACAACCCTAGAGTTCTTGGACACAGCCAAAAGATATGCTTCCCAGTATCAAGGGAAAATCACTTAATAAAGCTCAAGCTTTTTATTCACCAGATAAAACAATAGTTTACTTTAACTTATACTCTCACCATCAAGCCTAAGACAAGGATGGTTAAACAATTTTCATTATTTTACCGTCCTTTTGAAGTAAAAACTTGATCTTTCTTCATGGAGAGAATCTCATTAATAAATTGTCAGGAAAAATAATAACCTCTTGATTTTTTTTTTTTTTTTTTAAACCAACACCACATGTTCTCACTCATAGGTGGGAATTGAACAATGAGAACTCATGGACACAGGAAGGGGGACATTGCACTCTGGGGACTGTTGTGGGGTGGGGGGAGGGGGGAGGGACAGCATTAGGAGATATACCTAATGCTAAATGACGAGTTAATGGGTGCAGCAAACCAACATGGCACATGGATACATATGTAACAAACCTGCACATTGTGCACATGTACCGTAAAACCTAAAGTATAATAATAAAATTTAAAAAAAAACTAAAAAAAAAAGATAATAACCTCTTGATTTCAACGGGTTGAAATCAACATCACCTGGAAGGAAGAAAAATTGGCAGCACAAGGAGAGAATGGCGGTGCCCCAGACTGCAGCAAGCACTGACCTCCCCTGCCTATTCTGCCCCCATGATGAGCTAGTCCAATTGGGTCCATTCTCTTTTTTTTTTTTTTTTTTTGGAGACAGAGTCTTACCCTTACTCTGTTGCCTGGGCTGGGGTGCAGTGGCACAATCTTAGCTCACTGCAACCTCCCTCTCCCGGGTTCGAGTGATCCTCCTGCCTCAGCCTCCCAAGTAGCTGGAATTACAAGAGCCCACCACCATGCCTGGTTATATTTTTTTTTAATTTTTAGTAGAATAAAAGAATAATTTTATCCTCAGGTGATCCACCTGCCTCGGCCTCCCAAAGTGCTGAGATTACAGGCATGAGCCACCATACCTGGTGCAATGTGGTCCATTCTGTTAATGATCTTAAGTCTCCACTGATTTATCTGTTCAACAGTATAGTAATAATATTACCATTATAGTACACTGTTATTAATAGCACAGTATTAATACTACTCTGGGGAGTATAGTAATAGTAGTAATAATACTCTTGGGATGTTTCTGAAGAGAGAATTAGGTAATGTACATAAAGTAATCTCAAAACTATACATAGCTATATAACATTGAATCCCATCTCCCTCCCAATAACCAATAGCTGCCGCCATATCAGTAGCTGTCATTTGTGAGAAATACATGACAGAAACCATGGTGAAGGCTTAGAAATTAAAAGTAGTTCTTAAATGTGAAAAAAGCTTCTGAGAGGTTGATTGCACTGGTTTGGCAGATATCTTAGTGACAAAACATGCCAAATGAACCTAGCAGACAGATTTGATGTTGAGTCACACAGGTAAATTGCATGAGACCTAAAAACGAATAGTTCAACTATTTCTAAGTTTAAATGAATTAAGCTAATCCATTTACATTGATGAGGTTAGCCTGGACTTGAGCATTTCAGCCGAGTAACTTCAAGAGATCAGACATAATCGGGTCTTCTTATCGACTCAGTTTAGTGTTTCTGGATTTTGTTAAGATGTTCTTTTTAAATCTTGCAAGTATTTTTTATTATTATACTTAAGTTCTGGGATGCATGTGCAGAACGTGCAGGTTTGTTACATAGGTATACATGTGCCATGTTGGTTTGCTGCACCCATCAACCGGTCATCTACATTAGGTATTTCTCCTAATGCTCTCCCTCCCCTTCCCCCAACCCTGCAACAGGCCCCAGTGTGTGATGTTCCCCTCCCTCTGCCCATATGTTCTCGTTGTTCAACAAGGAACTGAAACAAATTTACAAGAAAAAAAACAAACAACCACATCAAAAAGTGGGCAAAGTAATTTTTGAAATTCAAAAAAAGGGGGTGTGTGTGTGTGTGTGTGTGTGTGTGTGTGTGTTTGTGCATGTAATACAATATCTGTTTTCTGAGCTATTTAATGCAAACTCTCTGTAATATTCCTGTAATAAATAGAAAAATTGGCTGGGTGTGTTGGTGTTTGCCTGTAGTCCCAGCTACTCCAGAGGCTGAGGCGGGAGGATCCCTTGAGCCCAGGAGTTCAAGGCTGCATTAAGCTGTGATCATGCCACTGCACTCCAGCCTGGGTGATACAGCAAAACTCTGTCTCAAAAAAAGAAACAAAAGTAAAAATAAAATTCCTGTAAATATTACTAGTTTGGATACTGTAATACAGAAAAATACTGCTGAATGTTTCTCTAAAGAAGCATCTTAGTGTATGCTTGACCAATTATATCAATCTCTGTCAAATAAGAAGTCAAATATTAGGAAATTACAGTGTTGGCTTTAAGTTCGGCATGTTTTCTCTTCTACATACCTCTGCACCCATAAACATCTGCAATATTTGTGTATAATTTTCAACATGTGGGCTTAAATATTTGTTATGTCTGTGTTTACAAGGGTGAGGTAATAGCACTCATAAAATAAATCTCTGCATACATGTGAAAACTAGTTTCACTATTTTGTCTGACTTGACAGTCAAAGACAGAGTAAGGCAGTTGAAAGAACAATCAGGTTATTTGACTTGAGTGAATAGGATAACCTGTTTCCTCTTCCTTTGTCCACCCCAATTCCCCACCTCAACTTGATCCAACCTGTCAGTCAAACCCATCACATACAAACAAGTTTTTACTTGTAGACACCGTCTCTGACGGAATCATTCAGTGCTGTTTTAAAAGTGAAAAGATCAACTTTACAAAAAGTCAACTTCGTTTTATGTTATCCTTAACTTGTTCTTTCCTTAGAAATGGGCCATGCTGGGTGTTTCTTCAATTGCATTAAAAAAATCAAATTTTAATTATTTTATCACAATCCTATTTTAGGAGTTAAAATGTATTGCAGTAGAATTTTTTCAATATTTATCTTTTGAAATATCTTGTTCAAATTCATTCATATCATAAAAATAATATATTTGAAGGTATTTTTCTTAATTGCCCTAAATGGAATTGGAGGTAAAAGGCAAAATGAAAAAGTTGTATAATGATATGTCTGAAGCTTATGTAAATATTTTAAAGACACATGTTTTAACTGCGGTTTATGACCACCTGCAATATCATTTTTAGCCCATGTTTCTTGCTTTTATGTTTTTTTTGAGATGGAGTCTTGCTCTGTCGCCCAGGCTGGAGTGCAGTGGCGCAATCTCGGCTCACTGCAAGCTCCGCCTCCCGGGTTCACGCCATTCTCCTGCCTCAGCCTCTCCGAGTAGCTGGGACTTATTTTTTAACTTATATTTTGAGGTGGTTAAAACAACTTAACTATTAAGAAAAGGTACATTTGTGCACCACAAAAAAAGAAAATCAGAGCCTCTATTTTCCACTGTTACAAGAAAATTGTAAGCCTAAAATTATTTTCATTAAAAAAATGCTTTTAAGATGCAACATTTTTGTTGTATTAAAGGACAAAAATTGGTTGAAGAAAGTTACATTTACTTTGCCATCACAATTGAAGCTGTTAAAGAAAAATGAAGTTGGTCAGCAACACTATTTTTTAACTGAGTACAGTCACCGACTTATGATTTTTTGACTTCACAATGGTGCAAAAGTAATACATATTCAGTAGCAACTGTATTTGAGCACCCGTACAACCGTTCTGGCTTTCACTTTCCAGTACAGTATTTGGTAAATTTTATGAGGTATTTAACACTTTACTGTAGGCTTTGTGTGAGATGATTTTGCCCAACTGCAGGCTAATGGAAGTGTTCTGAGCATGTTTAAGATAGACTAAGCTATGATGTTGGGTAGGTTAGGTGTATTAAATGCCTTTTTGACTTACAGTATTTCCAGCTTACCTTGAGTTTATCAGGACGTAACCCCATCATAAGTCAAGGCAGTCTGCAATCTTGACTTTGTCAATTGAGATGATATAAGAAGTCAAAATAGCAGGTGTTCAAGATTTACTTCAGCTCATCTTTACACTGCTCCTTCTGTTCACATTTTAGCATGGGCACCAAAATCTACCAGCAACTCTAAGCCATGTAGGTGTGATGAAGAGTGGGGGAATAGCATAAAAAGGGGGCAGAAAATAGGAGGAGGTGGTGAAGAAATGGAGAGTGAAGAAAACTGCCATCAAATGAAAACTGAAACTATATTCTCGTGTTCATTAAAGAATACATGCGAAACTGAAAAAAATGAAGACAAATATTCACGTACAACAGTCCATACAGGGTCATCTTACTTTACTAGGATAGTAATTTCTTGCTATAATTTTGTTTGTTTTCTAAGAAAACCATAATTTTCTAATTTTCTTGGTCAAAACTTGTTTAACTTAAACCATATTTCAATGTTTTGTGGGTATAACATTCCTAAAATAAAAAAGGATTCATGTCGTATTATTCCTTGCATGTGCTGGAGAAGTAAAAATGCATCTCTAAATTTTCATTCCAGTAATATTCCAGACTATAGGGAAAATACCGATGTGTAATATCATATGCTTACATGAGTCTCATGATACTATTCTAATTAAAATGCTCCTCCTTATAATCTGAACTTAGAAGAAATGCTGTCCTAAATTAAACATCTTGAACATCTTCCTGTGATAAAATCTCCATAGCAGGAAGTCATATGTAGAAATTCTATTTCTGGATAAAAATGAATTTTACTTAAATGTTTGTGGCTTTTAAACATTATTGTCAGCTTGCAAGTGTTAACTGCAGTGAGTCTTTTTTAACACTATTAAGCGCATTTAATACACTATTGCATGCAATTGATTGACAGTGAATATGCATAGAACTGATTTAGAAGCACATAGTATTTCCTCCCACTACATCTTTAGTAAATCATTTTATTTTAAATCAGGTTAATCAAAAATGACCCACAGAGACACTTATTTAATTTATTATAGAATTTATAAAATAGATTGCGTGATAATGCATGGCTGCAGGTACATTCAAGAAATTGTACTTTGAAGAACAGGGAGAAAAAAAATAACAAGACTTCACACAATTCCAGCATATTGTTGAAGACAAGCTTTCTCTGAGCAATGGAATCCAAAAGCTGTCGGAAGGAATAAAAAGGGGCTTTTTCATCGTTCTATATTATGCAAAGTTGACGGAATTAGAATCTATTAATAAAAGTAAAATGGGATGAAATATCCTTGAAATAAATCCATTTTTGCTTCCAGTACAATGAAACAACATGAGCATAATAATTCCAATTATTTTTTATCTCCCACTTAAAAAATAAAGTGCCTACAATAAATTTTAATAATTTTGTGAGAAGAGGTCTGTATATATTTTGTGAACAATGAAGTATCTAGCAGTGAAATGAATGCTTTAATGTACTTCACAGTAAAGAACAGGAGGGACAGATAAAAATTGGGGGAAAATATTACTTACGATTATATCTAGCTCATGATTATGTATCAATCATTATGCTACTTTTTTCTAATACTCTATGTTTAAAAATTTTCATAATAAAAGTAAAAAAATCATATAATGATAAATTTGGCTATTTATGTTAAACCTATAGCTACAATTTAAAACTTTTCCTATATTTGAAGGAAACTTGACTAATCAACTATTATTCATCAGTCTTATCGTCCACTATCAGCGATCTTATCTAGGGAAAAATAAATGTGTAATAACATAAAGTATATCTTATCTATAATCTGTGTAGCTTTGAAATTCAAACTATCAAGATTCTTCTGCCCAGCCCCTGATCATGACTCTTTCTGTTGTTTTAGGAGAAAGATACCTAAAGCTAGTAAATAAAGTCATTTGAGGAGTTTAGTTCTAAAACAAAACAAAACAAAACAAAAGCAAAAACAAAAAACACCTTCCAAATCAATCAAACAAACAAAAAAACACACAATTTTATGATAAGCCCTAGGATTAATATGGATTTAACTCAAATATACAATAAATACAATGATCATTAATACCCATTGTGATAGCACTGCAGCATTACAAGATCATAAGTTTAAAGAATAAGCAAATGTTGTTCTCTGTACTTTATTATGTGCATTTTCTAAGGCCGATAAGGATTTGTCTCAAATGGATAAGCAAAGAATATCACTGGCATAATTTTAAATTAGCCAGATATCTTTTCCCCAAGCATCCTATAAATACTGTATTTTACTTAGTTAGGCAATCTTTCAGCTCTGATACTCAAACATTTGTGGCTTGTGAAAAACTATGTTCAATGCCTTTCGATTGGGACAACATGGTAAATAAATTCAGGGATTTGGGTCAAGGTTCAAAAACTCCTTGTACTTTCCTCTAGTGAAGAAGCTGTCTTCTCATAGGCATCACATTTGTCAAAAACACATTAATAGACAATGTTAGAAAATATGATTTAAAATTAATAGACTACTTTCATGATCATTGGTTAGAAGTACTCTAATTACAACAAAATATCTTAAAACATAGAAGCGGCACAGATTCATTTACCGAAATTTAGAAGAATAAAATTGTAAATAGATTCTAACAGCAAAAGTATCCATTTCTCTCCCTTAAAATATTTGAACACTATTGAGGATGACACACAAAGATATATATGAACTATTATGGATAATGCAGCTACTCACAGAACAATAACAAAATAAAATTCCAAGCTAACCAATTCAGACTGATATAATTATATTAAAATAAACAATCCAAACCAGAAGGAAGAAAAAATGCGATACTTGTCTTAATAAAGTTTTGTACTATTGTCTGATATAATCTGCACATAAACATAATCTAGGTCACAGTTTTCAAAAGTGATTTTTCTTTAATGTTTAGGTGTTAAATGTACTGAGGCAAATTGGGTGAACCAAGGTAGCACAGATATATTTACTAAAAGCATTGTTAGAAAGTACAATATCCAAATTTCAATTATGAATCTATAGGAGAAAGCAAGGTATGTACCATTTGACCATGTCATCCTTTTGCATGGAATACAGTGGGTGGATATGGAAAGTTAATATTCTACAGGACTCAGTCTTGGGGAATGTGGGCCTAAATTTCAAGGAAGCAAACTGACATTAAATGTGCATCAACTGTAAAAGAAAAAGGTTTAGTGCGCCTGTTTTATTTGTTCTCTTCTCCTAGGAAAATAAGTTAACCATATTTAGTTTCAATATCCATTAAATATAACTATTTTACACATATAATTTTTGGGGTAACTGTATTAAAAACCTTGAGCCCTATCTGATATAAAAAAATCAGTGAAGGTACAGATATTCTTAAACTCCTTTCAAAGCCTATTTTTTGAAAGTTTACATTCATTCTTTATGTTTCAAAAATTTAAAGTTCATAGAGTCATTCTTTATAACTAAAACAGTGTAGCTATTATTAAAGTAGATTCAGCTAAACTTTAAGCTTCTGTAACTGTAAGAGCTTTCAGGGTGAATAAAACGGAAAGTGAAGGCTTCGGAATACTGTACACCTCAGTGATCTTGAAACTCATTTTCCCAGGATGGAAGGGGAAGAGGTCACACATACACTCTATTTGATTCTATTTTGACAGGGTGAAGTGGATTACCAAAACAACAGTTCATGCATATTTAAAGAGGGAAGAAAGCACTCCTTGGGAGCTACAGCTTTAAGTGCTTTCTACACCAGATGTCTGCTTTTTAATGGGTCTTCTTATATAGGAAATGAAAATGAAATTAGGAGTAGACCACATTTTCCCATAGAACAAATGTGCATATCAAATGAAGCAAATGGACATATCACCATTCTGTCTTATCACTAGCTTAAAATAAAGGAAAAATGTTTAAGTGAAAAAAGAAATGCTTTAAACACATTAAAGAAAAGTTTTATAGTAAATGCTTGCACATGAAGATAGTTTTTGAATAGCAGTTGTTTCCAAATGACATGAAGAAAATTGGAAGGCAATATAAACCAATAAAGACCACATGAAGGGAAAACAGAATCTACTTTGCAAACCAATTCACTCTTGCTTGCAAGTTCTTACATTCCTCTATATTTAAAAATAAGTTTCCATTAAAAAAAGTCTTTCATCTCCTTATTACTCAGTTCTTCTGACTTTGAAAATCCTCTGCGATATTCAAATTCTGATAGGTTATCGGCAACAGGTAACCCACTGGGGAAACAACACACACCAAATCAGTGAGATTAAAGGATTTTAAGCAGGTACCATTCTCTAAACCTAATTATTCATATGGACAATGTAGTATATTTCTATAGCAGGTTTTGGATATGATCTATATCGCAACTTTTAAAAATAAATGTAACGTCTCTTTTCCACCTAGTGCTTTTGACAGGAGGGTAAAGTAAGATAATGTATTGAGAGTCCATTGGGCCAGGCACGGTGGCTCATGCCCATAATTCCAGCACTTTGGGAGGCTGAGGTGGGTGGATCACAAGGTCAAGAGATCGAGACCCTCCTGGCCAACATGGTGAAACCCCATCTCTACTAAAAATGCAAAAATTAGCTGGGTGTAGTGGCGGGTGCCTATAGTCCCAGCTACTCTGGAGGCTGAGGTAAGAGAATGGCTTGAACCTGGGAGGTGGAGGTTGCAGTGAGCCGAGATCGCGCCACTGCAGTACAGACTGGTGACAGAGCAAGACTCTGTCTCAAAAAATAAAAAAAAAATAAAAAAAATAAAAGAAAAAAGAAAAGGTCCATTGGGCTATCAATTTTTTAAAACAAATATACAGCATATATTTTTTGGACAACTATTATGTATCTTAACAGAAATCCCCTTCTTTTGGGAATTGTTATTTTATAGATCTTTTCCAAACAGCCAAGTTTTTACATATCTTGGTGAACTGGTGAATGGATGGGCACTTGACATAGACTAGTCATTGAGTTATTTTCATTTGGGGAGTACTATGTACGATGCATGATAAGAAGATATATAAGAAGATCAATCTAGGGAGATACCAAAAGACAGAGAGAGAGAGAATAGGGGGCGGACAACAAATACTGGTTGGGGGTGTAGATATGAGATACACAAAAGACTGGATTGAGTCTGAATCCCAATATTAGCCTCTGCTTCCTTCTTTTACATTGGATCAGTGTCACCCTTACTAGCTTTAACACAAAAGCCCCTTTTTAGTTTACACGGTTGAAGTCGTATTTCTGCTGTATTTACCAAAAGGTTATCAAATAAAACAATGTAATCGTATACAACTCATTTTAAAAGAGTAAGCAACACCTTCTGTTTACTTGGTCTGAATGACGAAATGTCAGCTTACGGAGCCACATAAGGACAGCAAGGAATTGGGGAGTTCACACAGCACTGGCAGAAGGTGCCAAGTCAAGAACAAGTGCAACAGAGTTATGAACCACCAGAACCATGGAAAGACAAAGCTGTACACCAGGCCTATGTGGGTCTGCAGTGTTCATATAACTGATGTTTTCCTTGCCAAAAATATTTAGCTCATGTAACCCAAGATGCATTGGAAAGCTTTACCATTATATACATAAAGGAGACTGAAAATGGTATTTAACACTCAATGCTAATTTTGACTTCATTCAGATTCTATTTTCCAATCTACTTCCTCTATTGTTTTGTAATAGAAAAAGTATGGTTTCTACTATTATTCTACTATTATTTCTACTATTATACAACATCGCAATACTTAGGAGGCGAGTCCAACAATAATTCATCTTTTTTACAAAAAGATGAATGGGTAACTTTGCTGGGTAGGACTGAAAGTTCATTAACGTCTAAATGATAAAAGAGATACTAATCTCTCTTCATGAGTCAGATGAAGTTAGTTACACCTACCATGAAAGTTTACTTATAACTTACATGATTTTAAGTATACATCACTGGAAGATTCAATGGTTCAACTAGAAGATTAGGAAAAATGTCCATTAAATCATCTTGACAGAATAATGACTTTATTTTTTTAGAGAATCATTTATAATTTCCACAAGGAATCTAACTGAACTATATTAAAATAATAGAGATTATAATATTTAAATATTTTATTCTTATAAAAAATGACATAAATGCTTTTTAATATATGTAAAGCATTGAGTTAAAATGATTAATTTTAAATTAATAATCAATTTTTTATATACTCTTAGTATGTCTATATTTTCATTTGCAGTTAAAATGTAATTTTTATGTATGGAGAAGTTGCCAATTTGTCTGTGAAAAGCTATAGTATGTCTTCTCGGCCAGATGCAGTGGCTCATGCCTGTAATCCCAGCACTTTGGGAGACTGAGGTGGGTGGATCATGAGGTCAGGAGTTCGAGACCAGCCTGGACAATATGGTGAAACCCTGTCTGTACTAAAAAATACAAAAATTAGCCAGGCGTGGTGGCATGTACCTGTAGTCCCGGCTACTTGGGAGGCTGAGGCAGGAGAATCGCTTGAACCCAACAGGCGGAGGTTGCAGTGAGCCGAGATCGCACCACTGCACTCCGGCCTGGGTGACAGAGTAAGACTCCATCTCAAAACAAAACAAACAAACAAAAAAACAAAACTATTAGTATGCTTTCTGAAGCCATGTTCTGAACATATTCTACTGCCATCTATGCTTCTGATTGGACATGTCATGGTTTCCATATTACTAAAGAACTTTGTCTTAAAGAAATTCAGATCTACATCTCGTATTTCACAAATATTTTTAAGATTATGTAATTTCAAACATCTACAAATCTTCTACACAATGTGGATTTTTGATATGGACTGAAATTAGTAAAGGTCTAACATTTGCAAAGCATTTTTGAATGTCATATGTGATTCGATCTTCACAATAGCTTTGTGACTTGTAGAGGGCAAATACTACTGTTTAACCATTTTACAAATCAGCAAACTGATGCTAACAGGAGCTAAATGACTTCCTTAAGGTCCATGGTCAATAGTAAAAAGCAGAACAACAATTCAAATCTTTAATGTCTCAGTGAAACACTTTACCAACAAAAGAAAGCACTCAGGTGAGATATATATATACATATATATATACTATACGTATATATACATATATATGTGTATACACATATATATACACACATATATGTACAGATTATATATACAGATATATATACACACACGTATATATACACACAGATATATATATACACACAGATATATATTTTATATATATATATATACAGTCAAGATGATTATCTCAAAATTTTACATATAAAATAAAGCTTAATGAGTTTGGTTATAATCATTTAACCAAATTGCAAAAGAAGGAGAACTACCAGACAGATGAAAAGGAGCAATAATGGGCACTGTATCTAAAAAGATGTTGAGGCCAAGTGCGGTGGCTCATGCCTGTCTGTAATCTCAGCACTCTGGGAGGCTGAGGCGGGCAGATGACTTGAGGTCCGGAGTTTGAGACCAGCCTTGCCAACATGGTGAAACCCCCATCTCTACTAAAAATATAAAAATTGGCGGGGCGTGGTGGTAGGCACCTGTAATCCCAGCTACTCGGGAGGCTGAGGCAGGAGAATCACTTGAACCCAGAAGGCAAAGACTGCAGTGAGTGGAGATTGCACCGCTGCACTCCAGCCTGGGCGACAAGAGCAAGACTCCATCTCAACAAACAAACAAACAAACAAACAAACAACAAACAAAAATCGATCAAACATACCGCTAAAGATATTAGAAAGATGAAAACTCCACTCATTCAAGAACACTGAATGAAATACTTTCAATGTGCTGTGTTCTGTGTTGGATTCTGGATGTAGAGTGTTAAGTGAAAATGTGCAGCTCTTGATATTGTAGCACTTCCATTCTAAAGGAAAAGTCAGACGCATTAGTCAGTCACAGATAAATGTATCACTACAAACTGGAGAATACTTACAATGGAAAAGAAGAGGGTGACATGATAACCTAATTATACTTCCTCTACAGGAAAGCATAATTTCAGGCCAGGCACGGTGGCTCACTCCTGTAATCCCAGCACTTTGGAAGGCCAACGCAGGTGGGTCACAAGGTCAAGAGTTCAAGACCAGCCTGGCCAAGATGGTGAAACCCCATCTCTACTAAAAAATACAAAAATTACCCGGGCGTGCTGGTGGGTGCCTGTAATCCCAGCTACTTGAGAGGCTGAGGCAGAGAATTGCTTGAACCCGGGAGGCAGAGGTTGTATGAGCCAAGATCACGCCACTGCACTCTAGCTTGGGTTACAGAGTGGGACTACATTTAAAAAAAAAAAAAGAAAGAAAGAAAGTATAATTTCAGTTGAGCTATGAAGGATGGTAGGAATTAAACAAGAAAAGCCTAAGGATCGAGAAAATTCCAGGCAGAAATGTACAAAATACATTAGTATGAGAAGGAGGTTGGCATATTAAAGAAATGAGGTGGGCAGGCATGGTGGAAGTACAGAGTTTGAAGAATTTGCCTTTTAATACCCAGTCCAGTGAAAGCATCCAGAGCAAGGGGATTGAACACATCCATGCATGATGATTAGACCCCACAAAGTGTTAACTGAAACAGGATGTCTATGCTCTAAACTATGACTCATAATTTTCTTGGGATTTGGGAAATGCATATAGATTTGATAAAACCTCTTTTTTGAGATTTAAAGCTATCTTTGGCATGGATAATCAGGAGCTGACAATGTATCCAAACTGGGAAATACATAAATAATTTCAAAATAATGAGATAATCTCATTTGAGGGAGAACTATTCCTGTCTGTAATATTTCATTTACTTTTTTGGGTTCTTTTGTACTTGTTTGTAAAATAAGAGTTTAGTCTAGACCCTGGGTTTCCAATATGAATTCTAAAAGCTGTAAAACTTAGTCAATTTAATAAAATAGAATTAATCTATACAGCTAGCTCACATGAGTGTCATACTCAAAGTATTGCCTCCTACAATTTTTATATAACTGGTTTCCTTTAGGTGTCATGCTAATAAGTTTAGATCAATTAATCACTATAATTGCAGCTGAATATAATTAAGCATTTCATTTTGAGCTCCTCAAATATAATTCCATTAATTACAACATGAAACTAGGACAAAATAAAGAATTATTGACAGAAGATGACCAGGAGCAAAAAACACATCATCATGCTTTTTCAGCAGCCAAGTGTTACATGGCTAAATCAGGTCCATGCTGACATTAAGTATGCTTATTTTCAAGTTGACAGTAGAAAAATCAGCCGGGCATGATGGCTCATGCCTGTAATTCCAGCACTTTGGGAGGCCAAGGCAGGGGGATCACCTGAGGTCAGGAGTGTGAGACTAGCCTAGCCAACATGGTGAAACCCCATCTCTACTAAAAATACAAAAAGTAGCCAGGCATGGTGATGTGCACCTGTGGTCTCAGCTACTTGGGAGGCTGAGGTGGGAGAATTGCTTGAACCCAGGAGGCAGAGGTTGCAGTGAGCTGAGATCACACCACTGCACTCCAGCCTGGGCAACAGAGTGAGACTCCAGAAAGAAAAAGAAAAGAAGAAGGAAGGAAGGAAGGAGAAAAAGGAAAGAAAGAAAGAAAGAAAGAAAGAAAAGAAAAGAAAAGAGTAAGGGCCTTGCATGTATGGGTGTCAGCTTTACCACTCTAATTTTCCCTTGAAAAGCTCTGTCCTGTCCCTTGAAGCTCTAACATCAATTACGTGGTGTCTTGAAATGGATCTTTACATTTTTAGGTTGAGAAGAATAAAAGCAGCTTTATGCCCTGGTCTCCCTAATCTATCTGACACACTTGCTAAGAGTGATTTTTTTTAAATACAGTAATATAAGCAATAAACATATATTTTGAAAAAATATGGCAGTCTAAATAAAAATAAAATAATATTTTGTAATTCCATCTCTTTAGCGATAGAAGTAGCTTAATATTAAATTACTTTTGCATTAGGTTGTTTAACAAAATTATCTGTGAGGTGGAGCCAAGATGGCCGACTAGGAACAGCTCCAGTCTACAGCTCCCAGCGTGAATGACACAGAAGACGGGTGATTTCTGCATTTCCAACTGAGGTACCAGGTTCATCTCACTGGGGAGTGTCGGACAGTGGGTTCAGAACAGTGGATGCAGCACAGTGAGCGTGAGCTGAAGCAGGGCGAGGCATCGCTTCACCTGGGAAGCGCAAGGGGTCAGGGAATTCCCTTCCCTAGTCAAAGGGGTGACAGATGGCACCTGGAAAATCGGGTCACTCCCACCCTAATACTGCACTTTTCTAACAGTCTTAGCAAACGGCACACCAGGAGATTATATCCTGTGCCTGGCTCGGAGGGTCCTATGCCCACGGAGTCTCGCTCATTGCTAGCACAGCAGTCTGAGATCAAACTGCAAGGCAGCAGCCAGGCTGGGGGAGGGGAGCCCGCCATTGCCCAGACTTGAGTAGGTAAACAAAGCGGCCAGGAAGCTCGAACTGCATGGAGCCCACCGCAGCTCAAGGAGGCCTGCCTGCCTCTGGGGACAGGGCATAGCCAAACAAAACGCAGCAGAAACCTCTGCAGACTTAAATGTCTCTGTCTGACAGCTTTGAAGAGAGTAGTGGTTCTCCCACCATGCAGCTGGAGATCTCAGAACGGACGGACTGCCTCCTCAGGTGGGTCTCTGACCCCCAAGTAGCCTAACTGGGAGGCACCCTCCAGTAGGGACAGATTGACACCTCACACGGCTGGGTACTCCTCTGAGACAAAACTTCCAGATGAACAATCAGGCAGCAGCACTTGCTGTTCACCAGTATCCGCTGTTCTGCAGCCTCCGCTGCTGATACTCAGGCAAACAGTGTCTGGAGTGGACCTCCAGCAAACTCCAGCAGACCTGCAGCTGAGGGTTCTGACTGTTAGAAGGAAAACTAACAAACAGAAAGGACATCCACACCAAAACCCCAACTGTACATCACCATCATCAAAGACCAAAGGTAGATAAAACCACAAAGATGGGGAAAAAACAGAGCAGAAAACCTGGAAACTCTAAAAATCAGAGCGCCTCTCCTCCTCCAAAGGAACGCAGTTCCTCACCAGCAATGGAACAAAGCTGGATGGAGAATGACTTTGACGAGCTGAGAGAAGAAGGCTTCAGACGATCAAACTACTCTGAGCTAAAGGAGGAAGCTCAAACCCTTGGCGAAGAAGTTAAAAACCTTGAAAAAACATTAGACGAATGGCTAACTACAATAACCAAAGCAGAGAAGTCCTTAAAGGACCTGATGGAGCTGAAAACCATGGCACAAGAACTACGTGATGAATGCACAAGCCTCAGTAGCCGATTCGATCAACTGGAAGAAAGGGTCTAAGTGATGGAAGATCAAATGAATGAAATGAAGCGAGAAGAGAAGTTTAGAGAAAAAAGAATAAAAAGAAACGAACAAGGCCTCTGAGAAATATGGGACTATGTGAAAAGACCAAACCTACGTCTGATTGGTGTACCTGAAAGTTACGGGGAGAACAGAACCAAGTTGGAAAACACTGCAGGATATTATCCAAGAGAACTTCACCAATCTAGCAAGGCAGGCCGACATTCAAATTTAGGAAATACAGAGAACGCCACAAAGATACTCCTCGAGAAGAGCAACCCCAAGACACATAACTGTCAGATTCACCAAAGTTGAAATGAAGGAAAAAATGTTACAGGCAGCCAGAGAGAAAGGTTGAGTTACCCACAAAGGGAAGCCCATCAAACTAACAGCTGATCTCTCGGCAGAAACTCTACAAGCCAGAAGAGAGTGGGGGCCGATATTCAACATTCTTAAAGAAAAGAATTTTCAACCCAGAATTTCACATCCAGCCAAACTAAGCTTCATAAGTGAAGGAGAAATAAAATACCTTACAGACAGGCAAATGTTGAGAGATTTTGCCACCACAAGGCCTGCCCTAAAAGAGCTTCTGAAGGAAGCACTAAACATGGAAAGGAATAACCAGTACCAGCCACTGCAAAAACATGCCAAATTGTAAAGACCATCAAGGCTAGGAAGAAACTGCATCAAATAACGAGCAAAATAACCAGCTAACATCATAATGACAGGATCAAATTCACACATAACAATATTAACCTTAAATGTAAATGGGCTAAATGCTCCAAGTAAAAGACACAGACTGGCAAACTGGATAAAGAGTCAAGACCCATCAGTGTGCTGTATTCAGGAAACCCATCTCACATGCAGAGACACACATAGACTCAAAATAAAGGGATGGAAGAAGATCTACCAAGCAAATGGAAAACAAAAAAAGGCAGGAGTTGCAATCCTAGTCTCTGATAAAACAGACTTTAAACCAACAAAGATCAAAAGAGACAAAGAAGGCCATCACATAATGGTAAAGGGATCAATTGAACAAGAAGAACTAACTATCCTAAATATATATGCACCCAATACAGGAGCACCCAGATTCATAAAGCAAGTCCTTAGAGACATACAAAGAGACTTAAACTCCCACACAATAATAGTGGCAGATTTTAACACCCCACTGTCAACTTTAGACAGATCAGTGAGACAGAAAGTTAACAAGGATATCCAGGAACAGAACTCAGCACCGCACCAAGCGGACCTAATACACATATGCAGAACTCTCCACCCCAATCAACAGAATATACATTCTTTTCACTACCACACCACACCTATTCCAAAATTGACCACATAGTTGGAAGTAAAGCACTCCTCAGCAAATGTAAAAGAACAGAAATTATAACAAACTGTCTCTCAGACCACAGTGCAATCAAACTAGAACTCAGGATTAAGAAACTCACTCAAAATCGCTCAACTACATGGAAACTGAACAACCTGCTCCTGAATGACTTCTGGGTACATAATGAAATGAAGGCAGAAACAAAGATGTTCTTTGAAACCAACGAGAACAAAGACACAACATACCAGGATCTCTGGGATATGTTCAAAGCAATGTGCAGAGGGAAATTTATAGCACTAAATGCCCACAAGAGAAAGCAGGAAAGATCTAAAATTGATACCCTAACATCACAATTAAAAGAACTAGAGAAGCAAGAGCAAACATATTCCAAAGCTAGCAGAAGGCAAGAAACAACTAAGATCAGAGCAGAACTGAAGGAAATAGAGACACAAAAAACCCTTCAAAAAATCAATGAATCCAGGAGCTGGTTTTTTGAAAAGATCAACAAAACTGGTAAGACTGCTAGCAAGACTAATAAAGAATAGAGAAGAATCTAACAGACGCAATAAAAAATGATAAAGGGGAGATCACCACCGATCCCACAGAAATACAAACTACTATCAGAGAATACTATAAACACCTCTACACAAATAAACTAGAAAATCTAGAAGAAATGGATAAATTCCTCGACACATACACCCTCCCAAGACTAAACCAGGAAGAAGTTGAATCTCTGAATAGACCAATAACAGGCTCTGAAATTGAGGCAACAACTAATAGCTTACCAACCAAAAAAAGTCTAGCACCAGATAGATTCACAGCCGAATTCTACCAGAGGTACAAGGAGGAACTGGTACCATTCCTTCTGAAACTATTCCAATCAACAGAAAAAGAAGGAATCCTCCCTAATTCATTTTATGAGACCAGCATCATCCTGATAACAAAGCCTGGCAGAGACACAACAAAAAAAGGGAATTTTAGATCAATATCCCCAACGAACATCAATGCAAAAATCTTCAACAAAATACTGGCAAACCAAATCCAGCAGCACATCAAAAAGCTTATCCACCATGATCAAGTGGGTTTCATCCCTGGGATGCAAGGCTAGTTCAACATACGCAAATCAATAAATGTAATGCAGCATATAAACAGAACCAATGACACAAACCACATGATTATCTCAATAGATGCAGAAAAGGCCTTTAGACAGATCAGCGAGAGAGAAAGTTAACAAGGATATCCAGGAACTGAACTCAGTTGGTGCAGTGCGGACCTAATAGACATGCTAAAAACTCTCAACAGCCCTTCATGCTAAAAACTCTCAATAAATTAGGTATTGATGGGATGTATCTCAAAATAATAGGAGCTATCTACGACAAACCCACAGCCATTATCATACTGAATGGGCAAAAACTGGAAGCATTCCCTCTGAAAACTGGCACAAGACAGGGATGCCCTCTCTCACCACTCCTATTCAACATAGTGTGGGAAGTTCTGGCCAGGGCAATCAGGCAGGAGAAGGAAATAAAGGGTATTCAATTGGGAAAAGAGGAAGTCCAATTGTCCCTGTTTGCAGTTGACATGATTGTGTATCTAGAAAACCCCATCGTCTCAGCCCAAAATCTCCTTAAGCTGATAGGCAACTTTAGCAAAGTCTCAGGATACAAAATCAATGTACAAAAATCACAAGCATTCTTGTACACCAATCACAGACAAACAGAGAGCCAAATCATGAGTGAACTCCCTTTCACAATTGCTTCAAAGAGAATCAAATACCTAGGAATCCAACTTACAAGGGATGTGAAGGACCTCTTCAAGGAGAACTACAAACCACTGCTCAATGAAATCAAAGAGGATACAAACAAATGGAAGCACATTCCATGCTCATGGGTTGGAAGAATCAATATCGTGAAAATGGCCATACTGCCCAAGGCAATTTATAGATTCAATGCCATCCCCATCAAGCTACCAATGACTTTCTTCACAGAATTGGAAAAAACTACTTTAAAGGTCATATGGAACCAAAAAAGAGCCCGCATCGCCAAGTCAATCCTAAGCCAAAAGAACAAAGCTGGAGGCATCACGCTACCTGACTTCAAACTATACTACAAGGCTACAGTAACCAAAACAGCATGGTACAGGTACCACAACAGAGACATAGATCAATGGAACAGAACAGAGCCCTCAGAAATGATGCCACATATCTACAACTATCTGATCTTTGACAAACCTGACAAAAACAAGAAATGGGGAAAGGATTCCCTATTTAATAAATGGTGCTGGGAAAACTGGCTAGCCATATGTAGAAAGCTGAAACTGGATCCCTTCCTTACACCTTATACAAAAATTAATTCAAGATGGATTAAAGACTTACATGTTAGACCTAAAACCATAAAAACCCTAGAAGAAAACCAAGGCAATACCATTCGGGACATAGGCATGGGCAAGGACTTCATGTCTAAAACACCAAAAGCAATGGCAATCAAAGCCGAAATTGACAAATGGGATCTAATTAAACTAAAGAGCTTCTGCCCAGCAAAAGAAACTACCATCAGAGTGAACAGGCAACCTACAGAATGGGAGAAAATTTTTGCAATCTACCCATCTGACAAAGGGCTCATATCCAGAATCTACAATGAACTCAAACAAATCTACAAGAAAAAAACAAACAACCCCATCAACAAATGGGCAAAGAATATGAACAGACACTTCTCAAAAGAAGACATTTATGCAACCAAAAGACACATGAAAAAATGCTCATCATCCCTGGCCATCAGAGAAATGCAAATCAAAACCACAATGAGATACCATTTCACACCAGTTAGAATGGCCATCATTAAAAAATCAGGAAACAACAGGTGCTGGAGAGGATGTGGAGAAATAGGAACACTTTTACACTGTTGGTGGGACTGTAAACTAGTTCAATTATTGTGGAAGTCAGTGTGGCCATTCCTCAGGGATCTAGAACTAGAAATACCATTTGACCCAGCCATCCCATTACTGGGTATATACCCAAAGGATTATAAATCATGCTTCTATAAAGACACATGCACACGTATGTTTATTGCGGCACTATTCACAATAGCAAAGACTTGGAACCAATCCAAATGTCAAACAATGATAGACTGGATTAAGCAAATGTGGCACATATACACCATGGAATACTATGCAGCCATAAAAAATGGTGAGTTCATATCCTTTGTAGGGACATGAATGAAGCTGGAAACCATCATTCTCAGCAAACTATCGCAAGGACAAAAAACCAAGCACCTCATGTTCTCACTCATAGGTGGGAAATGAACAATGAGAACTCATGGACACAGGAAGGGGAACATCACACAGTGGGGCCTGTTGTGGAGTGGGGGTGGGGGGAGGGATAGCATTAGGAGATATACCTAATGTTAAATGACGAGTTAATGGGTGCACCACACCAACATGGCACATGTATACATATGTAACAAACCTGCACGTTGTGCACATGTACCCTAAAACTTAAAGTATAATAAAAAAATTATTTGTGAGATTTTATTTTTCATATTTTCTTTAGAAACATAGGGGAATACCATTTGATGTTTCTTTACCAAGCAATATATGGTGCATACTTTTTACGTCAATAAATATCATTCTAGAACAGAAATTTTAAGTCCTATAGAGTATATTGTATTGTTATATGACAATTTTTAACAATACTATATTACCATAAAATTATTTTAACCTATGTCTTGTCTGTAGATATTTGTGATGTTTTAAATTAATTACTATTACAAAATATGTTGAAGAACATTAATTATGCATACATTTTTGAACATAATTTAGGAATAATTACTAGAAGAAAATGGCTAGGCTAAAATGCATGCAAATTTTTAGGCCATTTTCTACAATGAAGGAGGAAAATTGAGATATTTGTAAAAAATGTCTGTGCAGGATGCTGCTAACTAGAAAAAGCATAAGCTGACCTCCAAAGCAAGAGAAAAAAAATCTTGAGCTTTAGTACCAAATCCACAAATGTAATGTAGCCTAATTTATAATGTAAAGATTCTTGGAAACAGCCTAGAGAAACACAGAATTCAAGGTTATTTTCTTTTTTTCTTTTCTTTTTTTTTTTGAGATGGAGTCTCGCTCTGTCTCCCAGGCTGGAGTGAGGGGCGCGATCTCGGCTCACTGCAAGCTCCGCCTCCCGGGTTCCCGCCATTCTCCTGCCTCAGCCTCCAGAGTAGCTGGGACTACAGGTGCCCGCCACCACGCCCGGCTAATTTTTTGTATTTTTAGTAGAGATAGGGTTTCACCATGTTAGCCAGGATGATCTCGATTTCCTGACCTCGTGATCCACCCGCCTCGGCCTCCCAAAGTGCTGGGATTACAGGCCTGAGCCACTGCGCCCGGCCCAAAGTTTTTTTTCATTTAAAAAGAAAGATCTTTTGGGGGTTATACATTCCCTCTCTTGTAAAAGATACCTACACATAAAATCACCTGGGTGATTTTTACAAATCTCTGTCCCCGAACCCCACTCTGGACATAATAAGTATTTCTGAGTGAAGAATCTGGGAATCAATTGTATTCAAAATTTATCCAAATAATTCTGATAAGGCCAGCCTGACATTCATCCTTGGACCAGCATTTTGTATCTACTATCTACTTCAATCCTCTAATTTTGTAGATTAGGAAACTAACTCCACAAACATGGTTTTTGTGCAACTCTCTAGTTGAATAGGCTGATCAAGGCTTCCTAAATCTCAAACAAGTGTTCGTTCCGCTATATTAATTTGCCTCAGTTGTCAATATGGCATACCCACGTTATCATCAGCCCACTGGTTCTACCATTAAATGACCAACCAGGAAAGAAATGGATTGTCTAAAGACATTCATTGCATCATCTCATAGAGTGGAGTGTGTGCCTAATGAATTATGTTTATTGCCATTTCCATTTTATTACTTTTTTTACCTTGAACCTATTGAAAATTAGATGGCATTGCAAAAGTAAAATACTGTTATGCAATTTTGCCTTCAGTTAAGATGTTTTTATGTGACACTAATCCATTAACCTTTTTGTAATATAAATATTTTGATAATCAGCAACAGAGATGTTTTTTGATTACGTAAGGCAAATAAATAATTATTTTTTATAATTTATTTGGTCTTAGATTCATACATCATGAAACAAAAATAACTGAGTTCCATTTTCTTCACTACTGTTCATATTGGCTATAAGAAATTAACATTACCAGATAATTCTGGAATAAAGTTGTTAATAGATGAATATCTGTACAAAAAGCTTTACTTTAGAAGACCCCCACGCCTGCTTTTCAAAGAATCACATGTGAGATCTGTTTTTTGAAATCATTTTATAAATCGTCAGAAATGAAGCAGAATTTTTTGTAATACATCAACCATAATGATCTCTCAAAAATATATGAAACATATCGGGTTATTATTTAAAGCAGTCCAGTGGCTTCTTTTTGCAGATAAAATGAAGTCCAAGAACCTTATTTTAACCTACACAGTCCAGTGTCATCTGGACATGCCTTTCTCTCTGAACTCATCTTCTGTCATTTTTCTCATTACCTACTATGACCAACCATATCGGTTTTCTTTCTTCTCCTCAAGAAATAAGAAAATATGGTTTTCTTAAAACCCAAATTTCAAATTACAAAAATAACCCAGTAATTGTGTCATAAGTCATAGGACCATAATCTGTAGTCTATCTTCAAACACATATGAGACTGATTGGTCATTTATGGCTTTATAATAATAGTATCTGCCTATTAGTTCTGTCTATTCAAATGGGTATATTTTGTCCACTCTAATGGGTCTTCAGGAGCTAAGTTTTAACAGGTCAGGAGTCAATGAAAACACACTGACAATTCTAGAACTGTTTGTTATCAGCTATCCACATGCTATTGACCATGCCAGCTTGTGTAACTGTACCTATTGGTTGCAATTCAATCCCCATGTCCTTTAAAACAAAAGAAAATATAAATTTATTATAAAAGCAATTTATGATGTATCTATGTAACATAGAGCTTGATCAATCGCACTAACATGACATTCTCCTCAAATGCTATTTTATCCAAAGCAAAATGTAGTTTTATAGATGAAAGAAATATATTCATAACTTTTAAATTCTTAGGGAGCTTTGAGTTCCAGGTGAGGTACTTTTTTAAGAGCTATAAATGAGTAGACAAGGTCATGAAATGAATAAATTTCCTGATCAGTCTGCTCACACTAGGCAGAGGCTTGTCAAATGGTTTAGAATCACAAAAGAGACTGGGAATGAAACTCGGCATCAGCTAGTTCTAATGCGCACATCTTACTCTTTACAGGACAGCGCTCAGCATAGATCCTTTATCTGAGCCAATTCCTGCCCTCAGATATTCACAGACAATTCCCACAGTGGGAGCGAATCCATCACAAGCTCCTGTTGTGTATGAAATCAATTCTCAAGAGTAGGAAGACATCTTTAGTGCCCACACGTTTTGAAAAGGAGCAAGGATCTTAAAATGTCAGCTGCATGGAAGGCGTATCATTAACAGACTTCACTCAAAGTAGTGAGAGGTTTAAACTCAGATGCAGTGAATCTGCGATTGCCTCACATTAACTGAGGATACTCTTAAAACTGCTGCACACTAAAAGCTTATAACTGTCCTTTTATGATCACTGGAACTTACCTCTATTTCCATTTTGGGAGCTGCACATCATCCCCATTGGACAGTGAAAATACTTTTGGATTTTGTACAGCCACAACATACAAATATGTTAAAAATGAATTACAGTCTCATTTTTAACCTTTATCTTTATCTAAAAATGATGTTATGACTCCACTTATGTACATTCCTATGCATATCTTAAAGATAAAATGATGGCTAATGTGAACAAAAGATAGAAGCATTAGCAAAAATCATAAGTTAATGAGAGGCATTTAAGTATCTAAATACATAATTCAGATCAAAACTCTAATTCTGACTTATGTCATATAGAAGAGTTAGTTTAAACTGATGCTTACTATGAAAAATGTGACTGCCTGAATGGATTTTTGGTATCATATAAAGTTTATCCTATTTTAGAATGATTCTGACTAACTAAAATACAAAAAGAAGTAATTGTCCAGTTAAATGCTCCCATATCCCAAACTCCTTCAAAATTTTAGATCTCTTATAAGAGAGATGATTAGAGAAGCAGATAAGTGGTAAGTGAGAAAAACAAAACATAAATAAAAATAGTCTTTATATTATTTATAACTACAGTTTGCATTGCCAAATAAATCAATTCAATTAATACTATGCCCATACTTGCATACAATTGTTAAACTACATTCTTTATTTGTAGTTTATGGGTACAAAATGTTTATGATGCAAAGGTTAGTTAGTGTCCTTGAAATCGCCAATCTATTAATGAAAGCAGAAAAAATACTACGTACTATTAATGAACTGGTCCCACATAATGCATAGCCTTGGTTTGAGCTGTTTGTCTATTTTTTTTCTTCTTTCATCAATGGATTCTGGAATTCTTGAATGGTTTCATCAATGGATTACAGAATTATTGAATTCTGTATCAGTTCAAGAATACTGCAACATTATTTAGAATGTCAAAAACTTAAAAATGCCAAATAATTGTTTTCTGATGAGTACTGCTACAATAATTTCATGCAAAAAAGGCTAGCATTAAAATTCTTATTCCAAAAAGAAATAAGATAAAAATTTAAAAAATATATATTTTCTTCTTTATGAGTGAGACTGTGTTCCTCAAAAAGATATATTGAAATTCTAAATCCCAGTACCTATAAATGTGACCACATTTGCAATACAGTCTTTGCAGGCATAATCAAGTTAAGATGAAGTCATACTTGGGTAGGTGGTCCTTTAATACAATAAGACTGGAGGCTTATAGTAAAAAAGGTCTGGGCATGGTGGCTCACCCTGTCATCCCAGCACTATGGGAGGCCAAGGCAGGTAGATCACAAGGTCAGGAGTTCGAGACCAGCCTGGCCAATGTGGTGAAAACCCGTCTCCATTAAAAATGCAAAAATTAGCCAGGCGGTCACCTGTAATCCCAACTACTCGGGGAGGCTGAGGCAGGACAATCGCTTGAACCTGGGAGGTGGAGGTTGCAGTGAGCTGAGATCGCGCCATTGCACTCTAGCCTGAGCAACAAGAGCGAAATTCCGTCTCAAAATAAAATAAAATATGAAAGAGACAGAGAGAGATGCAGGAAGAGCACCATGTGAAGACAGAAAAAAGGCGAAGACAGTGTGTAAAGAGAAGGCAGAGACTGCAGTTACGCAGCCCAACCAAGGAATGCCTGAGGGCACCAGAAACTGGAGACACAAAGAAGGATCCTTCCTCAGAGCATTCAGAGGGAGTGTGGCACTTGATTTCAAATTTCCAGTCCCCAAAACTGTAAGATAATGCATTTCTGTTGTTTTAAGCCACTCATTTCGTAGTAAATTGTTACAGTCGCCACAGGAAACTAACACATTCTTATTCCCTGTAACCCTGATCTCACGCATGTTTCAAGTGAGAACCTTTGTATATATTTCAATATTTGACTTATCTTCATCAAAGTGAGTTCCTTATCTTTGAAATATAATTGGCAGTTATTATTTTTGCCCATACATTAAAAAAGTAAAATTGTTTCTACAATAGTACAACTTATTAAGCTGGTTTAAGACTACATGTGCACGTGATATGGAGAGGGGACAGGGAAATACGGTAGAAGAGGAAGGTTCCCATGCAAAGGCCCCACCCTCAAGCCTAGATACTTGCTGCCCTAAGTGGGAATGGGCATTTCTGTTTTCAAGCCCAAAAAGTTGCCTTTTGGCCTGCCGTGTCCCCTCATCCTGTACCCACATTACTCCCAACCCCAGGCTCCAGGAACAGAGAAGGAGGCAAGCAGATGAAGAGACAAGCAGAGGAACGCACAACGGCACGGCAGAGAAAGAGAGAGAAGAGAAGGAGTCTGAACACCGACCCGAGTTCCGCTGGGGGTGCTCAGAGAGGAGTTTGGCCGCTGGACAGCCAAACTTCAGGGGAGGATCATCTTCCCACTCCATTGCCCCCGCCCAGCTCCCCACTGAGAGCTACCTCCCCCACTCAATAAATTCATCCTTCAAGCCCATGTGTGACCTGATCCTTCTGGGACACTGGACAAGAATTCAGGATACAGAAAGCTGTGACACTGGCCCTCTGCCCTGGTGAAAAGGTAATGGTTCCATGGAGCTGGTTAACACTTAAGCTGTCTGCGGACAGAAAGGCTAAAAGAGCATTGTAACACTGGGGTCCCAGGCACCCACCCCTAGATACTACCACGGGGCTGGAGCCCAGAGCACTTGCCCCGGCTCCTGCACATGCCAGTCTGTGCTCCCCTCCCGTCAGGGGTTTGAGCAGCCGCAGCAACTGAACGGGGAGCCACACCCCTGTCACACGCCTTGCAACGGGAACCAGCGGACTGTCTCGTTTCAGTGGAACTGCTGATCCGAATCTTGACACATTCCTATCTCCCTACCTAAATTTTAGTTAATTTAATTGGGCAGTATTACACATTTCAACAAAATAACATGGATAATCTGTCTTGAAGCTTATTTTTTTGTTGTGGTGGACACATTTACAATTCGAGAGAAAACACTAAATTATAAAACATGCTGTCAGGTGGCCCACTGGATAGTCAATTGGGCCTCTAAGAGGAAAGATGAAAATTGCATATTCTAGAAAAATTATTAACTATTTTCCTCTGTTTACTAGAAATGAAGGGAGGCCTAGAAGTCTAAAAAGTTTCAAAATACAAACTTAAACATATAGATTTTTTAACTTATAAAGGCCTAAAAAAAAACATGACACTTAAAGCTACAAAACTCTTGCCATAAATGCATCCTAAAAATGATTTCACATATTTGTTGAGGGACAAAAAAAGCTGAACCTTAATTCTTTATCATCTATCAATTAAGCATCAAATATAATTTATTTAAAGTAAAAATTCTTACAGTTTGGATAATGTGAATAAAAGTAGTATATTTTGCTAAAAAAATAAAAGTAGTATATTTTAGTTGCATGCACTGAATGCAATGTTACGATCAGGTAACTACTATTGATGGTGAGGAAGCAGGTTCAGAGGTAAAAATGGAGTTGTGCTGGGTTGCTGAACCTACATCTCTAGTTTCTCCTAGGATCCTGAAGAATTAAGCCAGGTTTTGCTGGGAGCCCTAACTCAAAATAGACCTCAATATATTTTACATAACTGAGATGGTGAATCATTCTTATTTACTTTCTACTATAAAGCACATTTATCTCCTCTGTACATTGCGTTCATGAGGTTAAGGCCAGGCCAAATTGTGGGCCGTATTTTATCCTGAAAGAGACAGTTGCCAAAAGAGAGACCTTACTTTTATTTAAGTTACTTTTTCCATGCGGAGGCAACTTTGCAGCATAGTTAAGGGCATAGGTTTTGGAAGTTGTGTGGCCTTGAAGACATTCATAATTCACTTGTACTTTAGTTTGCTCATCTGCAAAATTGATGTGAATAAAGTTCCTGTCTCATAGTTGCAGCAAAAACTGAATGAGAAAATACTGGTAAATCAATTCCAACGTCGCAGTTTCAGCCACCACTATCAACACAATCATCATCAAAATGTCTTGTAAAAGAGAAGTCTCGAAGCCTCTTTCAATAAAAATATGAAGTAGTAAGGGACAAAAAAATGAAATCTATGTGAATAATAAGTTGGCATTTGGTTTCTTGAAAAAGACAAGTCTGATTCAGTAACTTTTACAGAGAAACTATATTCGAACACTTTAACGCTGACATTTTAAATTTCAGCACCATCATTGGCTTCCAATAACTCGGTTACACATCAATCTTCCTTATTCAGGTTTTCCTTCCCAGAGACATAAAACCTGATTTATTTTTACACAGTAAGCAGTCTAAGAAAAAAACAGATGCTTAACCTAAGATTATTTGCGAATTCTCAATATGCCTTAACAGTACCCCACCCCCAAGAACTGAGTGTGATCAATCACCCCCATGACATATTTGCATCAAAGATTACTTACTTCTGTTAGTCAACACAGTCAGAAGTGTAGATAAAGTGATCTAGCAAAAAATATTTTACAAATCACATAAATCCTTCACACAATTAGGGTAGCACATTTATGTGCAGAGCTTTTATTCTTTAAGCATATTTGGAACTAGAACAATAAATTACTTGTTTTATTGATTCGCTGGACATAAAAGAAAACGTCATGATAGGGAGACATACCTCCCTTCAAATCCCACCTGACTTTACAGCATGACTCGATATTGAAAGCTCTCTGCTGCCAACCAATCCAGCTACATTCCTGTGAGTGGCTGAGATTATGTTTCCCTACGTGCTAAAATACACTGTGGATAAGAGCATCTCTGCTGGAAAAGTTCTGAACCACAGCTCTGCTAGAAACTGTCCTGGATGAGTATTTTCTGTCCTAAGGCCTCTGCCTTAAACTTGGTCATATAATCTTGAGAAAGTGAAAAATTTCATTTCATGAAGCTGCTACCATTACCCAGGGAGGCACTTGATAGGCACTATAATAAATATTTGATGAATGAAGGAAATAAGAAAGAAAGAGAAGAAGAATGTGAGGAAGAAGGAAGGAGGGAAAGGAATGGGGAAAGAGAGAAGAGAGGAAGGAAGATGGAAAAGAATGAAGTCGGAGAGTCAAGTAATAAGTTGTGGGCTGTCTTAGATTTCTTAGATTCCATTACTCATGCTAAGAAAAACCAAATTACCTATGAATAATAATTTTTAAAGCAAATGATAAAGTTACAAGGACAGAAACAACTATATTTCAGAACAACCTCCTCCCAGGTCATTTCCCTAAGTTTTAATGATAAGGATGACAGGTGTATATTAAAACACTAGTAGTTGTTACTATATCACCTCTCCAGAAGTATCATTAATTTGACTTTCTTCAAGCCATTCAGCATTTCTCTATCACTTTAAAATGTAGATGTAATCAGATAAAGCAAATTAGAATAAAGTATCATGAGGTAGAAGTGTTGTGCACTGCAGAAAATGTGTTCATAGCACTTTGTATAGTCAAAATGATCAACACTTTGTATAGACAAATGCTATTAACACATATAGTTAAAACTCAGAAAAAACTCAATGACCAGTAATTTCAGTTGGATGGTTTCCCTCTGATCGTTGATACTATTCTTGACTCTTTCTTTGACTTCTAAAATGTGCATACCTATCTAGGCATGCAGGAATTAAAGCTATTGCTTTAATTAAAAATGTAGATTGAGAAACATACACACTCCTCAATTAGCTCTAAATAGCTTGTATATATAATTTGTTTTAATCCTAGGAATTTGTGAGTAATATAAATGTACAATTTTTAAGTTAGTAAAACCCATTGGCCACCCATAATTTGTTTTGTCCTTGAAGATCAAGGCAAAAATCTAAACAATATTTAGGAAGCTGGTTGTTGGCAGTTATATCTCATTGCTTCTTACTGTAGATTTTGGAATACAAGTCTAGCTTTTTGTGTTTTTTCCCCTCATGGAAATAATACCAGTGACTTCAAAATCAAGATCCAGCTATTATATAAATTTTAGGCAACAAATACAGTGAATATGCACAAGTTCAGTTCAATATGCACATGCTAAGACATAGAGAAATAAATACCGTGTTGCAATGTCACATACAGTGAAAGGAAACTGACCAAGGTACTTTTACGTAAAACTTAAATATGAAAAATTGATATGTCTTCAAATGTAAAAAAAAATATGAGTTTCTAAAATACTTTTATCATGTTCCTCGGTCTTCAAAGTTCAGAGGCCTTGTTATGAAATCAATTTAGAGGCACAAAGAGTAACATCATAAATATAACTTAAAAAATAAGAAAAATTAAACTGTAATTGTTATTATGTGCTCAAGTTCCCAGTTAAGCACAAATAGCTGCAATGGAGTTTGCTGCTTTCTGGAAAGATTTTCCACTTACATTATCCTATAACATTGATAAAACTTCTTAGTGGCGAAATGGTCAGGTATTGCCTCACTAAAACGAAAAAGAATGTGAAGTTGTAGAAAGAGCACAAAATCTAGAAAGTTCTGGGTTCAACTCCAGGTTGTTCTATTTTATGAGCAGGGTGACCTTGAGCAAGTTACATAAAATCTCTGTAGCTTCGGTTTTCCACACTGAGCATAAGGAGGTTAATACTACTACAAAGTTGTTACAAGAATAGTGAAGTCATAGAGCTTACCTAGTTAGGTAAGTGATAATGATGAACACGTCGCAGGAGCTTCATACATGATAACTAGAAAGAACAGGAGCAGTGACACAGGTAGCAAGTTTAATAATTGCATTCGAATTATATATAATCATTTCAGCCAAAAGACTTTTGCTACTGCATAGTTATGGATTGCTTGGTGGGCAAAAGCTGTGCCTGGCCTATGGTGTCTGTGGTGATCCTTGCTTGCCAGTTGGTATGTTATTCAGACACAATGTGCTTAACCATATCAGCCCTCCAGTTACTGGTAACTAACACACCATATACCATCTTAGAAAGTAAAATGGCTTTTAGGTATTTCTCCTTTTAAGAACATTCTCATTGTGACCGTTTTCATTTTCATTGTCCAAGGTCATATGGTGACTAAGAAAGGAGCTGAGCTAGAGCCCTTCTGACTAAGCTTTACAATGGAAAGAACATCTGGTCTGCATATAGACTAGGAGCACCGTGTTTATGCAAGACAAAAGAATTGCTCATGGGACCCTCAGCCTGCACATAACACAATATAAATACTGTTTTTGGAAAACTTTTATATGACTGATGAGGGGGTGATACCAATTTAATTTTTGAAATTTTTAAAAATTGCATTTATTGTGTTGTTCTTCATGGCTCTAAAATTGATTTAATAATATGGACACCTGCCAAAAGTAACCAGTCTGGAATCTTTGAAATGTTTCCTGCTTTATTCCCTTTACCTATAGAAACCAAAATATATATAATATGTTAGGATATACACACACACACAAATTATTAGCATATATTTCTTTACTACTACATTGTAAAATGTTGGAAAAATATTGTTAGAAGGAAAGTTATTCACAACACCTTCGAAATGCAATCTTCTTTCAAATAGTAGATAGCTTTGTGTGTCTCCTTCTAATGTGGTTTTTATACATACTTATACATCTAAAGGTGTACAATTTTTAAATTTATATAAACAAAATCCTGCTCTTTTATTCACTTACCTCTTGCATGCAATAATATGTAATAAGAATATTTCCATTACAATATCTCTAAGAGTATATTTCAATGGAATGTGAAGAATAACTAATTAGGCCAGGCACAGTGGCTCATGCCTGTAATCCCAACACTTTGGGAGGCTGAGACATGGGGATCACTTGAGCACAGGAGTTCAAGACCAGCCTTGGCAACACAGTGGGGTCATCATCTCTATAAACAATAAAAAAAAAAAATTAGCGAGGCACGGTGTCACAAGCGTGTTGTCCCATCTACTCAGGAGGCTGAGGTGGGAGGATTGCTTGAGCGCAGGAGGTTGAGGCTGCAGTGGGCCATAATTGTACCACTGCAGTCCGGCCTGAGGTGACAGTGAGAATCTGTCTCAAAAAAAAAAAAAAAAAAAAAAATGGTGACTGAGTCCATCAGAATGAAAACAGCCTCAATCACTGAGTGTCCACTATGAATAGATGAATCAGCTAAACAACAAGACATCACCCATTTTGGCTAAGAAACCACTGACTTTTAATCTGTAATAAAAACAGCTGAACTTGCCTATGTGATTTTTCTCTGAATATCCTTGTGGTGGCTCCCTGGTCGCCTCCTGATCACTGTCATTTAAAGACTGGTGGCTGACTGTGTCTGCTCCTACCATCTGCAAGCTCAGGCAACATCCCTAGTTCCCCAGCTTGTGTTCAACCAGGTTCTCCTTGGATTCCAAGGGAAACAGGCAATGATGATTTAAGACTTGTTAGATAAAAACTCCAAGGTATGTCAAAATAAGAGGGAAAACAATTGCATGAAAAAGTGAAGGAGTGGGTACTGCCTCAAAGAGATAAAAATCCAGGAAGGAATCTTGCATGAGATGATAAAATATCTTTCACCAGAGGGGCAAACACTTTATCTACCACTGAATATTATCCCACTGGGAATCATTGCTGTTGGTTACAATGTCATTTGTATGTATCACCCTGTATTTTATTTATCTGTTTACACACTTGTTCTCCCTTGAGTCTGGAATCTTTGAGGGTAGGGACCATTGAATGCCAAGCACATTAACATAGAGCATATTTTTACAAAATATTTGGTAAAATAAAATGTCTGTCTTTCTTTCTTTTTTTTTTTTTTTGGACAGAGTCTCGCCCTATCGCCCAGGCTGGAGTGCAGTGGTGCGATCTCAGCTCACTGAAACCTCCGCCTCCCGGGTTCAAGCAATTCTCCTGCCTCAGCCTCCCGAGTAGCTGGGATTACAGGCACGCACCACCATGTCTGGCTAATTTTTTTGTATCTTTAATAGAGACAGGGTTTCACCATGTTGGCTAGGCTAGTCTCGAATTCCTGACCTCAGATGATCTGCCCGCCTGGGCCTCCCAAACTGCTGGGATTACAGGCATGAGCTACTGGGCCTGGCCGTAAATAAAATGTCTTTCTAAGAAATATTTTGGGGCCTGGCTGAAAGAAGCCAAGTACAATCTGAACTCATTCCTTTGGTCCTCAAATGTCCCACTATTGGGACAATGGCCACAATGACCTTCTAACCTCCCATTAGTTAACTCTAGCCTTTGTTCACTGCTCTCCAGCCACTGGACCTTCTTTCATTGCTTTAAATCAGCCAACTGCTTTTTCATCTCGGGAAGTTTAAGCAGGTGGTTTTTGCTCTCTAAAATTTCCTTCCCCTAGGTCTTTTTAAGACTGACTCTTTCTCATCCTTGAGTTTCAACTTAAATGTTTCCTTCTCAGTGCTGACCACCTGACCAGGCCTTCCTGCTTTTCTCTATCACCCCTTGCTTTAATGTATAATGAACAGACATTATTTCTAAATAAAGAATGTAAGCAACAAGGAGATCAAGCAATTTCTTTATGCTTATGGGTTATCAAAATTTGAAAAACTGTGCCTGTAGTAATTGATTCATTTGTTCACTAGTTCACTCATTCAATCAAATATTTATGAAGCACCTACTATGTTTCAGGCACTGTGCTGGGTGCCAGTGATACAAATGTGAATAGGACAAAATTCTGGCCTCCGTGAAGCTGGCATTCTAGCTAGGGCCTGGAGTACAAACACACAAATAGACTTAGCTCATTCCCCCTCACCCCCATCTTCAAAGAGAGTAACATTGTATCTCTCTGACCTGCCTTCCATAATTACATCTCCCTTTGAATACAAAAGGGGAAGGTTCTCCACATTCTAGGTGCATGTAACTAGACTGGCCACACCCAGATAATCTGAGATAACCTCCCATCTCAAGGCCCTAATTTAATCACATCTGTACAATCCCTTTCGAGCCATAAAATAACAATTCACAGTTTCTGGGAATTAGAATGTGGATATCTTTAGAGACCTTTATTCTGCCCAGCAGAGGAAGCTAAACTGATTTTTTCTCAGCTTCCTTTGCATTGACTGTTGAAGTCTCGCCCCCTTTCTGATGGCAGAAGCATAAAGGTCATCCGTGTTCAAATCAGTTCCTCTTTTTCCAGGCATTTTCTTATTAGCCCTGACTCAACTTCACTAGAACCAACAGGACCTAAATAGATTCCATAATCAAACCTGCTTTTTAAAGAATGTAGTTATTTTACCCAGTCTCTTTTCTGCTCCTACCTGATGCTTAATAACAAGTTGCTTTTTGGCAGTGTGCCTCACGGACCCAGCTAAGATGAACTCCAGACTGAATATTCATTGCAAAGTAGATTCAGTGAGGTCGTCTGTTGCTCATTAATGAAGCTTTCCACCTAAGCTCATCCAACACTAGAAGCAGTTGATAACTAAGTATATATATAAAATTCTCCTTAAAACTTGCAAACATGAAAGGTGTGGAATTTCAGCTTTGGAACTTGGAGGAACTGAGATTTTAAAATGGGATTGAAGACTTTCTTCGAGGGAAATCACACGGAAACCTTCCCACCCAGCAGAGATATTTGTTCATGATTCCGTAACATATTTCCGAAGACAGTCAGTGGTTTCCTGTGTAGAACATTACGACTGCTTCAACAATTGGAGGGTCTGCATGATTCATTTTACTTTTTCTTTTTTTTTTTTTCTGTCTCTACTTTGTTCTTTATCAAAAGGAATTTCATTAGGTCTCTTTTTTTAAAAAATTAAGCCAAATTGTTCTCATATTTTGCCCTTTTTTTGATTCTATTATATACGGTTATTAAGCTCAATATATAAGTGAAATTTTCCATTGAACAAGTCTAATCAGTTAAATTTATTTCGTACTTGTACCTGATTTAGCAAAATCAAGAAAATAAAGAACATAAAGAACATATTTTTCTACATTTGCCTAAGGCAAACAAGTCTGCAACTCCAGCTACGACTTAAGCCATTTTTTATTAATGCAAATTAAAATAATAAAGATTTATCTAAAGTGAACATATATGCATGAATTAATAATAAAAATCAATAAATAACATGTACATATGCCCTTAAACTGCCACAATGTATTTAAGTATATGATTAAGTACACATTAATTAGGTTTTAAAAAGTATAAAAGAGCAAAATGTAACTATTTGTTGAGTTCTGCAGACAGAAAAAAAAGATGCCCTCCTCATCAAATTTTGCAACTTTAGTAAAATAAATATTAAGCATCTCAAACCATCTGTTGCAAACTTTCAAAGACACAAAAACAATTTAGCAATTCCAAAGAGATCTAGGTTTGAGAATTCTCTGTTCTTTGTAATTGAGTTCCAGGTTAAAAAAAAAAAAAAAAAAAAAAGCAGGGTATTTCCCAACTATATTTTTAATGCAACATTCAGGTACCATAGTATTGGACTAATCCCACACACATTTGTACTAGAATGTATAATAGCTGGAATTACACAACAGGCTTCCCAATGGATTTCCCACGTTCCCATACAAAGCATGCTGAGCACCGCGCACCTGTCTGGGGCTCCCTATTAGCCGTCTACTGCTGCTCTCCCAGCAAGTTGCCAGGGAAGGCTCTAAATATATTTGATTAGATTCAGGCCTTCATTTTTAGCGAGTCATCACCCTCTTAACAGCAGATGATGCCCCCTAGTCCGAATCAATGTGAGTGGCCCTGGTTACAATAGGCTGGATTAATGATGAAAAATGTGTCGTCAGCCTAGAGGTCCTTGGACATTTATCACCCAATGGGCCTGCCAATTGGTGGGCAGTCCCTGGTCATCAGCACAATCCTTGCCTAGCCTTAAAGAGATCGTGTTCTTTTCAGGATAATAGAATGAGGTCTGGTAGGTGGGGAGAGGGACCTGAGAGACACGTAACTTGACAGATTTCAGTTCTAGGCATTTCAGCACTCTATAACAAGTGTGTTTCTTCTTGTAATATAATTTTGCAAGGCAAGTACAGGCAATTATTATAAGCTATATCTGGAAGACTAAAACTGCTTATATTTCATTCTAAAAAGTTTTCTTATAAAGCAAGCCTAGAATGTTTTATTAACATAGATAGATTTAAAATGTTTGCTGTGAACTATACTTCCAGGAACTTTAAATGTCCAGTTGTTAAAAATAATAGAATCTTTAAAATTATTTTGTGTTATCTGTTCCTTTTTCCTTAATTTCATTTGCAATTTTACTGTCAGTTTAGATTTTTTGTCTTGAACTGCTCATCAGTGCATTTATCTTCATTTGAAAGAGAAAAAGCTATATAAACCTAACTTAAATAAAATCTCCTTTGAAAAAGTTTACATCATTCTGTTTATAACTGCTTAATATTTCATTGATTGACTTCCTGTAATTCTCCATTTCACCAAAGTATTGGACATGTAAAAATTAAGATAATAAATTGTTCTACATTTTGTAAACAAGTCAGATATAATATAAAAAGATGCAATGACAAATTGCTCATATGGCAAATTTAATGGGGAAAAAGAATATCAGATGTATACTCTGTATAGCGTCCTATTTATCTGAATTTAACGCAACTAGGGGAAAAACTTATTTGAAGGGTGGTTAGGCACTGAAAGGAAGCAACACCACACTTCTCTCATGGGTTGAAATTTATAAAAGGGAATATACTGATAGATTTTACTGCCATTTCCAACATGCAAAATCCTAATTACATTGTCTCATATTATGAAATTCTTTCTTCCAAGAGCCACCTAATATTTAATTTCCAAGAAATTACAATGATTAGTATAAAAATGCATTTGTGATAGAAATAAAATATTACAAATCAAGCTTTATACTATAACTATTCCTTCATCCAATGTCATATTTCTAATAACCCAATAATGCAATTTTACATTTTCTATTTTGTCCTAATGGCCAAAAATCAGTCATTTCAGGCAAAGTTTTAAAGAATACAACAGGTCAAAGACAGTGTAAACTAACAATTATAGTTAACCTAACACTGATTCCAGAAAATTTTGGAATTCTTTTTCAAATTGGTAAAAAGAGATTTGTAAACAAGATTTACCCAATGAATATACATATGTCAATTAATGAATTCCCAGTAATGAATTCAAGTAATGAATTCAACTTGTTGAGTTGAATAAATGAACTCAATTTTCTGCAGTCACTAAAATAAATCTTAAATACAAATCTAGTATATGTAGTCAGAAGATTTTAATATAAGAAGGAGTCTGAAGTCACCAGAAAGTATGGAAGTGAGATTAACTAATAGCCAAAGAAAGGAGATGCTAAAGGTAACTAATAACCATGTTAAGTTTGGCATAAGTGAACTTAGGTCAAGAGCAGTAGGTCCAGGGACCACAGGACAACTAGGCATTAATTAGCAGGAATGGGGCCAATGACAAGAAGAGAGCTTCAGTGGAGAGACCCCCAGAGAATCTGGAGCAAGGCTGTCAATTGATTGATTGGATTAAACTGCCACCGATCCTACTATCAACTGTAACTATAAGAACTAGCTTATTATACAAATGTTTCTAGGTTGGATGTGAAATAATAAAAACAAAATATTTGAATCAATATTCATGCCCATTGGTGTCTGTCATAAACTGTCATCTCACACAACATGTTACTTTGCTTTTATTTGCTTTTGATTTTGACAGTTGTGTGGGGAAAACAAAACGGAATATAAAATTAATCTAAATATCTGAAAATATAGTTTCCTGATGTTCACATTAAAAAACAGACGAATACATATTTGTCAAATAAATAATTCCTAGTACCACTATGCTTAGTATGCAGAACTTCAAAAAGGAGGGGGTAGGCTTCACTTTATTCTTTTTATTTTCCAGTTCTATGGAAACTGGAAAAATTTGTATAAATTTCAAGAAACATCAGGGGTTTTGCATCAGTCAGAAGAAGAGCTTGTTCAAAGAACAATTCCCTATGGTGCAAATGCTTAAACCAGAGTGATGATATAATTTTATACCCTGTGCTGATTAGGTCATGACCTATCCTCACCCTTTGCTACTCCAAGGTCATGGCCCAATTAGCAAAAAGAAGGAAATTTGTCTATAAAATTACTTGGCTAATGTAAGTACATAGATTACAAAGGTTCTCACATTCATCAAAAGTTATCTGTTGGAATCACTTGAGGTTAGAAGTCTGAGACCAGCCTAGGCAACATAGCAAGACCCTGTCTTTACAAAAAATTTAAAAAAAAAAAAAAACTTAGCTGGGCATGGTGGTGCACAATTGTATTCCCAGCTACTCAGGAGGCTGAGGTGGCAGCATCGCTTGAGCCTAGGTGTTCAAAGCTGCAGTGAGCTATGATAGAGCCACCGCACTACAACCCAGTCGGGACAACAGAACAAGACCTTGTCTCTAAATTTTTTTTTTTTTTTTTTTTGAATTCTCTGTTGACCATCTTGGTAGGTCCTCATGCCAACAAGAATCCCTTCCATGTAATTTTACCATCAAATTAGGCAGGACTTCGCCTGGGACATGGTTTCTTCCCTGCAGCCAAGAAGTATTCAGAAAATCACAAATTTTGTTTCTACTCCCTCTGGCTTTGATTTTCCTACCACATTAAAAACTAAATATATATTCAAAGAATGCTTATTTTTTTAATGTTGGCATGGCATTCACAGACCAGGTGCTTCTGTGAACATATTTTAAAACATATTCTAAAATGTGTAAAGCACAGTATATATTAAAAAATGGAAATGTGGGCTGGGCTTGGTGGCTCAGGCCTGTAATCGCAGCACTTTGAGAGACTGAGGCAGGTGGATCACTTGAGGCCAGGAGTTTGAGACCAGCCTGGCCAACATGGTGAAACCTCATCTCTACTTAAAACACAAAAATACAAAAATAAGCCAGGTGAGGTGGCACAGTCCTGTAGTCCCAGCTGCTTGGGGGGCTGAGGCACCAGAATTGCTCAAACCCAGGGTGCAGAGGTTGCAGTGAGCCGAGATTGGACCACTGCACTCCAGCCTGGGTGAGACTCTGTCTCAAAAAAAAAAAAAAAAAAGGAATTGTGTCTGTTCATAAAAAGGAAAAGATTTTCCAAATTTAATGAGAAATAACTGAGTTTACAGCCCCACATTTGATATCCGCATGACCAGTAGAAAATACCTGAAATAATTATTAGCTAAGAACGTTTACCCAGTGGTTCAAATTAGTTGGTAGATAAACAGAAATACTAACATTCCAATGATGACCAAACTTGAATAGCTACATTCAACATTTAAAGTTACACTTATTCTATAGGAATTGGTCCTAAGAAATATGTATAAAAAACATGGCAAAGTAGAGAAATTTGTAGTAGTATGACCCACGGACTTTGTGAAATGGAGGAATTACATTTTAAATTCTTGGGAAAATGTACTTTCCCTTTTTTAAATAAAAAATTATGGTCAGCATATTAAAACATACACATAAAGCAGAACATTAAAAATACTTGCAAAGATAGAATAATATCATTGAGAATATATTGACATTTAAATTTATTTTTGAACTTTTAATAAAAGCACCAAATAAAATGACATATCTTGTCTCCTAATCTTCAAAACTTGCATATCCAACTTCGCTAAATAATGTTACATTGCTTACTTTCTCAATAAAGAGTTTGCCATCCTATTTAGACATTACTACTCATTCCCACAATTGCTTCCCCAAACAGAATCGTATTCATTTTATGACCATGCTGTGTACTATCTACAATCATCTTACATTTAAAGGGAAAGTGTTATTTATAATGTTTATCGTTCTCTCGCCAGTATACTTTTACAAGTCTTTGACATGTCAACGTGAAAAATTTATAGATATGCAATAAAGCTTCATTGTAAGGATTTTCAAATAAACTAAGATGCATTTTGTGTTTATCTAAAAGGCCCAGTAATGAAGCCGTGGGGACTTGTTTATGCATAGCGTTTTCCCAGCAGGAGAACCAATATTGGTCAGTTCTCAGTCCTCAGAGGCCTTTCTCACTAAATGGAACAGCATTAGCTTTGTTCTTTAAGTCTAATTAACAACTAAATCATAAATTGCAGCCTTTACCCAGTTAGATGAAACTTTCAGCAATATCCACGTTCAAAAAACTCCAAGTGCCTTGAATTTTATTAGATAAAATGGAATACAAGGGCAAATGGTAAATGCCAAAAGCGAGATGGCATACAAGTTTAATGTATTAGCCTCTTATCCCTAGAGATCATGGTTCCTATCTGTCTTAGGTCGCAATTTTAAAGAGTTGAATGATCTAGTGAAATCCCTCGTGACTATTTAGTCCTATCACAGAGTCCCTGAACAATTAAGACTCTCTGCTCAATTTATGGCTCTCAACTGGACTAACCAGCGGCACAACAGGTCAAAAAATTAAGGTGCTCACATTAACCCGTTTTCATGGTAAACTTACAATACCAATTAGGGTTATTTCAGGATTACATGAAATAATATACTCGAAGCAAAATGTCTGTCACCCAGTAAGTCATTAATACATGTAGCTAGTATTACAGTGTATTCTATTACTATGAACTGACCATAAGAACTTAGATAAATATCCCACACATGTATAACGTGTTTATTTAGCATTTAATGAGAGTCTATAGTCAAAAAGCAAGGTTGTTAACTTGCTTTTATCTTCCTGAAGTTCTGTGTTTTGATTTTTTTCTTACAACATTTGAAATATTTCCAGGAGCACCTACTTAAAAATGGACTTCTGTGACGCAGTTTTTTCTGAGGTTCATATTTACGTTTCTTGCCAGCAGGGCTATTCACCTTTAAAAAAGGTTACCTAAGCATTCTTGTACATCATTCTATAATTTATATAAAGAACACAAATTTACTACCCCATCTTAGAAGTTCCTTAAAGTGTCATCAGTATAATGGTTTTGTATACAGACTTCACATTCCTCATAGACCAGGAGTCTAAGCACTAAATAAAACTCTTCAAAATCTAGCATAGAGCAGCAGAAACAAATTATTTTAAGGCATGTTCTTTTAAAAAAAACTTTAGCCAAGATAAAAGTCCAGAGTATGTTCAGCCAAAACACAAGACTTCCTTGCTAGACTCTGCCTGCCAAGATCCTGCGTGTTTTTCCCAGATTATAACGCTACATTTCACTGTTTTCTCTTAAAAAATGTTACACTATAGAGGTTTGGTCTGAAAAGAAAATAGAGTTCATATTTATCTGATAAATTGGGAGGGATGCTAAAAGGAGGCATTCAGGTTGGAATTTGTCTGTAGAACACTCAGACAATATCGTTTATTTTGAGAAACATCTGGTGCAACAGTTAAGAATAGAGGTCAGAATTCATGTTTATATTTTACACACAGATAATGCAACTCTGAAAAAGTTGCAAATGCCTACAAAACAAGACTTTTTCTGAGCACAGCTAGAATTTTCTAGTAACGTTGAGATAGCTATCCAATTTTACTTGTACACTAGTCTTTCATAAATGTTTGGAATACAATCCATGTCTAATATAGATAGGATCTTTGCAGAAATTTCATGCATTCTTTAGAAACAAGGGTCAATTTTTCCCCCAGAAAAATTTATATTACCACAGAAGAACAAATATGTCATTTCAAAGTAAATGTTAAATCAACCCAAACTACTTCCTCTTTTTCATGGAGATGAAAAGTGTATACTTTATAAAGATCACGGACAAGAGTGCTAACACCAGTAACCTAAGCCAGTTGAATTTAGTATCAGAAAATTCAAATAATGTGGTAAATTATACTTAAGGTAGAACCACATCCAGGAAACCTTGAATTCCTTACTTAATCTCTTTATGCCTCAGTTTTTGTATCTGTAAAATGGGAGTAAAAACAGTACCAGCCTGTGTTTAATATGAGCTCTTAGCAAAGCATATGGCATATAGTAAGCATTCAATAAATATTAACAGTTTAAGTAAAGATACAACTACAGATATATCGCTGTTCTATCGAAATAGTTTTTGCCTCTAAAATATATTTTTATTAAATTGTTATATACTGTGTATACTCATATACCCGTTTACATGTTTTATAAAAGTCTCATCAGGAAGTAAACATCATATTTTAAAGACCACTTGTTTTGGGGATACAATACTGAGAATAAACTCAGTGTTCAAGAAACAGAAGTAGATTGAACAGGAACTGTTCTGACATGTTCAAGGTTTGCTATTTCTTCATGTCTTGGTGATTGAGTGCTTGTAAGTGATGCATTTTCCCATACCCTTGATAAAAGAGGGCACAGATATCTTCTTTAAAAAACAGTTATCATGACATATGAGGTAAATATCATTTATCATCTTTCCATAGTCATTTCTAAGAGGGTGTGTTACAAATCTTATCTTCAGTGTTCTTGTCTCAGCGAACCTGTAACTTCTTCAGTTTCCATATAATCTTCAAGACGTTCCACATTTTAACCCTATCATACCTAGTTGTAAGAGTTTAAAATTTCAAACCAAAACAAAGTAGTACAATAATCATTTACCAAATTTGTTACATCACAAGTATAAAATTCTCAGAAATTTCATTAGGAGGCCAAATCACTGTGGTAATCTGTGAGAAGGGTTCTAATTCAGCTGGAATAATCTTAGTCATTTTTTAATAGTGTCTGACACAGTATGTCTACTTAAACACATATTTTATGTAAGAAAAAGTTCTGTATTTTGAATCAGAAAGCCAAGTCTCTGTCTCTCTCTCTCTCTCTCATACACACACACACACACACACACACACACACACACACAAGATTATAAAAGTAATCTGGCTTCAAGTTTTAAATATTTGATCTTGAACTAGAAATGTTATCATTTCCTACCATGCATTGTTTAAAAATATATTAAAATAATCCCTTTTATTCTAGTCCGCTATTTGGCTCTATGTAAGACTATAATTCTAAAAATATATTAGTCAGATATTCTAGTGGCAGATTTTCATAATTTCAGGGCTAGTGATTTTAAAATTTTTGGTGAACACAGAATGTAGAGAGATGTAATAGGATATGAGAAAACAGTAAAAATGTTCTCTTACAACATAATAAAATGCTTGTTGCCAGTTTCATCCTGAAAAGCGTGTATTTTGTTTTAGCACTAGACATTTACTTTTACTGGCACTTTTCCTGCCTTAAACGAATGAAAGACTCATACATAAGTATGAAAATGCCACATAAAAGCACATGTATTTTTAAGACAAACCCAGTAAGCAATGCAGTCCCATGCTCAGAAACCCATTTCTTCACCTTTGTTTCTGGGGCACTGATGAGAAGCAGGTGTCAGAATTTTTTTCCATAATCCTGACAGGCGATTTTGCATATAAAACACATCTAGACTTTAATAACTCTCTAGGGTAAAGGTAGCTCTGTTTTGACTAATATTAGTGTTTCTCTTTCATATTATTTAATCCTTTGGTTGTAAAAATATCCTACACATTAATTTTTCCATATGTTTGTAGTCCATTTAGTTGGCTTTTACCCTTCAGAGCAAACAATATATAAGTAAATAAGCCTACTACATTTCAAATCTTTCTGTCTCTTTCTTTTTTTTAGTAACACTGATAATTCAAAAGAAGAATCCACATAATATCAAAGAGAATTGATAGGTAAGCAAGACATAATAGATCTAGGACTTCTTATGTTTAATGTTACAAAAATTATGGTCTTACTCATTCACCCTCTTTGAAAATACTATTCTAATAGTTTATGGTAATAGAGAGGTTGGAAATAATTTTATTTATAGCATACATTTAGACAGTCAATATTCCTGATTACATTTAATATGTGTTATTACCCACCAACTTTCATCCCTTACTGGGTTTTAAAGTAAAAAAAAAAAAAAGTCATTTTCTGCTACTTATTTCAATGGTCTACGATGAAAGAAAATACAATTATACCAATTATACTTCTATACATTCATTTTAAACATAATACACATTTTTATTCTTGAAAAGATTGAACTTTTGGGGACTGAAAATAATTACAGAGCTGCGTTTTCTACAATTTAATATGAAGAGAGATTCCAAGTGCCAAAATAAATAAAATTGAAGAGATTGCCTAAAGTCTCTTAAAAAATACTAATATGTAGAATTGCTCATGAGGCAGTGACTGCAAGGATGATCCACAGATTCTGCAGTGGGACTGAAGTATTTAATAAGTGCAACAAGTCAGTGTATTCACCTGCCTGTAAAAACAAGACCAAAAACAACTACAGGGATAAAAAGCAATCATCATAAATATAAGGACATTTTACTGTTTTGACATAGATTTTGCTAATTTTAAGTGTATTTATTTTGAACTGTATGCAAAGTTTTGGTACAATTTGGATGTTGGGCCTTTCGGATACCAGTCAGAACTTTTGGATGCCTAAGAATGGCAAAAACAAATCTTATGTATATTTCATTTTAACCTGAAAGTGTTATTAATAGTTTGCACTTTGCTGAATGGCCAGTTTCAAGTTAATCTAGATAGACAAGTTAGCTTAAGAGGATCTAATAATAATTTCATATTCTTCTAACCTATCCACTTCATAGAAGAAATATTTTAATATAGATGTCTTATTTGATCCTGATACTGCTTTCCTGTGTTTGCTTTTTACAATGAAGGATCAGTCTTATTGTTGTCTTCATTCTGATTTACTTCAATGAGAATCTTACAGAAGAAACAGTAGCTGTGATTACATTTGTGACAATGATTACAGAAAACTTATACTTTTACTTTCTTTTACTTTATACTTTTACTTCCTGCCTCTTGAATACCATAAGTGTGAGTTACAATCAGCTGACATTGACATGGTTCATATTACATTACATAACATGTAACAATTCAGCAAGCCAGTTCAATCTGCAAATAATATTGCCTCATCAAAGGAAGTTAAAGCATTTTTAAAATTAGCTAATCAGTCAAGACAAACATTAAAAAACAACATGGTAATAATACAAAGGCTGCAAGTTTTAAAGCCAGGTTGTATCTTTGGAATCACATTACTTACTCTCAAAAAAAAAAAATCTCAGTTTTGATGTCTAAAATGAAATTACTAATATCAGCCTTCAAGGATTGTTAACACATTTAAGGAGATGACTGTTCAAAGCAATTCTCTCAATATGGGGAAAAAAATCAACATCACTAGTTTTCTAAAAGTCCTAGACTGCCCTCTGTGCTCTGTATAATCTCTTTTGCATTTGACTAAAGTTCTGCTTCACTGACCAGCTTTCTATTATTACTTCAATTCTTCAGCCTCACCTGCATGCTCTCCCTTGATTCCAAAGGGCCTTTCTTCTCATCTTGCTGATCCTGTAAACCATCACCTCCTACTCTATTAATAATCTCTCATTTATTTCTTACTCTGTTACCAGTTAGTATCTAAAGTTATTAATCTATAGAATTTGCTCTCTACAAGATCACCAGTAAAGCTTCTGGTCTTCAAAACCAAAGGTTTTTCCCCCTTAACTTCATTTTAATCTCCCCAGGACAATAAGCATTTTTGTCTACTTCTAACCTCCTATTTCTATGATACTGACTTAAAAAAAAAAAAAAAAGCAAACTTATTTCCATAGGTTATTGGGGAAGAGATGGTGTTTGGTTACATGAGCAAGTTATTTCACGGTGATTGTGAGATTTGGGTGCACCCATCACCCGAGCAGAATACACTGCACCCAATTTGTAGTCTTTTATGCTTCACCCCCTTTCCATCCTTTCCCCCTAAGTTCCCAAAGTCCATTGTGTCATTCTTAGGCCTTTGCATCCTCATAGCTTAGCTACCACTTATGAGTGAGAACATACGATGTTTGGTTTTCCGCTCCTGAGTTACTACACTTAGAACAATAATCTCCAATCTCATCCAGGTTGCTGCAAATGCTATTAATTCATTCCTTTTTATGGCTGACTAGTATTCCATCATATATATGTATATATGTATACATATGTATATATATGTATATATGTATACATATGTACAACATATGTATACATATGTATATATATGTATATATGTATACATATGTATGTGTGTGTATGTGTATATATATATATATATCACAGTTTATTTATTCACTCGTTGATTGATGGGCATTTGGGTTGGTTGCACCTTTCTATAATTGTGAAGTGTGCTGCTATACACATGTGCATGCAATTATCTTTTTCGTATAATTACTTCTTTTCCTCTGGGTAGATACCCAGTAGTGAGATCACTGGATCAAATGGTGGTTCTACTTTTAGTTCTTCAAGGACTCTCCACACCGTTTTCCATAATGGGTGTACTGGTTTACATTCCCACCAGCAATGTTCCCTGTTCACTGCGTCCACACCAACATCTATTACTTTTTGATTTTTTGATTATGGCCATTCTTGCAGGACTAACGTGGTATCACATTGTGGTTTTGTTACTGACATTTTGATGTACCTTCTACTTGTCTGACTACTGCCTCCTTTCCTTCTATGCTTCCGTTTTTTCTCTCCTTCAAAAATATTCATTCACTAAAAACCTGCTCTTCAGCATCACCTTTGACTCTCTATACTTTCCCCTTCAATAATCTGTCTTTAACAACCATTCCAAACAGATAATTCTTCCACTTTATCTGTATCTGAATCTAAGATGCCTATCCACTATCCTATACTTCCAACAGCAGATCACCAAATGAAGTCATTCTCTTTCAATAAACTGACTCCTGTCCTCATTTTTGATGGAACTATCATTCTACCTCTCATCCCAGCTTCAAGCCTTAAAATCATATTTGACAATTCTGTTTATGGCAGCCCTGAACCCAGAGACTTGTCAAATTTTGCCAAATCTGTTTTCACATATCTGCTCCATGCACTACACTCTATTTCTATGGCTACTTAGCTATTTCAAGCTGAAATTACAACAAATTCATCAAGAAGTTCTGTAAGCTACTACATGCCACGTATGATGCTAGAATCTGAGGATGTAAAAATAGGCATTATATCATCTCAGTCTTACTTGCCCAATTATAGATCCTGAAATATTATCCAAAGCTTTTCTTCACAATTCATTGTATATATAAAAGACACAGCACATTTTCATGTGAAACCCACACTCAGAAACAGTAGATGTATTTTTACTTCCTATAATTTCTTTAAGCTAAAGGATTAACTAATGTTAAGCAAACTTATTTCAATGTTTTCTTTCAATCCAGATAAGGGGAATATATATATTTTCTTACCTTTTGCTCACATTGTCCCACCAGCTTGAAATTTCCTCTCTTCTATCTCCCTGATGTGCAAACCCAAACCCTATCGTCTTTTTTAGGCATGCTAAAATCAATCACCAACTTTCTATAAGTCATTATTTGGTTCCCACAAACAGAAGTTATCTTTTGACCTCTTCACATTCTCTCTGCATCACTTCTGGATCATACATTTTTCCACTCACTCATAATTCCCTTTTTGCACATAATATTCCCTTTATTATAATGTAAAGTCATTAATGGCAAAGTCCACTTCTAATTCGTCTATCTCCCACAGTGCTTCATGCATAGCTGCTTCAAAATTTTTTGATAAATGATTGTACTTCTAGTTTTGCATTTTTGATTTTAAAAACCCAGTATTTCACAAATCTCAGAATTTAAAAATAAGGCTGACACAAGATTTATAAGGAGAAAATGCATACACTTTGTAATCAGTGAAAACCAACTCTGGAGATTCAGCTTATGCTGTCCAGCAGTAAGAAAACCTCCAGAGCCTTCATTCATTAAAACCATCTTATAAACATGCTCCTCTTCATTCAATGAGCAGAGCTATAAATACTTTTATCCTGGAGGTTCAGTTGTTGTTTCATGGGATCTAATGATGTCCAGGATCAGAAGGGAAAAGATACTAAGGCTCATATGCAACCTAATGTGAAATATATGGTGGTTAAAGACGGCAGAAAAATTGACGCTGTGTGCTAATGTGATAAGCAGCACAGTGCAAATCAACGTGTGAATTGTGGCTTATCATTTGAAAACATGAAAAGAAAGTTAATCAATTCAACAGCAATGTATTGGTGCTTACTCTGGGAACAGTGATCTGTATGATGTTCACAAGAGGTGATTAAGAAACTCCAGTTGGAACAAAATATCAATGCTAATGAACTGATGAAATACACAAACAATACCTGCCATCACTATTGTAGTAGTTGGCTGGGGATGCCTTAACAAAATACCACATTCTAGATGGCTGACACAGAAGAAGTATATTGTCTCACAATTCTGGATCCTAGAAGTTCAAGATCAAGGGGTCAGCAGGGTTGGTTCTTTCTAAGGCCTCTGTCCTTGATGGCCATCTTCTTCCTATGACCTTACATGGTCTTTCTACTGTGTGTGTTTGTGTTCTAATTTCTTCTGCTTATGAGGGCACCTGTCACATTAGTCTAGGGCCCACCCGGATGACTCATTTTAGCTTAATTACTTCTCTAAAGACCCTATCTCCAAATCCAGTTTCTTTCTGAGAAGCTAGGGTTTAGAATTTTAACACTCAAAGTTTGTGAGGAAATAACTCAGCCCATAAGTATTATAGACCACTCGGGCATGTACCCAGTTGAGAAGATAATCCCTATAGCAACATTGGAGAATGTGGAACTCTACATTTCCTGAAATTTTTAAAGCTTATGGGGGAGAAGATAAAGGAAAGAACGTTTCAGCTTTGGAGGCTAGGACAAATACAGTTTTTTGTTTTTTGTTTTATTTTTGAGAAAGCTTAATGGGTTAGTGATAAAACAGGAGCCAGCATCAGTGAATTACAGAGTATGAAATTACAGACAGTCTGGAGTCTGACTGGGTAGATTATAATGACCTGAGGCACAGAACAAAATCAAGTAAAGGTTTTTTGTTTGTTTGTTTCATTTTGTTTATTCCTTCTATTCCCTAAGATAGGGAGAACACCTTACCAAACATACAGAAATACTTAAATAACATTTTCATTCAAAGAGATTTGGTGACTTGTATTTTATGAAAAGTTCTTGCATTCAGGAGGTCTCATATAATATCATTTATCCACCTAGTTACCTGCATCTCTCGACATTCTTTACTTAACACCTTTGTAGAAAGTTTCTTCAGCTGTGGGAACACCGAATCTCTATGGGGAGATTGTTGGGAGCACCAACTCATTGTAGTTTCAGGGATAAAGCTACACATGGCACTGATACCTGCTTGTGTCAGCTCACTATTCATTTAGGCCTGCTGGGTCTAAGTTCTGTCTTCTCATCAGTTGATCGATAGGTTGGCAGCTCTCTTTGCCTAAACTACTCAATTTAAGAGGATGGACTAGTGCTCTTTCATGTATTATTCAAAAGAATGGGCTCAAATTCAATCCTTCCCCTGTCCCATCTCAGACAGAATTAATTGCTCCCTCCTTCAGAATAACTGTTCGAGCTTGTACATGCCTCTATTACTGTGCTGATCACACTGTACTCTACAATCATTTATTTACATGTCTTTCTCTCCTCCTAGACAAGGGGTCCTTTAAGAAAGGAACCTGTGTATACTTTTGTTGTCCCAGCTTAACCCCAAGTACAGTTCTCAAACATTAGTTGTTGAATGAACAAGTAAATTCTGAATTATTTGGCTTTTTCCACCACCATAAATTCCTATGAATTGCCCAAATATTCAGTCCCAACTGTTGGAAATTTTTTGATAGGCAGTACTTTAATCTCAATTAGTCTTGTTAATCATGGTTACAAAAGCTGACAAATATAAATTAAATATTTCTTTCCAAAGAAATAAAATAAAGGTCTGTGCGTGAAACAACTGTATACAAAGAAATAACCATCTACAAAATATCAGAAGGTGACTAAAAACTTTCATAACAGTAGGATACATATAGCTAAAATCATACTGATTTTGTGAAACATGAAGTACTCAAGGTTATCCTAACTAAAATCAATCATTGTACCAGTAAGAGAGATGTTAATAGTTGTCCCTACTTATGTAATGGCTGACTGAATCAAGTTTATTGGACTTGATGCAAAAATATGTTAAGTAGTTGATATGTGACTTTGCATTTTAAAATGTTTTCACTATAATTAAATATTTGAGAATTTACATATACTAAAATAATGCGATCCAACATTATTGATACATTCTGAAAAACACTAAAAGCAAGCATACTGAGCATCATTGTCTTTTAGTTATAGCATTCATGAATGCATTTTCAAGCAAAACACTTTATTTGGCTAAATCCTAATTCCTTTGCTCTTTAATTTCTGCAGAGACTTTAGAAAGGGGGATACATTTGACACATCTAAGGGAGCCTAGGCATGTGTGAGACAGTACTAGCTATTATTCTTGATTTTCTTTAATTGTCCATGCTTAAAATTATATACCGAAATAAAATTCTTTCAGCACAGCAAGTCCTATTTTAATAAAGTCAGACCCGTATTCTCAGTCACTGGTGAATTCATTTTCCAGAGACACACACAGCTTTGGAATATGTACGGAAATAGGGAAAGAGCCTCCTCAGTCAGCTTCCCCTGGAAGCTTGGGTGGTATCTCATCCCTGGTACAGAAATTATCTCCACAACAAGTCAGATAATCTCAGTACGTCATCTCATTGAGCCTAACAGGAGTTTAGTGTGGATTCACTACAAAACCCTAAGCTTTTGAAATCTCCTGGCAAAACCAAAGGCATTGCAGTCTACCTTGGGCAGTTTCTGTGTTGCAACAGGTGGGAAGCATTAAGCACTGGCAACTAAGTAAGATTGAAGTAATCTAGTATTTTTAAATGCTACCCTTATTTAATTAGGCACTGAAGGTCACAGTTAGGGGATTACTTGAATTTGTACTAATAAGTAGGTGCAAATTTTATAATGGTGTCTGTTGAGTTTGGCAGCAAGTTAAATGCAGCTAGGTTGGATCCGGTCCAGAAGTAACTCTTTTTCAAAAATCATTTTGCTTGAGTTCTCTAATGGTCAGTATTAAAATCCAGGTGCTTTTGTGGATTTTTATGGGTAGATATTACAGGTCAAAGTGTATACCACATATAAAACTATACAATAATATTTTATCATAGAATTTATATATATGTGTGTTTATGTAAGACATTTCAAAAATATCTGGGAAGTATTTAATAAGAATACATTTGCTTTTAAACAGAGTACAAAATGGAATCTTTAAGTTATGTAGAGATAATAATACATCCCTAATGTGTCTATTAACATCACAGCTTTTCCATTTACAGTCTTTTTTTTTTTCATTAAACCAATATGGTATATAGAAAAATAGACAAAGAATTTGTGTAGTCCCAGCTACTTGGGAGGCTGAGGCAGGAGAATCGCTTGAACCCAGGAGGTGAAGGTTGGAGTGAGCCGAGATCATCCCACTGCACTCTAGCCTGGGCGACACAGTGAGACTCTGTCTCAAAAACAAAAAGAAACAAAAAATCTATATATATATATATATATATATATAGAGAGAGAGAGAGAATTCGTAAGGTAGTTTAGAAACATTTTCTACTCCCTATCTCTTCTTCAAAATCAGTTAAAACATTTGTTCTAAACTGATTTTTTGTTGTTGTTAAACTTTTCCTTCCACACTTGATTCAATGATTCAAATGAGGTGTTTTTTTCTAGACTTGGGCTGCAACATAGAATTCATACAAAATATGCTTCCCTGTTCTATTTCCTCTTTGTGGTGCCATATACCACTTACAAGTGTTTTTAGTGGTAAACAGAAGATTAAATGTAAGTGTTAGATCTCATCAACACTAAACATGGGGGAAGAATGTCTGTGGCTCTTTTCCAGGTGGCAAATTAAAGCATTGCTGGCAGTGTTACTCCAAACAAGCCCTGATGCTTTTATCGACTCCCTCACCATCTTAAACACAGTCCAGGGTTCAGTCAATACCTGTCATTCCATGGGAGCCACTAACTCAACTGCTGCTGTCAGTTTTCCTTATCTAATTACAAATGGGCTCCTGTTCATGAAACTATCTCCTTAACAGAGTACATCCAGAACTGCAACTTTTAAGAGACAATTTAACCCCACTCTAGCAGTTGTTTAGAATCTCTTCTTGTAGTCACATGTAATTCCTTCATAATGGCCAATCTTGTTTCTGTTTTGTTTATGTTTACTCATTTGTGTTTTGGTGGAAAATAATTACAATTTTATAGGAGATTAAATATTATATGTTACATTCAAGGTTTAAAAGAAACTGGACATAGCAAAAGAAAAGAATGTTAACCAACTGTTTTTAATGCTATTAATTTTTTTTAATCTTGATGATGCACAAGTTTAATGTGTGGCCTTTTTTTTCTTGCCTCTTACATTTGATTAGCTATTTCTCTGGTACTAGTATCTTCATTTAGAATATTACAATTTTTCTCATATACCACAGTATTTTTTTCAAAACAAAATTCTGGTTAAATCCATATGTATGCATTCATGCACATTCATGAGCTATATGAAAAAATGAAATATATTTGCATGGCAATGTATAAAAAATAGCTGAAAAGGAAACATGTACATGAGTCTTCAATTTAACTTTTTTTTTTTGGCAGGCTTATTAAGAAAACTAGCCTATAGCAATTCAAGCTCCCGAGAAGTGAAGAGTTATTAGCAAGTGACCAGGAGTTTTGAAGCCTATTATTAAGAGCGTGAAGGGCACGGACAAACTAAACCTAAAAGCAGTTACTAAATATTATAGCTCTCGAATTTTTATTAGGAAAAGACAGTTTTTTTAAAAAAATAACCTTTCATTTTCAGTGTTTCTATGGAATATTTTGTAGCTAGCTGTAATTAAGGGGAACATAACCTTTCATTTTCAGTGTTGCTATGGAATATTTTGTAGCTAGCTGTAAATAAGAGGAACATATATAGTAACTATCACATATTAGGATATGTTAGTACATACCTACCTACCTAAGATTCACTAAATACATCAAAATGAACCTCTTGGAACCATTAGCAGATTCCCAAGTTATCTGCAATCATATCAGTATTCAACTGCCTCGAATAAGACTAATGACTAAACCACACTAAGACTAGAGAGAACAGCCTAAGTATTTCTTAACAAATCAAACTCAAATTCAATTTGCTCTTACTAATAGTAGCCTTCCTATTTTCGAAATATTTCTGTAAAGCACTAAAAATAAGAATGTCTTCAGAAGTATATTTAAGAGAATATTTAAGTACAATCTGAGTCAAATATGTCCTATGTAAATTATTTTTTAAAATATGTACATGGCAATATATAATTATATACACACTGTGGAGGGTATAAAATTTATTTCAAAAAATGACACTTATTCAAAGTGATATTAGTGCCTAAGATTTTTAAAAATGTTCTCTTTGCTGGCTCTCTTGAGCTTGCATTCTCACCTGTTTAGTAAGGATGGGTATCTTTTCATTAATCTGAAGCACTGAAATCTATTTGCAAGCATATACTTTTTGGTGAGCAAGTGTTGGAGATTTGAGATCATTGCTGTTGAGCATGTGTTGAGAGCAAAGACACTGAAAGAGTACTTTTTCCCTTTAAGAAACAAAATCAACCATCTAGGCATCAACAAAAAGTTCTAAATGGCAGAGATTTGAGAGAGATTTGAGGTTTCTGCCATTGTATCTTTGTGCATTGGAAACTTCAGATCTATAGTGCAAAACGATCAATGGAGGGGTAAAATAAATCTGGATTATATGGCATGGAAACAGTATGCAACGCATTGCTTTTCTCCATTGTCTTCATCTATCTTACCTTATAGCGCACCCATACCTCAACAGCATGTTTTATCCCCTTATCTTCTGTGATGTTGTCTTTACTCTCTACTTAATCTTAAATTTTATGTTGTTTATAGATTTGTCTTCAACCGAGCTCTTTCCCCGGGAAGTTCAGTAGAGACAGGGCTTTGTCTTTATTGTCTACTGCTCTCTCTTTGAACCTAAACACTTCTAGGCACATAGATATTCAGAAAAATATTAGCTGAAGGAAGGAAATAGAAAATAATGAAGGAGTTGCAGAAGTATGAATGGGAAGCATAATATTTATTTAGCACATACGTACATAGTTATAAATGGAAGAGAGATTTGTGTTGACGTAATGGAAAACATGAAGGGGGGAAAAGATCTACTTGACAAATCATTCATGGTCTTTGTAAAGTATATGGCCTTGTTCTCTTTTGCCTATTGATTAAAAATTTAATTTTCAACTTATATATTTAACTAGAAAAACAGAAAACTAGACTGTAAACTACAGCTGGCTCTCCATATCCAACAGCCCCCATCTGTGGATTCAATCAAGCTCAGATAAAAATATTTGGCAAAAAATTTAAGAATAGCAACACAACAATAAAAGGAACTACAAATAAAAAAATATAGTATAACGACTAGTTACATAGCATTTATGTTACATTAGATATTATATGTGATTTAGAAATAATTTACAGTATGAAGGAGGATGCACATAGATTATATGCAAACAGTACTTTTAAAGTCTTTTTTTAAAGAAGAGACTTGAGCTTCCATGGATGTTGATATCCCCTGGAGGTCCTGGAAGCAATCTCCCACAGATACTGAGGAATGACTGTACTACCAATAATAAGATGACACGAAACAAAGTATTATCATGTATTTAAAGCAGAGAGGCTCTCAGAACCACTGACAGGATTAAGAGTATGTTTCCTGGCCGGGCGCGGTCGGTGGCTCAAGCTTGTAATCCCAGCACTTTGGGAGGCCGAGGCAGGCGAATCACGAGGTCAGGAGATCGAGACCACGGTGAAACCCCGTCTATACTAAAAATACAGAAAATTAGCCGGGCGTCGTGGTGGGCGCCTGTAGTCCCAGCTACTCGGAGAGGCTGAGGCAGGAGAATGGCGTGAACCCGGGAGGCGGAGCTTGCAGTGAGCCGAGATTGCGCCACTGCACTCCAGCCTGGGCGACAGAGTGAGACTCCATCTCAAAAAAAAAAAAAAAAAAAAAAACCCACAAAGAGTATGTTTCCTACTTGTCTAGTTTGATGAGAAATAACATCTTTAGAGGTTTTGGACTTGAAATTTTGTTAAAATGCAAAACTAAAAATATTTTGGCTGCATTTTTATATTTTAAAATTCTAATCAATGAGACACATCCAAAGTTTTAGTACAAAGTGAACTGTAGGTTTACAAGTAACCAGTGGTAACAATAACCTTTTAGAAATCTCTTTTTTCTACTTTTGTGTTTTTTCCATTTTTTTCTTAGCCAAAAACTTAATGAATCCACAATACAAATTACCTACAGATTCTTTAAAGAAAAATTTAAAGACATGCTTTGTAAATAAGTAATCGACATTTTTATTGTCTTTTCTACAAACAGACCATATCGAATTTATATTTTTGTTTCCTGGCTTTGTTCAGTCTCAGTATTGAACTTGTAAGTTTTATATAAGAAACAATCCTTGATCAAAATAAGAGGTCACAGACTTCTGGATCAAACTTTATTCTGATCTAGCAAGCAAACCAGTGATACAGTTTTAACATAATGCAATTTATTCCTAAAAAATGTGAAATGTAAATTTTGGATTTCACTAATCTAAAATCTTTTTGTTTTTTAAGTTTAAGCATGTGTGGCTCTAGTGAGCTCCACAAGTTTTTGGCAGCAGAGATAAATAAGAATAAATTCATAAAATGGAACAAAGTTTGTTGTGATCTAATGATATATGCTTCTAGAATGCCATGTATAGGTAAATATTGGATACCAAGTCACATTTATCTATTGACTTCCATTATAATTTTAAACATATGTGAACACCAATCGAAAAATCAATAGAAACCCTAAAATTTTCTTTAGAGATGGTGTGTTTATAAACAAATATTCTGAAAGCATTAATTCTTCCACACAGACCCTGAGAGCACTGAAAGGGAAAAATCAGTCCGAGTATGAGTATTGCCACCGACACATTCATATGTAAGTGGTTACTCTACATTTATCATTGTTAAAGGTTATCTGTAATAATGGCCAACAGAAGGTTTTCTTTAGAGATTTTGGATGAATTAAACACCCTTTTTTCTCAATTAGCTCTGAAGTAAATGAATTTTGACCCTCTCTTGCTTCTTAGAATTCCCTTTCCTTTTATTGTTTACGATTCTTCCTTATTCTAGTTCTCCCTCAATCTTTCGGAGCTCTCCTTACCCAGCTCATTCTTTCTGTTCCTGCTATTTGCTGATTAAATGGAGGTCCTACCACAGACTAATTTTTCAGGCTTTCTCTACCTCAGCTTCCATACTTCATTCTTTCATTATTCCATCTACTCAAATGGTTTCAACTTCCTTTGGCTAGATACTTCCAAAATTATACTTCTGTCTCTGATTTTTCTCCCTACTTACAGAATGACATTTCCAAAACGTTATCTGAAATTTCCATTAATATATCAAAGTCAACATGTACCAAGGCAGATATTTCCCAAATTATTAATAAATATTCAGGCTGATTTGATCAGTGATCAGATAGCAGCTCCTTATCTTCTAAGTTATGATTTAAAATCTTGGAGTCACCTCTCTCCCTGCTTGTCTTGATCTATGACTATCCCAGCTTGGCCAATCCTGTGAATGCTACCTAAACCATTCTCACAAATGTATGTCCTTTCCAGTCACCTTCCTGATTTAGGCTTCCTGGTTTCTCACCCACATGGTTGCAATAGCTTCTAAATCATTATCCATTTCACACACTTCCTGCCTCAATCTGTCCACTGTTGCTAACATGTAGATCCAACAATATCACTTCATGTTCAAAATTTTGAGTGATTCCTCATTGTGTGCCAATTAAATTAAGTCAGGATTAAGTTAGAATTCTTCAGTCTAGAATTCAAGGACCTCTACATTATCATTCCAATCTACATTTCTGTTCCTATTTCATGCTATTTCCCTATTGATATTCTATAAACCCCCAAAAAAACCCAAAAACGCAAACTAATTCTGAAAATGGATTTGCAAGACTTCTAAAGCCAACAGCTTTATGGTTAATCATATATGCAAGTACTATGTGGAGAAGCAATAAGAATAGTGGCCAGGCACAGAACCTGGAGCCAACTAGGTACAAACTCTGGTTCTAACAATTACTACTAAATATATAGTTTCAGGTAAGTTGTTTAATCTCTCTTTGACTCAGTTTCCACATCTGCAGAATGAGAATAGTAATAAAACTTACCTGACAGGGCTGTCATGAAAAATATGAGTTATAAATTGAAACTGTTAGGAAGATTATATGCCTTATGGTAGCCTCGGGTATTAAAAGTGAGCAACTTTAAAAACAAAAACCGTATGATGACAGTAAGTAGTATTTGTGTTAAAACAGCCTTTATAATATTAGTGTTTCAGGATATTTTTAAATGCCATTTCTTTTACGAAGCCTTTCTGAAATCCAAAGCTAAACATAATTCCTTTTCTTCATGAAATCTTATAGAATTTTTCTTTTTATCTATACTATCCTGTGTTTAAGATGGAGGAGAACTGGGTATGCTTATATTGTAAGGAAGAATTAATAAAGAATGAGACTGAAAGAGTAGCTATTTGACAGGTTTCGACTGGAGTAAATGAAAATCATGAACATAAGCAGATAGGTTTGTTAGTCACAGACATGAGTATCAGAACAGAAATAGAAAATGATAAATGAAGATGTGGAGAAATTTTGAGGTAAACAATAAATAATGCACATACAATAACTTCCTATTTCTTCAGGAAATTTAGGTTAAAGTTACCTGCTAAGACAGAAAGACAAAGATGGCATGGGGATAAGGGGTATTAACTAGAAATAAATTTTTTAAAAACCCCATAGCAAGTAGCAAGAACATCCAGTTGAAATGTATTGGCTTCAATGTTTTTCATTTGAAGCCTATTAATACGGGCTAATATAACTGTTTCTAGATTGTATAAAGAAAACTCCTTTTTTTTTGCATGAGTAATTTACATATTCTAAAATTTCAAAACATTTTAATCGTACTCTATGCTCCAGGCAATGTTAATCAACATTACATGTTTTCATTTAAAATTTCTGATTAGAAGAATTTTCTTAGTCAAGCAAAGCTACGGGGAGGGGGACACCCATGACTCAGTTAATGTTTTGGTTTAAAGGTGTCATTACTTGAAAAGATACCTAGTTTACACAATCTAACTGGGGGATAGAATTGTACTCACGGGAAGAAAGTGAGTAAGTGAGAAATGAAGAACTAGGAAAGCAACGGTGAGAATTATGGTTATTCCATTTACTTCCATCCTTTCTTCTCCGTTGGGGTCAATAAATGAAAAACACACATGTGGAGAGTCCAGGATGTATCACAAATTTAGGCCTCACATATTATAATGAGAAGACAGGATATGCCAGATGGTAGGTGTTTGGAGTCAAAAGCACTTTCCCTGATGGTCAACTCTAAGAAAACAAAGGTTATAGTTTCTAACCTCACGAAAATTAGGAGAGATAATATTGTTTTTTATAACCACTGAGCCTTTTAATCCCTTTAGGCATAACATATTCAGAAACAAGATATGCACTAACTGATTAGACATGAAAACAAGATATGCAACAATAACTGATTTTTTAAAGAATTTTAAAATATGAATAATGCCTTAGAATAAATTGATACAACATACATATGTCTTCTATGTAAAAAAATGAATGGTGCCAAGACCTATTTTACAGATGAGGAAACTGCGGGTCATAAAAGGTTAAGTTACTTCCCCAGGACCACACAATTATTAAGTGGCCACGCAAAGCTCAACACACGGGACTTTCAGACTCTCAATCTGAAAGTCTTTGCATCATACACATGAAGGGGAAAACAAAATTAGGAATCAAAGAACACCAACATAACAAGGTCACTTCTTGCTTTTAAAACAATATACTTGCTAAATTGTTTATTTGAAAAAAAAAATCATGTGGGTACATTTCATGAGAGCATTCCTGGGAATGAAAAAAATTATTTGAACATATGGGCCTTTAAAAATAAATATTTGACAGTGTCTCTTTTTTCAAATCAAACTTCCAAATGTCCATCATTAGGCTGAAGCCTTAAATGTTTAAAACTTAATTGCTATCTATTATTAAAATCTACCCACACCTTTTTCTAAATAGCTTTCTTCCTTTACAAAATGTTCTTACCTTCCAAAGTCGTTAAATATTAGGGTGAACGCTTTCTAAATTATGGCTGGCTCTTCCTTGTGATTGATTCTGCCACGTTGATTTACCTTGTCTATCACCTGACATCTCCACTCCATTCAGAGTTCATCGAATGCAAACATTCTTCGGATTAATGGCTAATTTATTATTTGCGTTGCAAATGTTTATCTGCTGGGAAATGGGATAAATACTTCAGTTCTGACAAGTAGGAGGGTCACTGTTCTAGGACTGATGGAATGGTCAGTTGATGGCATCCCAGAGGGCCCGGGCCCTGCCTTGGGTTTCTGAGACAATCTTCTGAAAAGCTAAGTATCTATTTTTAATGAGTGCAATGGAAAACCAATTAGCCCTTGGTTTAAGGAAGGAAATTAATGATAACTTTTACATGGCATCTTATAAGCCCAACCAGAAATAACCTCCATATGTAATCACTCAGCAGTATTAAAACCTACTTATTTAAAATAAAAGGACACTACCAAAATCACACCACTTGTCTATATATTTATTCAAGATGAAAAATGGCGTCACTGAAAACACTCAATAGAACATAACACAAACGTAAACAGGTAAAATATTCAAACAAAAGCGAAATGGAAAAAATACCAAAATGTTAACAATGCACTCCTCTGAATGGTAGAATAAGGCGTGATTTTCATACCATTATTTGCGCTTTATAATGTTTGCCGAATTCTGTAATTAACACATATTTTTTAAAAAAATCAGAAATGACATTTAAGAAAATAATTCTCACAAAAAAAGAAATACATCCGATGTAAGTCATGGATGCCACACAGATAGGAGATAACCAACACTAGATAGCCAATTATTTTCATCTCTATAGTGACCAATTCTGAAAAAAGTAATCCTCATTAGGCATTCGAGTAGAAGCTTACAAGGTGTTCCCGATCCATACTTTTGGTGGGAAACTGACAAAAATCTTCTTACCTGAGCGTGCGGAGACATTTTCATTTTGACGTTAAGAAAACCCTGGGTGGAAAGAGATGTCTAATTCCTACAGAACAAAAATATGTAAATTTGACTGTATAAAACTATACTTATTGTGAATTTTTCCCAACAGTCAACTTCCAGCAGAATACATTGACTCTAAGAGGTGATTAGCCTAAACATGATTAATTAAATAAGTTACATTTGTAAATTAACACAAAGAATAGTCTCTTGCTGAGAAATAAATACAGCTACTTGACATCTCTTTTATTCCAGGTGGTCTAATTTAGGTATTAGTTTCTCTATATGTTAAGGTAGGCTTTGGAAATGCTGATCTTTTTCTTTAAAGTTATTTGAAATTCTGAAGCAATGGAACAGAAGGAAATAGACAGCATGAGACTGACAGAAGAATCTTTATAGAAAATCTGGTGGATATGTCTGTGTACTTCCTGCCTAGCATAGAACATACTCCACCATTTAAATGATGCTTCTCTGGCCAAACTATGGAATTGAGTCTCTCATTCCGATACCTGCACAACACAACTTATTAGTGTCCATTTGGACTTTTGCCAATAACAGAAGCCTGGCAAGAAAAGTCATAAAAGTTAACTCATGAGGAAACATATTGCAAATATAACTATTTCTGTAAACCATACAAATATCTACTTTCAAGTCCATTTGAATTCCCCAAAGTTTATTTTAATTAGAAAAAATAAGTAAGATACTTTTTTTTCCTATATTAACTGTCAAGTAGAAAGAATGCCAACAATTCTTGTTATCCTCTAAACTTCCCAAAATTTCTAAGATCAGTTTTCTAAGCAGGATGAAGCAGGCTGCATGTTACCCAGTGGTAAAGCTCATGTGCCTTGGCCCTGTTATTCAGACATCATACATGTAACCAGTCCTGACAACTGCTGATTGTATCTTTCTTCCAGGAGTGCTTTCCTCTCTTGTTGTTTGCCAGTTATATCCTCTAGTGTATATGCCAATGCAGGCAATGTCCCATCACTGGTAATTGTCACTGGGCTGTCTGTCAGTGATGAGGAGAAAAGGGTGACAGCCTTGACATCCCACCAATCATCCCTCTAGAAAATTGATATTGTCCTTCCCAGTAAACAACAGCTCAAGAATCGACCAGTCTCACTGGCACATCCCTGAACAATCAGCTTCCATTAAGGGCAGAAGCCACACATTTATCCCACCACAGGCCAATCAATAAGAAACAGACTTTTTCTGTCCTTTTTAAGTACCCTCTGCTTGTATTTTGCACTTAATATCCCCCCAATTACAAACAACTTGTGGTCATTATTCACTTTAATAGAATTCAAGATGAAATTTTAAACATTCATTTGGGGGAAGCAGAGAAATCCCCAACGTGGGTTGATTATTTTATTTTTAATGTCATTAATATGTAGACATTTAAGAGAGGTAAATTTCTGCTCATGTAGATTATAGACTTGCTAAAGTTTTACAGATCTTTTCCACTGCCCCTGTTTAAAAGCTAAGGGATTCTATAATGGCATTTAAATAGAAACCATAATTAGGGCAAAATAGGACCAGATAACAGTTGAGTTGAGTCACATATCTTTCTCCAATAAAGTGACGTGTACCGCAGAGAAGATACGTATTTTATAATATTAACAAATCACCAATGCTTACTGACTTATTGGAAAAGGTTACAGTCTGAGGATACTCAAAGCACTTTGCTTAACTCCCAGATTCTTACAGATTCTTAAGAATTCTTATCATTTTAAGTGCTTTAACGTATTATTTATAAGCCACCTAAATGCAATATTCTATTGTTGATTATAAATATATATAATTAGATCTGTTAAACACATATGTATGTTCTTTTAAAAATAAAATGCATTTTGTATTATGTTCTTAGCTGTATACCCAATAACTATCTGGAACTATCAAGTTTTTAGGCATAATTAAAAACCTACCTAGGCCATACTGGTAATGATTTAAATAATATATGGGCAGCCACCCAGATAATACCACCTAGGCAGCATATGAGAATGAATAAAGAAAAGACGGGAATCAGCTACAGTGACAGAGAATGTACACTCTTTAAAAGGTGACAGGTGTCAGCTCTGGAGGGAAGGCAGTGGCCAAAGGATCATGCCGGAACACTCACTTGCTGATTTATGAAGCTTCCCCGGTGTCAGTCTGCGAGCATGATGTGATGCTCTATTTATGGACCAGAGTTAGGTACAAAGAAAGGAAGCCATCAAGAAAAGCCCATCGCTGTCAGATGCCATCCCACCCCCCAGAGGCCCCAGGACGACCACAGTGGGGAGGATCATGCTCAGCTCCTGCCCCCTTGGTGGGGAACTGTGTCTGTTTCCATTGTAATCCCCAACCCTACGGAACACTTTTAACTCAGGAACTACCTTCTTAGAGTGACCTTTATCTTTAAAATGAAAAAATAAAAAAAGAAAGGAAAAGAAAAAACGGGAAAAATTGCAAACATCAAGGCAGTCCTTACCTAAAGCAGGTTTCTAGTTTAACTGCTCGGTCATAGTTACACAGAAAAGTTTTCACTCAAATGATACAGGTGAGTAGGTTGGATTTGCAGGGAACAACGTAATTTTCAGAAACAATATTCTGAAAAATTTAACAGGGTATACTCGCATTGTATTTAGCATGTGAAATTTTTATAACAATAATGGAAACATTCTGGGAGGAGTTTAACTACAAATCTGGTACCTGGTAAGTGTGATTCACAAACAATCTGGCAAGTCAGTCTTCTGATGATCTCTTTTTATTGTAGTTTAGAGGGGCTCTGGTAGGTGACGACACATGCTCACTAAAACTTGACAAATTTGAAGACAAAAATTCGAACAGGGCTATTTTGATCATAGGTATCTAAGATAGCCAATTATAAGCATTAAGAAATAATCCAAGTGCCCAAGTGAAGTTTTTAACACAATGTTAATATAATCACTTTATCTATAACACCCTATTGACTTGTTCATAAATTTACTCAGCAAATAAGAACACAGACACATATTTCATTTATTCACACATCTTTAGGAGCTGGAATCTGAATGTTTCCATTTGCATATGTGTGGATGCAATCAGAGCATTATATTAAACAAATGGAGAGGGAAAGTCCTCGTTTTGTGAAGTCTTCTTTGGACACTGGAAATGGAGTCACTGCTGCTCTCCATTTCCTGTTGCCTCTTAATGACAAAAAGAATCTTTTTACGGACACTTAGCTATCTAAACCCAGGACAAAACAATCCTACAGATGAGAGAGGGTAAAAGCTGCCAAGCTGGCCGACTCTGGCACTCACTACATGCAGTCCTTCCCTGAGGTAGACTGGAATTCTTCAAAATCACGTGGAGCAATTCACATTTGGTAGAAAGCAGAGGGAACCCACTGTGAAGGCAAATGGGACCAACATGTTCATTTGATCCTTAAAACATCCCAGACTCAGCAGACTTTTTGTTTGTTTTAAGTTCCCTGTAATAGGTCATGTACTTACTAGGAGTCGGGGGGAAAAATTAAAACTGGAATGGTATCTGCTCTATAGGTATAACATTCTAATGAGAGGATAGGTAAAAAAAATTACAACATAATAGAATATAAACATGCAACTATGACAGTAAGTGTGAGAAATGTAGCTAGCTCCATTTTCTGGGTCTCTGGGGTAAAGGAAATGAGAAAAGGAAGACCAAGATTTCATATCAGACTGCTTATTTCCTATTCTTCCTGCTAGTTTTAAAGGGAATAACTTGACAAATGTGAGTAGGCAAATACTACCTATGGAGGCCAGATAACTCCTTAAAAGCAGGGATTTCACAGTGACATTCATTTTCACTGTATATAGCCATGAGGTTTTCTTAATAACAAGATTTCCCAAGACCAAGGCTAGCATTAAGGTTAAGAGCCAGACTACTTGCACAGCCATTCTGCCACTGACTTCGTCATGTATTTAGGGGCTGGAGGTAGGTTAAGCCAAGTGCTTGGAAGGCTGATTGTCTGTAATGATGAAATGCCAAGTCACTGGGGAGTTCACGGCACCCTCAGCTTTACTACATAGACACAACCAATGCCTTAATGGGGATGTGTAGAATCAAACTTAGGAGAACCAAATTGGCACGTTACAACACTTCTTTCAAGGTATGCATTAAGTTCATTATTTTTTCTCATTTAAATTACAAATTTCTTTTCTCTGATCAAGATGAAGACAAGTCTCTCGTTTACAAGCTTAGATTTTTGCCTGTTAAGTTTTACAGGAAACAACAAAGTTAATGTGGCAGAGAAACATCATGTCCCCTTCTTTGGAAGACAATTAGAAAAGAAGGTCCAGTTGTCCAATAACTAATGGAAGTGTCAGGGGAACTTCCATAAAACCTTGTCAAAATTGTTAAGTGAGAAGACCCAAGGGCTAATTCAGCATATTAAAAAAAATATGTATTAACCTTTGTAACAGTACTAATGTACACAACAAGACAAAATGTTTTTTTAATTTCTTTTTCTAAACTACCATAACTTAAGGCCTAAATATCATGCAGAAAATTCAGTGTTTTGAAGAATACAGAAAAACACTTATATACTTATGAAATGAAGTACAGGGCAAAATTATACATATACAGGTTTAACTGCCACCCCAGTAGCCTCTCTTATGTTGGGAACTCAAGGAAAAAAAAGAAAAGTTCCCAAGTAGGCTATAAAGGATGCAACAGATCAAGTGAATAAAGAGAGTAGAGCTCGCAGTGAGGCCACCTAGGTCTTCAAAAGATGTTTTAACAACTTAGAAGTCTAAATTAGAACAATTGCAAAGAATTTTTATACTATAGATTCTACAAAGAATGTTCTGAAATTCTTTGGTAACCATTCATAAGATTGTACAATTAGTTGATACTCTATTCAGAATACTAGATGATGAAATATTTTTATAATTTTCCATTCCATGGTAGTAATACTAACTTCAAATATGGTAACATGGCCAAATACAATGTTTACATAAATAACACAATTTTATCAATGGAAGATAATCCAGTCAATTTACTCAAAGATGAGATATTTAGGTCTAAAGGGGCTAACAGGCTTACTCAAATTTGTAGTTTGTCACAGAGCTGGTAGACAAGTTTTTAAACTGATAGTATAATGAACTTATCACCATTTGGTACTTCCTACGTGCCAGATGCTGAACCATGTAAGTGCAAGAAAGAATAAAGAAACATATCATAAGTAGCAATGAGTTGACATTTGTAACTTTTTCTATGAGACATAAATATGCATGAAGCATCTATCTATGAAACAATTGGCCTGGACTGCTTAAAAACTTCCGTGTCAGCCGGGCGCAGTGGCTCACGCCTGTAGTCCCAGCACTTTGGGAGACCGAGGCAGGTGGATCATGAGGTCAGGAGATCAAGACCATCCTGGCTAACACAGTGAAACCCTGTCTCTACTAAAAATACAAAAATTAGCCGGGCATGCTGGCAGGCGCCTGTAGTCCCAGCTACTCGGGAGGCCGAGGCAGGAGAATGGCGGGAACCCGGAAGGCAGAGCTCGCAGTGAGCCGAGATCGTGCCCCTGCACTCCAGCCTGGGTGACAGAGTGAGACCCCGTCATAAACAAACAAACAAACAAAAAAACACTTCTGTGTCATTAAATATTTTTTAAAAGGCTGGAAAAAGTTTTCAAACTAAAAGAACAAAAAGAAAAACAGATATTGGGCCAAAGGCAATGCATAATCCCGAATTCGATCTTGTGTCAACAACATTATGATAGATGCAATTGAATCAATTGAGGATATCTGGATATGGAATTTTTGTTAAATAATAAGATTAAATTTCCTGAGTGTGAAAATACTGTGATTATGTAGAAGAATGTTTCTTTCTTTTTTCTTTTTTTTTTTTTTTTTTTAATTTTGAGACAGAGTTTCTCCCTCTTGCCCAAGATGGACTGCAGTGGCAGGATCTTGGCTTACTACAACCTCTGCCTCCTGGGTTCAAGCTATTCTTATGCCTCAGCCACCCAAGCAGCTGGGACTACGGGCACATGCCACCACATCTGGCTAATTTTTGTATTCTTAGTAGAGAGTGGGTTTTGCCATGTTGGTCAGGCTGGAGATACATGCTGGAGTGCTTATGGGTAAAGTATCACCATCTGCAAATAACACACTCAAATGGTACGTGTTGTACATACAGAGAAAGGGATAGACTTCAGCAAAATAGTAACAAATATTGCACCTATGTGATGGGTAATGCCTGCTACTCTTTGAAATTTCTACACTGAAAATTTTAAAAATAGAAAAGTTGGGGACAAAAGAAGACTCTTCTATGGAGTCAGAAGATGGTTCTCTTGGTAAAGATTGAGACGGGGCAGGAGAGGGCTTCTGTGGTGCTTTTCATGGTCTATTTCACAGTCCGGGCACTGGTGATACAGATGTGTTCAGTTTGCAAAAGTTCATCAAGCTGGATACTTAAGCCTTCTTGTTACTTTTCTGTATATATATTATACTTCAATTAAAAATTTACAAAAATATAGGAGTTAGGGAATGTGGACAACTAATGAATTTATCAACAAATTATCACTGATTTTTTTTTTAAAAAGGCTTTATACCAGCCTGGCCCTACTATTTAAATGTGCAAATGATGAATATGGAATGTCACTAATGCTAGAGTAATAATAAGAAGAGCTATTTTACATCTCATTTTCTACATCTGGTTCAGTTTTTACACAAATGCCACATACTACTTTTTTATTTTTTATTTTGAAATAACTGCAGATTCGTACCCAGCTACAAGAAACAATACAAAGATAAATTGCACCCTTTACCTAGTTTCCACCAATGGTTACATCTTGCAAACCTATAGTACAATATCACAACCAGAGTATCAACATTCATGTAGCATCTTTACACATCTATGTATGTTTCTGTATTAGAATGCATCCTCTAATCAGACTGTTTCTATGCAGTGGGAAGTTGATGAAATATCTAGTTGATTCAAACATAATTACAACTTAAGAACACAACTCTATGTGCATATGAATATATCAATTTTATCTGTATGTCTGCCTAGCTATACATCCATCCTTTGAGAGAAACCATTTTTGACTATGCTAGAAATAAGTTTGAAATATAGATTTTTTTAAAAAAAGTTAACAGTAAGATATTCAGTTCAAAGATTATAAACCATGAGTATTCAGTGCACTTTTCTTGAGCTCTTAGTATGTGTCCCAGACCATGTCCAAATATTAGGTGTAAGTTGGTGAACAAAACAAATAGAATTGTCAGTCAAGTTGAGAAAACAGACATCAAACACATGAACATACAGATATAATTTCAAATTACTATAAATACTGTAGCATGCAACAACGGAGCATTATGAAAGAAAAGAGCAGGAGGACTCTAAATTGATGCCAGCAATTATAGTTGACCTCTGTGATTAAAGAGTTTAAAAATACACAGCATTGTGAAATGAATGGTTTACAACACAACACCACAATGTATGACGTTGGGTTATTGGACTCTCTGTAAGTTAGCAGTTGAATGATTAGCAGGACTGCCATCAGAATCAGCTATGCCTCTGCCTTACATCAATGAATAGAAATTTCTGAATGATTTATGTAATGTAAAATAACTTTTGTAAAATCTATGTATAGATTCTTTATTCTTGATGCATGTTTAGATGGCAAGAGGAATTCTTTAATTATATACATTTTAAAAGCTGATAGACATCTTTGATATCAGGAACTACAAAAACATTGCATAGAATTCAAATGAAGCAAAATCTGTAACACTGCCTTTATTGAAAACTCAAAAGTAATACTCTTGGCCAGGTACAGTGGCTCACGCCTGTAATCCCAGCACTCTGGGAGGAAGAGGCAGGCGGATAACCTGAGGTCAGGAGTTCGAGACCAGCCTGGCCAACATGGTGAAACCAAAAAAAAAAAAAAAAATTAGCTGGGCATGGTGGCGCATGCTTGTGATCCCAGCTACTCTGGAGGCTGAGTCAGGACAATTGCTTGAACCCAGGAGGCCAAGGTTGCAGTAAGCCGAGATTGTGCCACTAAACTCCAGCCTGGGAGACAGAGCAAGACTCCATCTCAAAGGAAAAATAGAAAAGAAAAAAGAAAGTAATACTCCTAAATGCCAACCTGCAGGATTCTGAATGTCTCTGACCTCTAGTGCTGACCTCCCTAACACAGGCCTCAATGCTTTAAACCCATGTGTAGCCTTATTAGAGGAAAAAAGAAATACATAATATTTATAAAGCATACATTATTTGATTCGTAAAAGAGGCAGATTGTTCTTCATGTCCTTAGCCATATCACTTTTAATCAGGGAGAGAGTGACACAGAGGCAGGTGTGTACTGTTTCCATTATGTAAGTTTCCAGAACTCATTAAGACACTGAACTTGGCATCCATAAAGTGGTATTTCTTGGATCTTACGTATGGAAACAGTTGTTTATCTGCCTGAAAGCTATTTTAATGAAACACAGAAGACAATGGTAATTCTTTTCCTAGCACAATACTTTCATGTTCATTCTTTGTCTGGAGGACATCTAAATGTGTAAGGTCAATACTTGTGAAGCTAAATATTATTTTAATATCTATCCACCATTCAGAATTTTAGCATCCAAGAATTTCAAATTAAATGGTGAAAATAAAAAATATAGTACAAATACACACCATGTTGTTATTAGTGTATGGACATAATATTTGTTCTTAAGCTGTTTTATTTTTTCTCTTGAGCTATCATGTTTTACAGAGTATGGTTTTCTGCCATATGCCCTATTTTTTTTTTAATACTGAGAAGCTATGACATAAGAAGGTTTGCAAATGTTCCAAGTTAAAATATGATAAGTTAACTCTCAAATTTTTACAAATTGAATTCAAGAAGAGATGAATTATATCTATAGCTTCTTTAGAAAAAGATTTTTTTTTAACACATTACTGGTACAGCTGAATTTGCACTAGAGAAATATTGTTGGTACATTACTGTCAAACCATGACTTTGTAGATAATTTGGATGAAGTTATGGATTTGAGAATTATATGGAATGTTTTTGTACAGAAGAAAAACTACATGCTTTAGTAGAAAACCATGACAACAGAAAAAGGGGTAAGAAAGGAGAAAGAAGAAGGAGGGAGAAAAGAATAAGGGAAATTGAATGACTGCTTTTTGCCTTAAGAAAGGCTAAGAAAAAAAAGTATTTTCAGAAAACGTGGGAATAAATAAAGCTAACTTACTGATTTTCAAACTGAATTGTGTATTTTGAAATGTGATTTCTTGTAATAGGCCAAAAATAGAATATCTCTAGGCTATATTTCAGAAAATAAAAAAACAATGCTATGAAATCACTATCTAAATAAAGTCCAACTACTTTACTCTCTTCATGTTATGCAAAAGTATTTAAAAGTGACACACTACTGAAAATAATTTAAAATCTTTTAACCTTAGTTTTAATATCATCTAAGAGTGTGTATGCACATTTGTCCTTAATAAAGAGTCCAAACATTGCTTGAAGAGTGGTCATGGGAAACATTTAATACTGTACTAAATTAACACTGGTGGTATGTAGTCAAATGAAGCCTATATTTGAATAGTCCCATATTGCTTCATATGCAAATTAAGCAAAAAATTGTGCTGAGGTTGCAATTTATGCAAGATGGAACTCTGTGTTACAGATGTGAAAATCCAATTCCAAATACATAATTATTATTACAGTCATAATATGTTTTTCTCAACACCTAAACAAACAACTAAACCCCCCTGGGACCCAGATGCCCTAGGCAGTCATGCCCCATTGATTCTATCTTTCTGAGAAGTGCAGGCCATGAAGCTTACAGGGAGGGAGCTTTTGTAATCAGCAGCTTCTTTCAGCCCACTGGAGTACTCCTTCTTTTACCTATCCGTGTAACCAGTTAACCACTCAGTCATAAAGGATGCTTTAATAACACTCTACATATTCTGATTCCATAGGAAACTGGGATAATTATCATAGTAATAAGTTATTCTTCAGGAGAACAAACTCACAATGCAAGCAGTTCAAAATCAACATACAATTTTACACTCAAGTTCTACGTTTTACTTTAAAATTACAGTCTCAGTATTTCTGGAGGTCAATATAAACTGTAACTCCAGGGTAATTACATGCCAAGACTGCAGTAATTACATGCTCAGTATCTATCTCAAAGTAGCGGTACTGAAACTGTAGTTCAAATATGACTTTCTGTACCACATGCAGGCAACTGCTCACATCTAAACTGCATGGTGTGTCCCATACATAGTCTAAATGGTTTCGCCACAGTTACTGAAATGTATTACATATATCAGTTTATAGAACAGAGTAATTCAGGTAAAGAAATAATTTGACTCCTTTTTTCATTATATCAGCATCTCTGACTTATAAGGATATATTATTAAGAGGGTACACTTCAGTAATTTAAAAATGTCTAATTCAGCCAGTGAATCAATCCAATGAAAATATCTCAAAATCATGTGAATGGAATTGCATAAATACAATTTCTCTACAAATATATCATCACCATGTGTAAGAAAAAAGTATTTTCCAAGAAAATCTTGATAAAAATAATTATCATTCTTTCTTTCAAATAAATGTTTAAAACTGAATTCTTTCAGTCACCTTTGTACATAAAATGCTACCATATGTAAAGTATTTTATTCACTGGGAAAGACTATATCTATTTATTTGTGAATAAATAAGTTCTATAAAAATTACATTGAAAATTGTGCCTTGTATAGTTGCCCTTTACAATTATTATTAGGCTAATAATCACCAGAGAAACTATAATTCATGTTTTGTGTTTGTGGTGAACAGGGGCATACATAGAAATCTGTAATGCCTGGTGAATCTATGTGTTTTTTCTTCATTCTCTCTCCCTTTATTTTTTCTTACAGCTAACTCCCAAACTAATGAAGAGGCAAGGGGATAATTTGAGAAGAAACAAAGAACTTCTAAAATATAATAAACCATTGACAATATAATGTTTACATATTTAATCCCATTGTTGAGGAAACTTCAAAGATAAAGGATAGTATTAAGTATAGGAAGTTGAAATATACCTTGGTTATTATCTTAGTTTTCAGCTGAACCCAAGTAGGACGTCTCCATAGTTCTTTCTAAAACAGAATTTTTATTTAACTTATACACTTTTATAATTTCAATATGTTTATATGAGCTACCCTGAATTTTACATCGTAAGTTTGATCACAGACTAAAGACAAAAATTACTACATTTCTTTTGATGGAGCTTTTAATCCTTCAATTTGGACAGGTAGAGATATATTTTATTTTTATTTTTCAGACAACATTAAACAAATCACTACTTTCACAAGTGCCATTAATGACTAAAGAATGAACAGTATTGAATACAAGTTCTACTGACCAGGCATCCACTCCTTATGGAAATCCACTACGGAAGAGCTGGGTAAGGACTGCAAGGACTGCTGCCAAGTCTACATTAGGTGTATCAGGGAACCTGCTAAAACACCCCCTAGTGCAATAGCTGGGAAATTCATTACTAAAATCTAGTAATCATCCTGCACAGTACCAGCAGATTGCACACATTACCTCCTGCAGATTGGAGTGGGAATAACGAAAAGAAAAAGGGTAATGATGGTCGGGGGAAATTGAATTTTCATGGCACTGATCTTCTGTGTCATTCTATTTGCATGAGAACAATGTTAGCTGCAGACATTACAGGACCCTAATGAGAACAGGAGCTTCTCCGATGGGCAGGAACCAGGATGGGTGTTGATGAAACCAATCTATCAATGAGATTTTAAAAGGTGCAACAGTCCCTGCCCTGCTCAGAGCCCATGTGGGTGGGCCTTCCATCTAAGAAGAGAAGAAATGAAGAATGATGACTTGAGAGAGTTCAAAGCACACTTGCCTCTCTGTCAGCTGGCCCTTAATGATAACGTACTACTGCTTTCCTTAAAGAGCTTCATGTCTTATTCAGGGTAAATGGTGAAAATGTGGCATTTTAGAACCCATGATGTGTTTTTCTATTGATGCTGTCAGTGTGACCAGCCGCTAAAGGAAGAGTTGTTTGTCAGTTCCCATTCTCTTCAGTGATTCATCAAACAGTAGCAGTTCATGCATGCAGTATCAGAAGTGGAATAAATAACTTAACTGCTCCGCACTGAACACTCACATATTTTATCAAGCTGCCACCAACTCCAGGGCAATTCAGCATGTCGGAAGACAAACACTTCTGGGGGCATCTCTTTGCACATACTTTTAGTTATGAGCTAAACCTACTGCAAGTATTTATGATCTAAGATATGAAAAACATCTCTTGAGTTGCAAGAGCTACCGAGATATTTATCCCCTGGCCCTATTCTTTATGTGATGAGTAAACCAGTGATAATATTCATTTTTAATGTATTCAATTTGTAAACCACTTTTCCTCCAAAGAATTCAACTGTCTCCTTCCTGCAGTATCCCCAGTTACATGTATTAACTTACCTCACATGGTTTGCCGTCTGTTTTTCACACACTGAACTACATTAGTGACTTGAGTGGGTAGTTCTCTAAATCATAGCTATTTAAGGGCAAGTCATAGTCTTCAAACATTAATAACAGGGGCCATTCCCATGAAGCCTGTATTGACCAATGTACTCACTGAGACAGGTTCTACTAACCGCTTTTGGTTATCAATGAGTTCTACCTAATGTTGGCACAGGGGGTTTACTGGGTTCTGGCTGGTGTCCAATTCATGTATTGCACACTGTCAACTTAAATATCCTTCAAACTTTTCAGTTAGCCTTTTTCACTCCTCGGCTCAGCCTGCAAGAGAACAGCTCTAAAGTTAACTTTTACTGACTGTGTTTAGGGACTAGACAACTTGAATGAGATTAGATTTATTTCATATGAGAATTTTGAGTTGTAATTATTACGTTTCCTTTTCTAGTCATTAAATCAAACAACGGAAATATGAACATCTAGGCTAAAAGCAGGGACAATCAGGGCTACGTTCCAGGACTTTCGCTGTGTACTATTATTGTTTATCTCCCACAATTCCCCTGAGAAATTTAGAAATATATATGCGCTGACATGTAATATCTAAGTGGCAATTTTTGCCCTACAGAATAAAATATAGATAATCTCTAATATAGAAACAGTGTCTCAAACTCTGATTTAGAATTGGCTTTAGAACACAATGAATTTCCTCATAAGCAATAGCTCTCTTCAACCTACAATAAAGTAAAGCAAGAATACTCAAATCAATTTACGGTCAGCATTCACAAAAATAGGGAACAGACAGTTTCTTCACATATTACTAATTGCTAACAAGTCCTCACCCCATGGACTCCAACAGCCTACAGTTACCTTATCTTTTTCAATGGAAGTAAGGAAGATGTGTAAAGAACTGCTCACTCCCACACAGAATGCAAAAGAATTCCTCAAGCATAAACTTTTTGTAAGTTTCTTTCCTTGGAAATTCAATCTGGGAATTGGAGAATCATTAAGCTGCCATAATGAAGTAAAACAAGACTTTTAGCACAAGACATTGAAGCTGAATATAGTTTACAACTGAATTTTAGATATTTTAACCTTTCAATTATATGCTTACCTTAATATACTTTGGAATACTCATTGTTAAGTATGGAATCTCTTAGTAAGTTGGAATAAAACATTGAATTATTTCCTGGTTCTGCTTTAGCAGCAAAAATTAGTGAGTCAAAGAAGAATAATAAGAAAGATAGGGGCGGGTCACATCTATAGACATATAATCAGTGGTATAACAATATGGTTTTCTACATTAAGTGTGTATCAAACTCATCTGTAGGGCCTATTTAATGTGCAGACTCATCATTGACATCACCTGTTCGGTCAATACCGATTACTGGGCTCCTTCCCAGAGTTTCTGATTAAGTACATTTGGGGTGGTGGTCCAAGAATTTGTATTTCTACCAAGTTCCCAAGTGATATTGATGTTGCCGGTGTGGGGACCAAACTTTGGGAACAACTGATATAGATAAAAATAATATAAGCTTTAGAAACAGAAGAACTCTATTCAAATTCTTGTCTTTTTACTCATTAATTAGCTTAATTCTTCTAACTTTTATACATTCTAATGCATATTCTAATGAATATTTTTATATATTCTAATATTTTTATGTATTCTAATTAATATTCTAATAAATGTATTAAAAAGTACTAATCACTAGCACAAATTTGTTAAAATTAAATGAAGTATATTTTATTTACTATTTTACTAAAGTAAAATGCCTGCAATATTACAAGAGCTTAAAAATGCTATGAATTTATTTCACATACACAACTGATATCCTTGAAAGAAAATTTGTTATCATTTCTCACAGCAACCTGCAATACACAGGAAAATGTTCCTCCCACTGAATTTCAAATAACTAATATGTATGACAATTGGTTTAACTAATAATGGTTTTCCAATGTCATAGGTACAACAGCACATTAACAACAGTTCTGTAGTGACTGCAGAGCCAGCTGATATTTGGGATTCAATAAAATTGGGATTGACACCAATTTAATTATGAAAAATACAAAATGATTCATATGCATAAATATAAAATCTTACATTATTTAACACGATCTAAAGTAAAATCAAACCTGACCACATTTGCCATGCATTTCCTACCCGATTTCAACCCTTCTCAACCAGTACAGAAAGACACAAAGTTTATAGCAATACCGAATGAGAATACTAGGGAAAAAAAGCTGGGAAATCTTTGTTCCATATTGTATATTTTCTGTCTTTTCAATGTCATGGTTTCTAACATTTGTGGTCTAAAGTTAAAAAAATGAGACTAAAATCATGCTAAAAATGATATTATTGAGAGGCTACTTCACTTGCTACTAGAATTACTGAAAGCTTTTAGCAAACTGGAATAGTGCATACAGTTATAGAAGGTCTGCCTTAATTTTAAAGGCAAAAGAAACCATTCAACAGTGTTTGATACAGGTGTAACATGGTGAGATCGACACTTAATGACTCTGGCCAGATTGTGGAAAACAGAACGGACACAGTGCAGAATGGATGCAGGTGGGTCATACAGTAGTCCAGGTGGTAATAGCTAGACTAGGGTGACGCACATACAGTGGGAATAAAGAGCATCAATTGGAGAAATTACTGAAAAAGTAACATTGGCAGTTCATAGCAGTGCCTTGGATTTGAAAGGAGGAGGAGAATGGTGCCCAGTGGACAGGAAAGTTGTAAGTTCCATTTGGATGATGTTGAGATGAAAAACTTTTAAGACAAAGAAAAAACAATTCAAGTAGGCAATGGGTTATGTGGGTACAACTCAGAAGAGAGTCCCAGAGGAAGATGAAAATTTGCATGCTCTCTAGAAAGAGTGGCAATAAAAGCAATGACCACAGATGACAGCTCCTAAGCAAGAAGAGGAGAAGGGCTCTAAAATGTTTAACTGAGGTGGACTGAGCCGTAAAAGGCAACACGAAAGAGGTCAGGAAGATAGAAAGAAAGCAAGGAAGTGAGAGACCATGGAAGGCAAAGATAACAAGTATTTTAAGGAGGAAAGGGGGAACAGTTAACGACGTGAAGTGCTTTTGAGAGGTCAAATGAAAACTGAAAATGTGCAGAGTTTAACAACATGGAGATAACTGGTGACTTTCAAAAGAACTGTTTTAGTAATTAGACCTGAATCCAGAACAGAGTAGCTGTGTTAGTTTTCTGTTAACTAACTATCGTGTGTATTCATTTTCCGTTGCTGTTGTAACAAATTGCTACAATTTACCAGCTTAAACGACACATTTATCATAGAAACCTGTAGAAGTCTGCATGAGTCTTACTGGGCTAAGATCATGTTGTTTACGGGATTTCTGGAGGTTCTGTGGGACTATCCTTTTCCAGGTTCTAAAGGTGACTTTTATTTCCTGGTTGGCAGGCACTTTCTTCTATCTTTGAAACCAGCTAGAGCAAATGAAGTCCTTCTCATATCAGATGACTCTGATCCCTTATCCCCCCTCCACTCTTTCAATTTTAGGGACTCTCTGATTTCACTGAGCCCACTTGGATGATTCAAGATAATCTCCCTATGTTAAAGTCAGATGATGAGCAACTTTAATTCCATCTGCTAATTTAATTCCCCCTTGCTATGAATCTGATATATGCACAGATATATTTGGGGATTAGGACTCAGACATCATTGAGGACCATTATTCTGCCTTCCTATATACCACAGTCATCTAAAGTTTACTGAGCACTGACCATATATCCAGTAATTTCACTGCCTCAAAAACAAGCCATTTTATTTATTTATTTATTTTCCCAAATTTAAAAATGAATATTTATTTTTGAACTTTTCTTTTAGTTTCTGGGAGTATATGTGCAGGTTTGTTAACTGAGTACATTGTGTAATGCTTAGGTTTGGGTTACAAATAATCCCATCACTCAGGTACTGAGTCTAGTACCCAATAGGTGGCTTTTCAACCCTTCTCTCACTCCTTCTCTCCCCCATCTATAAGTCTCCAGTTTTAAGTGTTGTCATCTTTATGTACCTGTGTACCCAATGTTTAGCTCTCACTTATAAACGAGAACATGGAGTATTTGGTTTTCTGTTCCTGCCATGATCCACTTAAGATAAGCCTCCAGCTGCATCCATGTTGCTGCAGAAGATATGATTTTCTTCTTTTTATGGCTTCATAGGATTTCATGGCATATATGCACCACATTTTCTTAATCCAGTCCATCGCGGATGGTCACCTTGGTTGATTCCATGTCTTTGCTATTGTGAATACTGTTGTCATGAAATTGCCAGTGCAAGTGTCTTTTGGTTGGACGATTTGTTTTCTTTTGGATATATACCTAGAAATGGGATTGTTGGTTTGAATGGTCGTTCTGTTTTAAGTTATTTGAAAAACCTCCAAAACCTCCAAACTACTTTCCATAGTGGCGAACTAATTTACATCCCCACCAAAGATGTATAAACGTTCCCTTTTCTTCACAGCCTCACCAGCATCTAAAAACAAGCCATTTTAAAATCAACACTTTGAGGACATATTTTGCTAAACATACCTCATTGCCTGTTTTTTTCCCTCTGTACCTATTTATTATTGATTATTTTTTAACTTCATACTAAGAAAGAAAAACCCATGTTTAGAAATTGATAGGAGATACATTAAATTATGTGTATTTTTTAAAGTGGAAGCGCATTAGGGGATTATTATTAGTGTAGATTATGTTCTCACAAGTTTTTTTTTTTTTTTCAGTTTGATCCCATTATCGTTCTGTTACCAGTCTATTAAGAAGAAAATGCTTTTTCTGATATCTGAAGGGCTGTGAAGTAGCAGATGAAGTAAACTTGTTCCATCCTGCTCATATTGACAGAGCCAGAACTAAATGTGTATAAGAAAGATTCTCCTAAATTTCAGACTTATCTAATAATAGAATAGATTGGTTTATGAGAGGTGATTGTCTTGTTATAGTAAACATTCAAGAAAATTAAAGGGCTATAACCCGATTATAAAATAGAAATGTCAAAGAATCATTATTAGATGGAGGGTTGGATTGAATCATATCAAGTTTCATCTAAGACAGAATATAAGGATTTAACTTAGATGTCATTTATACCATGAAAATGCAGCTCTGACCTTTTGCGTGTTGGTACAATTGTTATCATTATTTTGAAGGAAGGAATGGGGGCTACTTCTTTCATTATTTTAGTAAGGAGACATCTTTTTCCAGTCTGGCTTTCTCTCATTATTGCATGTTATCAGGAACTAAGAAGTCAACTGTGGAAAAATAAAATATCTTTCTCTATTCACCATTGGTTGAAAATTCATAAAGATAAATTAAATTTTAGAAATTACATACTTCTCAAGGCTCATTTTGGTTGTAGTACTGTCACAATGGTAACTACAGAGAATGATCTTGACTGCAAAATACATGGGAAAATGGTGAAGGAAAAGTGTCTGGTTTTTTCAATTCACTTAATGGCCATATTTCATTCACGGAACATATTCTAAGAAAGACACAATCCATCAAATATGAAACAAAAAAAATAAAAAAACGTGAATAGACATATAACCAGTAAAGATACTGAATTCATAACCAAAACAACTTCCTGCGAAGAAAATCTCTGGCCCAGGCAGCAACATTGGAAAAGTCTACCAAATGTTTAGAGGAGATTTAACACAAATTCTTCACAAACTCTTCCAAAAACTGGAAGAAGAAGCATTTTTAAACTCCTTTAATAAAACTAGACAAAGACATCAAAAGAAAGAAAGACTACAGATCAATGTACTTATACTAAGTGAAACAAGACAGACCGAAAGACCACATCTTAAATAATTCCATTTATATAGAATGTCCAGAATTGGCAATTCCATAGATAGAGTATATCAGTGGTTTTCAGTCACTGGGCAAAGAAGGAAGAGCTGAGTGATTGCTCACGGGTAGAAGTGTTTCTTCTGGGGTGAGAAAAATATTATCAAGTTAGATAACTGAAATAGTTGCACAACTGTGAACACACTAAAAAACATTGAGCTTTACATGTTAAAAGGGTGAGTTATATGGAATACGAATTTTATCTCAATAAAGCTGTTTGGAAAAGAATCTATGGCATAGGAAGTAATATTAATACCAATTTTCTATACATTTGGGAAACCAGAAATGCAGTGATTTTCTCTCTTTAAAGTGCATCCAGTAACTTCAGGATCTTGTTAAAAGGAAGATTTGGATCCAGTAGGCCTGGCATGGGGCCTGAGATCTGATACAACAAATATCCTCACAGGTAATGTGGATGCTCTCTATTTATAGGGCACTTTGAGTATCAAGGTCTTAGAGTGGCACTAGCCAGTACGGTGGCCACAGTCAGCGGTGGCTATTGATCACCAAAATATGGCTCGTTAGAATTAAATGTGCTGCAAGTATTAAGTATGCACTGGATTTCAAAGACTCAGTGTAATAAAAAAGAATTAAAATATTTCATTAATAACGAGTTTTACTGATTGCATATTGACATAAAATTTGGGATATTAGGCTAAATATAATGTTAAATTAATTTTAGCTGTTTTGTTTTCCTTTTCACTACAGAACCTAGAAAATTTTAAATTATTTATGTGGCTTACATTATACTTCTGTTAAAGTTATTCTACCGCATTTTCTCAGTATACCAGCAAACTGTAAATAAGAAGATATTATCAGTATCAAGAAGATGCTGAATAATCTACAGCTGTGAACAGGTACTCCATAGTTGTAGCATAAATGTACTCTGCTGAATGAATACAATGAGTAACAGGAATATGCCCAGAAAATCAAAAGCAAAAGAGCAGGAGATTGTTTAAAATGCATGTTTTCAAGTAATGTAGTAAAAGTGAGGATGTACTAAAGTTACAGTAGTAGAAAGTGTGTACTAGAAATTTGCAAAGGCATTGGACTGAAAAAAAATCTAAAGGATAGAATTTAAATGGGGGCGATTCCAAGAAAACCAATAGTATTTTCCTATTTAAAGACAAATTTTACATGTTCACACTATGAACAGGTACAATTGATACTGCTTAATTTCTTCAACATCATCTAAATATGCCATTTGCAAATGCAATTTTTAATGCAAGACATAAAAGAAAATACCATTTCTTGCTGAGCTGGGCATGGAAAGTAAATAAAATGTATTTTTCTCTGATGTAAAAATGTGTTGGGCACTTGGTAAATGACTACGAAAGAAAATACTTCAGCCATAATGTGAATATAGTCAAAGCCTGAACAGCAAATCAAAGTGGTAGTCTGTCAAAATAGTGTATGTTAACAGAAAGCTGTCTGTCCACATAGAATTACACTGCAGATTCACAAAGAGAAGATTCACAAAGCATTCATTCTGAGTGAGAGAAAGCTTGATAATTCCAGAAAAGAGACACAAGAAAAGGCCACAAATACAAGGGAAAATCTTACTTCTCCATTTACCTTGCCTTAAATAAACTTCATCTCCCTTAAGTAAGGGATTCCTATTTATCACTGATGACCCAGATAAATTATAATTTTATTTCAGTAGCATTTTCTGAATCCACTTAGCATCACTGAATATTTGTATACAAATATTTGTATCCTGTTTTTGGCTCTAATGTTGTAATAAATTTTGATGTTCTCATACACCATTTTGGGGAGGATACATTATTGAAGGAAGTAACAACTACCTTCTCAAGTGGAAATTGTATTTAATGTTGAGACTAAAATACATCTTTGTCCATTCTTTTCTTTTGATCAAAAGAGGACAAGATCTAGGTCTACATCTGAGTACCCCTTTTAAGCCAGAGTGTTACGTCTTCTAATAACAAATTATGATAATGCAATTTGATTTTAATTGGAAAAATAAACTCTATACTATAAAACTCAATTTACTTGTAGCTCTAACTGGTAACTGCTATGTCTTGAGAGCATCTGTTCCTAAAGTTAATTAAACTTGACTTTCACATGGTCAAATCCTGCCAATTGTAGTTTCCAAATAATTTTCCTTCCCTATAACATTCTGCCATAGAATCACATCCATTTTTGTTTTATTTGCTTTGCTTTATAATATACAACCAATTTGTCTTATTATTAGAAAGAAGAAGAGTAGGGAGCCAGTGTTCTTATAACAAAAAAAAAGGCTTCTCATTCCAATATTTTATTCATGTAGCCAAATTTGAAACTGAGTTTTCAGTTGGTAAGGCTTTTTTTGTACAACTTTTGAAGTATGACCATCTACAGATACTTTTCTGTTGTTCTTCGCAGGGGAAAAAAAAAAGTCTACCTGACTTTCCTGGGCACAGACATTTTACTCAACATTTATTTTCTGATATATAGAGGAGAAAGAAAAGAATCACTGCTTAAAAAAATTTGTTTATGCTAACTTTCAGAGGTTTTCTTGCAGTAAAAAGATTACCAAAAATATTCTCAAACACGAACAAATAAATATGAAACCTCAAGTTACTTGTCTTTCTTTCCATTTGACTATAAGGAATTTTTCTTTTGTTCTCAATGCAAATGGTCATTGGTTCATTTTCTCTCACCCAGGACAGCTATGTCACATCCCTTGACTAATACGCACGCACTCACCACTAAAACACATTTCAACTGAGAGCTGTCACATCTGTCATCTCCACTCGGCCTGGTTAAAAATTTTATCTGCCGTCTTGAATTAATTTCAACCTGCTTGAGCCCAGCAGGGGAGTTTTGAGTGTTTTCGTTAAATTCTTCATTTTAAAAGAACATTAGAGTTCCTTATTTAGAGTTTTCCTCCACATCTAATTTTTGTTTCATATAACTGAAACAATTATATAATCATGTATCTGCAGAAAAGGAAAAAATCAGGAACAAATAAAATAATCATTCAATCTGACATTTTCCCAAGGAAGCATTTTCTTTAGCTCTTTTTTCATCAATTTTCCTGTTACTTCACAAGTTAGTTGTAATCCCACCTAAACAGTACACTAAGTATAGTACATTAACAAATAAATATGCAGAATTTAGAGAAAAAGGAAATGAGAACCACAACACTAATGGACAATGGAATCACAAAAGCAGAAAAAAAAAAAGCAAAATAGGAATAAGGCCTAATCACCAAAATATTTAATAGAGATCACATCTGGGACAAGACTGAACGGAAGCAAGTCAATCATCCATCCTTAAATCTGTTGCTCAACAGTCTGCTTTTAAGGCGGCCAACACAGATATTGGTAGGTAAGGAAGTTCAAGCTGTGAGTTGGATGAGAGTGATGTGTGTAGCTGATTCATGCCAACAGACACATCTAAATCTCCTATAAGCCACTATTGACCTCTGAGAATGTACATCCCACTTCACGAGCACTGAACTCGTGACAAATGTTTTGTCTTACACACGGGTTGCAAGTTGACTTTTCTAAGCATGGCAATACCTGCTAAGAAAGCTTAGTGAGGGCATGCATAAATACTAATTCCCCAAGCCAGCATGGCTAGTCTATATTAAATACTACTATCTTCACACATATGTTTGCGAGATACCATTAAAATTTACTTTGGCCCGGGTGCAGTGGCCCACGCCTGTAATCCCAGCACTTTGCAAGGCCGAGATGAGCAAATCACGAGGTCAGGAGTTCAAGACCAGCCTGGCCAACATGGTGAAACCCCATGTCTACTAAAAATACAAAAAATTAGCCCGGCGTGGTGGTGTGCACCTGTTGTCCCAGCTACTCGGAAGGCTAGGCAGGAGAATCGCTTGAACCCAGGTGCAGAGGTTGCAGTGAGCTGAGATCACGCCACCACACTCAGGCCCGGGTGACAGTGCAAGACTCTGTCTCAAAAGAAAAAAAAAAAAAATTTATTTTGTCTCCAAGCTTTCAATTAATGAACTTTGGTTAGTAGTGATCTTAATACCTGAAGTCAAAGGAATAAGCAGATTACTGTTGTATAATTATAACTCCAACATCAAGCTTTCTCAAACATTCTTTTAAAAATTTCAGAGGGAGTGGATTCAATCTATGCTTTTACTGTTATTTAATCAGGATCGAGGAAATTGTACTTTAAATTAAGCTAAATTGGTAGTTTGAAATTCCCTATTAGATTTATTTTGTTAACCACAACTATATTATGTAATAGAGTCAATATTTTGTTTCATATTTAGCGGTATTTGCTTGACATAATGGTGTTTAATATTTGTAAGACCTCATCTGATATGAATTATTTTTGCACCTGTACTTTTTACGAAAGAAAATTGGCTGCAATATTGGTGATCTCTCCTGTGCTTCAGACTGTCCTCATTTATTGTTGTATTGATAAGGCTGTGTTGATTAAGGAACGGGAACATGAGAACTGAATACACAACAGTTCTTTTTATACATTATTTTAACTTTATATGAGAAATACGAACTCAGAAGTTCAGGTAGTTTTCCTTTCCTCTTAAGTGTTGAGTGAAGAGAGAAAGAAAAAATTTTTCATGCAGAAATTATTAGAAGAAGAGGGAAATACCTACCAATAACTGGGCTTCCCCCTTGCCCAGTGTACAGAAGAAGCAGTGAAACACAGTATGTCCTCTGCTTAAACAGCCATCACAATATTGTGTTATTAAAGCCCCTTTAATCGATAGGAATGAACACAGTGGTTAAATCAAAAGTGGTAACCAAAATAGTTGATTGCCACGGGGCTTAAGGAGTGGGTGAAGGCATTGAAGGAGGAAGCACAGAAGTATTTTAAACATATCTCCTTTAAAATTTACTAATTCAGCCATCTGCCAAGTTTACAGCTATTATTATACATTCTTATTTAAATGATAATAAAATCACTTGCTGACAGGAAATTAGTCATGCAAGGACCTGCAGATGCACTGCCTTCTGCCCAGGCCTCGCGTCTCTGTGTGCAAAGTTCAAGGCTGCTCATTTGCTCAACCGGCATGGGGTAGTGAAATGGTGACAGCTTGAAGTTCTTCAAGGTATCCCCCAAATTCAACAGATCCTTTATAACTTTTCGGAGTGGATATGTGTGTGGGCGGGAGTGTGTGTTTCTAACTGCCAGATCTTCTCCCTGAGTTCTTTCATCTTACCTTTGTTAGAGGACATATTGAAAACCCAAAGGAAAAAAGAATGTAACTATCTGCCTGTGCAACTTTTGCACAAATTCTTGGCACAATAAAATTAGAAGAAAGTGTCATATTAAGCAGTAATATTATGATAAAATTCTATCTTGATAGTCTAGAATTATTTTTTAAATTACACATAGTAAGAAAGTACACCAGGAAAACATTCTAACATACAACGGTGTGCTTTGCACAGGAAATATTTCCATAAAACTTGCAGTATTATGGTGGTAATAATTAATAACAATTTATTTTTGAAAGTATTTTGGTTTTACTTCAAAAGTTTATTTAGTAATGAAATTATGAGTATTGTATCTTTTGGAGACCATGGTTAATCTTACATGACATCAGTCTTAATAGTAACAATATCTGATGTTTATATAACACATTACAGTTTGAAAAGAGCACTCATAATTATTACGTCATTACATTTCCACCCTTTGGGGCCCCCTCAAGTGGGCACCAGTGCTCCCTTTTTGTGGATGAAGATACTGAGCCTCAGGCAGATTAAAGAACTCATGGAAGGTCATGGAACTAATAAATACCAAAGGCAGCAAGCACTCTCAGGTTTTCTAATTCAAAGCCTAGAAGCCCAGATGCAGGATGACACAATTGCTAAATGAGCATTTGCTAAACCTAAGAAAATTATAATTTAGTAAACTAGTTGAAAAAGAAAGATGATAGTATTGTTTCTTGTTAGGTAAAAAAATTTCTACCATAAACAGGTGCATATTGCATATATCCCAGATATGAGTCCCCAGTGTACATATTTACTAAATCTTGGCCATTTTTCTTGTTTCGTTTTGTTTTTTGTTTTTTGAGACAGAGTCTCACTCTGTCACCCAGGTTGGAGTGCAATGGCGCAATTTGGGCTCACCGCAACCTCCGCCTCCTGGGTTCCAGCAACTCTCGTGCCTCAGCCTCTGAGTAGCTGGGACTACAGGCGCGTGCCACCACACCCAGCTAATTTTTTATGTTTTTAGTAGAGACGGGGTTTCACCATTTTGGCCAGGCTTGTCTCGAACTCCTCACCTCAGATGATCTGCCCACCTCGGCCTCCCAAACTGCTGGGATTACAAGCGTGAGCCACCATGCCCGGCCAAATCTTGGCCTTTTTACACCTACTGTACGCATGCCTGATTTTCATGTTGTTTCTTTGATAAATTAGACAATTTTTTGCAATGACATCATTGGAAGATATCAAGGAAAGGTAACTTTGGAAAAGACCCAGGTAACAATTCATCATCTGATTTATAATTCTCTATGTAATTGAAGCTATCATCTATTGATAGATACGATAATCAAAATGATTATTAATCTTGTCTTATCACCCACCCCATTCAACTTTAAAAGGGGAAAAAAATGATTCCCACAGAGAAAACTCATCTTTTATCACCTACTACCATGTTATCAGGCTTCCCTGTTTCCCTACTCGCTGGGTTTGGCTCCTCTGTAGTAATGAACCACGGCTGACAGGGGCATCGCCCTTCCTCCCTCGCTCCACCCTCCTGGGTCTATTGAAATTCAAACATGCAAAGCTCATGTATAAGCAAACAGGTGCAGGGAGCAGGCGGTGGCCAAACCCTGAGCAGGCAGGAGGTACAAGTGTATCTCGCTGATTGTGGCACACTACTGATAGAAGACGACAAGGCCAGACAATAGGGAGGGTCAGTAGGTGGCTTTTTTATTTCCCTGGCTTCATGACATGGCAGCAGGCTGGGAGTTGGTAGCTTGTAGAAGAACTAATGGCCTCTACCCTGCAACATTTAGCAGGAAGGAAATTTTCAGATGACTTGAGCAGTGGCTGTAACTGTGCTTTCTAATCACCACCTTAGGCAGGTGAAGAGCACGACAGCATCACCTCAGAAACTGAAGATACCAGGCGTCTCAGACCACAGCCAATGTTCAACCAACACACAACAATAATGCCACACTGGGCTTAAGAACAAACGAATAAGCATGCTGTTAGATTGTTAACATGAGGGAATATTAATTAGAAAATGAGAATTTTACCATGGCGTTTACTGTGACAGAAAAGATCTTTTCTAGAAACACATAAACTGATGTGTTTATGCCATACTTATTTCAAGTCTTTCCATCAATTATCTCATTCAGTTGATGTGTGATGGAAGCAAAAAAAAAAATGATGTTAAACCAAGAAAAGTGCTACCTTACTAGATCCATCATAGTTCTATAGTTTGCTTACTTTTTAGAGTATGTGGGAATATTTTTAAACACATAAAAACCTAAACAATATTAACCTAGCCGAGTTAACATTTAAAAATAATGCTTCTGTTAATTGTATAAAGCTATTTAGAAATTTATGCCATATAAAAAAAAAAAACAAGCCGAAAGACATGACTTAAAACACAGCAGTTCCTTCAGAATATTAGCTACAAGAAATCACAATAATATCCTTGAAAATATAAATATACTTTTTTTTTTGTTAACCATAATTGTTAACGCCAGAAGGTTCAAACTTCAAACATGTTTCTCAGGAAACAATATTCATCTTATTTTATTTTAATACTTTTTTAAGGCTCACAGATCACTTTTACTTAGAACTCCTTTGTTGGACTCCCATAAAAATGTAATGTTCATACTATCCATTAAGCCCATGCACACCCAGCTAAACTATACTAGTCACTCTCCAGGTATCTATCATAGAGACTCTGAACTGAAAACCAGGCATAAAGCCAATTAACTTTATTCATTTCAACTTGAATCTAAGTACGTTCATTATATATAATATTAACACTTAAGAGCAAATGACAAAAAAAAAAAAATGTGCCAGGGCAACTGACTACTTCCTATCATACGTTTTTACTTTTAGAGAGATTAAAATAAGACAAAAAAATGATGAGAGAAGTAGCTTCTGTCCATTTTTATCACCATGTTCCACTTGGCAAGGCATTAATAAAAAATTATTTCACAAGGCCCACAACTATCTGGTATTTGAGGCCTGATGGAAAACTAAATTATATTTATCACAAAAGCATGCATCTTGGAATTGATGAAAATCTACTTATCTACACCTCCTTCTCCCAGTCAGCTTACCTTCTAAAAATTAGTGATTAACTTTACATTAGAACCCCAGTGCCATATATTTGTCATATTTTTCATCAGTAGAGTCCTTTCAAATGTGAGTTAATGTAGTTGATCCAATATTTTATTTGAAGTTTACAAAGTTTAAATAAATTGTAAATCTTTTTTCTTTTCAAACAAAACTATGTACATATGCATATGCATGTGCATTTTATATATAGTTGAGACAAATCAAAATGTATTATTTTAAGAAGAACATACTGCAAAGAGGGTAGAAAGCTGCTGGGGGAGAAATCAGGCATGGAACAGATTCTCAAGAAATTTAAAATTGTTAGAGAGTCAAGATGTCCACATACGAAATACTCATGAGGAAAAAAATATGGGACCACTGTCTGCCAAGAGTTAAATATGGGGGACAAATGGCAAGCCCAGTAGGATTTCAAGGCAGGCAAAAGTATTAGGAGAACGTGTGGGAGAGTAAGACTTGATAAAGGAAATACTATGTAATTCTCACCCTGGGTCATATTAGTTAGGGAAATAAAAGGGAGAGTAAACTGGTTAAACAAGTCAGATAAGCCACAAAGTTAGAAATAAACATTACTGTAAGTGAGACATTAAGTGGCTGGCCTGTGTAGAAAAGGCATTTTCTGATAGGAATTACGAAAGGAAAGGTTGTCTAAATAAGGTAAGATCGTATCATGCAGGACACTGACAGTCATTGAAGGCCTTTTTAATTTAACCTGACACAACTTATTTTAAGAATAGCATGTGTCATGGAGAAAGTAAATGTTTTAGGACAATTAAATTGTCAGTAAGTTTACAGAGTGGAATAGAGTAGCAAAACTCTTCTAAGAATAGTCCCAATGCCTGACACACCAGTATGGTAAAAATATGAAGGCACCAGTATAGTAAAAAATATGAAAAATAAATGGGCAAGAAATGATGGATGTCAGAGAAATGCAGAAAGAATAGCAATAATTAGGAATCAAAAAATTTAGCAAAAATAGGCACTACTGATTTCAAGTGAGGAAAATACTCTCGACACTATATTTTATCTATTTAGGTTAAAAATGAACAGGTCTTCAGTCCCTAAGTATTAAACACAGCTAAAAGAAGAGGCACTATGATTTTACATATACTGATTTTATAATAAGTATAAAATGTAAATATTAAAGTGATGTCTGACACTTTAAATGGATGAGTTGTATGGTACATGAATTATATTTCAAAAAAGCTGTGGGGCTGGACGCAGCGGCTGACACCTGTAATCCCAGTACTTTGGGAGGCTGAGGTGGGCGGATAACTTGAGGTCAAGAGTTCAAGAACAACCTGGCCAACATGGTGAAACCCCATGTCTACTAAAAATAGAAAAAATTAGCCAGGCGTAATGGTGCATGCCTGTAGTCCCAGCTACTTGGGAGGCTGAGGCAGGAGAATTGCTTGAACCTGGGAGTCAGAGGTTGCGGCGAGCCGAGACTGCACCACTGCACTCCAGCCTGGGCGACAGAGCCAGACTCCATCTAAAAAAAAAAAAAAAGCTGTTGTTTAAGAAAATGGTGTCTGGTAGGTAAATTGCAAAGCTGTCATAAGATACTGCAGCTGGCAGTTTGCTTTTTGTTTATTGGCTTGCTTGCTTGTATTAAGACACACAGAGTCCGATTCAAATATGGATATGCTGAGCTTTTAATTAGTACAATCTTAGGTGAGTTACTTCATTTCTCCCGGCCTTATTCATTTTGTTTTCCATTGACAGAGTGGCTGCTGGGTGCCAGACTTTCTGCTGAGGAAGGGGTAGGGAAACACACTTCTCTTTTCACTTGTTAAAACAGGGCTACTAGCGACAGGTCCCTGCGTTGCATTGAGGCTGGAACAGAACTCTGTACGTGCACATGCCTAGTCTGGTGTCTGACCTACCTCAGGCCCTCAGAAGAGGTAGCTGCCTTCTCCTCCCCTAGTAGCAAGCTCTAGAGGGCTCCCTTTAAAGGCAGATGCAGAAGTAATAGGCCCTGTGCACCCTGAATGCAGCCATGTGCGAGCGGTGATGGAACTCCTCCCATGATTAATCCTGGTAGGGACACCCACGTATTGATTTGCCTGCTACGTGGACAATTTATTTTGTATTCCGTGTGTATAAGCAACAGGCTCCAACAGCAAAGAAGACAGATTTACAAAGTCACCTGACAAAACTGCTTTTTAGCCTTTATTATAGTCATGTCCTTAAGATTAGGTTATTATATATTAGCACTCCTCAGAAGTATCACTTTGGAGGAAAACAAATCTTTGTCTGTCTTTGTCTGAAGGGGTGTATGTGCTTGCACATCAGTGTATGTGTTCTTATCCTTTAAATATGTAATAAACATAATTATCTATACAAGTGTATTTCCGCTATATATTCAACATGGAAGATATATTAAGAGTTTAAGACTTTATCAAATACAGAAGAATATTAATGACAGTGTATTAACAAGTTACCTTGATAAATAGATTCTCTTTATAATCCATCTTTAAATCTCTAAACTTGGAAAAGGTGTCCTCAGGATTTGGGTGTATATATGGAAATTTCTAATAGCTTTTCTTACAAATAGAAGAAAGGGGGTGGATGGAAAGAGAGAGAGAGAAACAGAGAGATAGGTTTTTATGAGTTTGGATGACTCTCTTCCAAATGCTCACTGACTGTTCAATGTATAAGACCGCACAAGTATGCAAAATGGGGCCCATATTTTTAATTGAGTATGCAGCCTTCGGTTACTGTGAAACTGCATTAATGGAATAATTTGCCAGTTTCTGCAATTAGTAAACAAGTAGTCTAACACAGAGCTAGAGGAATACGGCAGTATTAGTGCAATTCATACAACAGACTTTTACCCAAGGATGTAGCAGAAATGAAAAATCATTCAGTAAGCTTGTTTGGTTTGCCTCTAATTTATCACGGCTTACATCTCTTGCCTGCCAGCAGAGCCAAATTCATACGTTATTGTCCCAAACCTGTCACTTTCTGGACTGCTTTTTAATCTTCCTCCCAGAATTACATCCAGAAAGGTCACCGCTATCCAATTAGAACCTTATCAAAGATGCGCACGCAGTCCGGATTCACGCTCATCAAGAATGGGTCATAAATCCAGAAATTGCACATCACAAAGTGCCATTACCATAATAAATAACTGAGAGGGGGTAGGATGTAAGAAAAGTGACAAAACACCGGTGCATTTGTCAGCCTTTGACTCTCTTCTTATGGACATCATGGAAGGTGAACAACTGGAATGTAGGCAACAAGGCAATGGACCAGAGCAGAAGACAAGCAAAGCAATGGTCTTCAAGAGTGGGATCAACAGTAGGTCATTCTGCCTGAACAGATACACGTCCAAGGATAATGGCTGTTTATAAACGAAGTACGTCTGTTATAAGCCTATTACAAGGGGGGGCTTTATATGTACATCCCATCTTAGCATATAAAGGAAATAGTAAGTACTGCTCAGCTACAACACAGAATTATAGACTCACAACCCATTACATTTCTATGCAGACTTTAATTCTCAAGAATCTGGGATAAATATTACTTGCTATAAGATCAAATTACATTGTTCATTTCAGGAAATACTTCATACACTTTCTTTGTAATCCTAAATTATCACATTGGGTCATAACTTTCTTGGAAAGTAATGTTTTCTTTCATCCTGACAATGAACGTCCTATTATCAATTTATCACAGCATACTTGTAAGTAACTCACTATCTGACACTCATACAATGCAGTAAATAAAAATTTCGATTTAAACAAGTGAGAAGTGAGGAGGTAATGATTTATTGTATAGAAGGATTTATTATTGTTCTAACAAGAAGAGAAGAGTTATTACAGGTTTCTTTGAAACAGAAAGCCCTTAAGAAGTATTTGTAATAAAATTACCCAAAGAATTTTACAAAAATTCTTTAAATATACTTTATATAATCAAACATTTTACAAAAATGTTTGATTATATAAAGAAAGGGATGCCATGAGTAGGTCCCTCACATCATATTCTGGGAGGACAAAGTGTTGGGAGTATTGAAGGTACATATAGGTAATATGTTGATAGATGGTCAGAAATTCAAATACCTGGAGCACAAACTCTCCATTGCAGATGGTTCTGTGATTTGCTTGGCCTAGGCTTTTAGCACCCAGTTACCACCATACTCACTAATGCATATTTCTTTGAATGCTGATTCTAGGGATACTGGGAGGTATTATGTAATTGAATCAATATCTGACATAATCTGAGCAGTGCAAATTTAATATCCAATTTCACAATATAAATAAAATGTCTCTCTCCTTATCCCTTCAGTGTTTACCGAACTGAATTGAGTGTCTGTATTCCTATAATGGTCCTAGCCAGGCTTTTAGTTCACCCGGAATCTAGTTATTATTTTAAAAGATCATTATTTGTCCCCCCTCCCAGCTTTAAAACATTTCATCTTCATCTAAAAACTCAGCTAGGTTTAAGAACAATCACCACAATAAAACTAAAGTCTCTCCGTCTAAGGCACTACAAGGTCATGCTGTTAACAGAAACATTTGCATTCAATCAGGACGCTCACAATTCATGTTTATCAAGTGGAATGTAATTGTTCATTTATAGAGTTTAAAATTACAAAAATCTCCCTGGAACTATGTCTGCAGTTGACAAAGTCAGGGCAAACAGCCACCCTTCCTTCATCCCCTCCTGCCTCTCATTTGCAGTAGGGTTTTGACTTTCAGCTGGTCATGAGGAGGTAAAGATACACTCTCTGAGTTTTGGTGTTGACAAGCATGTCATCTCTAACTTAGGCTCTGACATGTGGGGTTGTCAGGATTTGCCTTGATGGGAAAATGATTGACCTTTGCCCATAATTATCAAAATGAGGGGAAGCAAAGTGACTAAAGAGGCAGCTGCTACTGCGGCTGCTGTCCAACTTCAGAGAAAGTGGGGATGAAAGGTCTTTTTAAAGCCTGAGTGGAGAAGATACAGCCTACATGAACAAAACGTTTTATTGGAAAGTGCAAGATGGTAATAATACCAACATACTCTGAAAATTGTTCTGCCGTGAGCATGCACTGATCTTTACAGCTATGAACTGTTAACTTTCAGCGGGTTTCATATCTGCGTTATATACCACACTTCCAAATCAGACGAGTGATGCAGGATTCAAAAAGAAACTTTAGGCAGTAAATCATATTTTTATTAGTAGGCTCTTAATACGTTGGTAGATGTGGCTGCGAGGCTGCTTAGTATTAATACACCCTAGCTAAATGGCTGGTTTGATGAAGCATTCCAAGTACAATCCACGATTGAATTTAAAATTTAATAATTTTCAAATATGAATGGAGTGTATTAATGGAATAAAGTACATGGAAGGAGATTTTTCCTTTTGTTAAAACATTCAGATTTTGGAGGTATAATACAAGGTTTTCAATATCAGAAAATTATTTGTATAAAATAAAATGTTTCAATTTTTTTTTAATCAGGGAATTGGGAAGCAGTTTGTCTCCAACTCCACAGTCTTAAGCATAATCAGATTAACTCGCAGTAACATTAAATTTAAACTCTTAACATTTTCCTCTATTGCTGTTTTTGTTTCATCTCAACTCAAATTGTACTATAGATTCAGTGATTAGAACTGGCCAGATTGCTCCTGTTTTACCTTTAATAGAATATAATTATATAATAAATTCTTATAACACAAATGCTTTTAAAAACAGCTCGGTTGCTAAGTCATGGTCTAGCACAGAGACCCTCATGCTTTACAACACAGAGCCAGAGCCAGACATGTTTTTTTTTCCTTTCTCACAGCTAGACACTTCCAATCTCATATTCATGAGGGTGTTTTCCCCTCCCTAAGTGTGGAAGCCTGCAACTGGCCTAATCCTCCATAAACTCTGCAATTGTCCTGTTTATTCCACTTGCTTGCTTCTGGCCACTTTAAATTATGGCACAAAGAACACAGAGACAATCATTCCAAGTCTTTTCATATCTGTTATTAGTTGCAGGATTGACTTAGAACTAAAATGGAACGTTAAGCAAGGGATAAACAGGAAAAAAGTTTTAAAAACTCACTCTGCACATTTTATTTAAAAGCTTTTAGACATATGTGAATCCTTTTATCTATTCACAATTAGTGTCTCTCTTTTCTGCTTATCATATCCCATGATGTCTCTCTAATATGAATACGTATTTTTAAATATTCTAACCTGGATACACTAGAGATTCTGTGACAGTTGCATTTTTCATTGGAAAGGAACTTCTCTGTTCATGATTCTCTCATCATCTTAAAAGTACCATGGCATCTAAACTACTATTGAGAAAAAAAATCCATAAATCAGATTTAAGTAGTTTGGTAAATTAACAACGTGTGGTGGAAATTATGATACATTGTACTATCATTTATCATTGATAATATGAGTAATTAATCATATTTTCACAAAATACAATCACAAATAAAATAGACTTAATTGTAGGTCAATAGATTGTGATGGGTTTCACTGCAAAAAATGAAAAGCAAATGAAAACTATTGAGAAATTAGAATTGCTTATAGTGCTGGTAAGGATAAGTGAACCATACTTTCAAGTAATCAACCCTTATTATAAAAACTAAGAAAGAGTGAATTGCAAGAGAAAGGCTTTAGATAATAAGAAAGAAAGTTCCTGGTAGTTGTTCAGATTCAAACGAGTGTCAGAGCGATCTTTATATTACACGTTTACCACTGTGTCTGGCATATTGAAAAAAAAAGTCTGTTAAATTTAACTGCGTTTGCTTGGAAGGGCTGCACCAATGACCTTCCCTGTCAAGGTCACAGAACTGAAGATACTAGGATGGCCAAGCTCTAAGAGATGATTATGAATATATCTGACTGTATTTCAATACATAGAGTTTCAGGCTTATGCAGATAGAACTGAAGAAAATGTGTCTCCTCCCTTGCGTTCCCTCTCTGTCTCTTACAGGCAGGCAGCCGTTTGGAGAGTTTCTCTCAAGCACAGACTTGTCCGGGCTCAAGAGACTGTACAATTAGGCTCCCCTGGATAACAGGTGGAGGATGTCCCTCGAAATTAGTGGGGTAGAGCCAGAGTTTTAACAACTTTTATCATCATTTTGTTTGTTATTTCTCAAGGGACAAAAAGTTAAATGCAAATTAAAGAAAAATTAAATGTGCTTAAGATGTTATATATACAGCCGGGCGCCCTGGCTCACACCTGTAATCCCAGCACTTTGGGAAGCCGAGGTGGGCGGATCACCTGAGGTTGAGAGTTCCAGACCAGCCTGACCAACACGGAGAAACCCCGTCTCTACTAGAAATACAAAATTAGCCGGGTGTGGTGGCGCATGCCTGTAATCCCAGCTATTCAGGAGGCTGAGGCAGGGGAATCGCTTGAACCTGCGCAGGTTGCAGTGAGCCAAGATTGCACCATTGCACTCCAGCCTGGGCAACAAGAGCAAAACCCTGTCTCAAAAAAAAATTAGATGTTATATATACAATATCATCAAATTCCACTGTGATGGCTTTATTTTCTTGAGAAAAGCTAAGAAGTAACAACACTAAAGTCACTTTAAAGGAGAGCAGACTCTGCAAGAAGAGTAGTAAGAATAAAGTGAAACTCTCCAGTTCATCTTTAAAATAAGAAAAGCGGCTGGATGCATAGGCTCACACCTGCAGTCCCAGCACTCTGGGAGGCCAAAGTGGGAGGACTGCTTGAGGCTAGGAGTTTAAGACCAGCCTGGGTAGCATAACAACAACCTGTCTCTACAAAAAATAATTTAAAAAATTAACTGGGTGTGGCCAGGCACGGTGGCTCAGGCCTGTAATCCCAGCACTTTGGGAGGCCGAGGCGGGTGGATCACAAGGTCAGGAGATCAAGACCATTCTGGCCAACATGGTGAAACCCCGTCTCTACTAAAAATACAAAAATTAGCTGGGCATGGTGGTGCGCACCTGTAGTCCCAGCTACTCAGGAGGCTGAGGCAGGAGAATCACTTGAACCAGGGAGATGGAGGTTGCAGTGAGCCAAGACCATGCCACTGCATTCCAGCCTGGTGACAGAGTAAGACTCGGTCTCAAAAAAAAAGTTAATTGGGTGTAGTGGCACATGCTTGCAGTCCCAGCTACTGGGGACGCTGAGGTTGGAGGATTACTTGAGCCAAAAAGTTTGAGGCTGCACTACTTCATTCCAGTCTGTGTGACACAGCAAAATCCTATTTCTTAAAAAAAAAAAAAAAAAGCATATTTTATTCCCTTTCTTATTCATATATAGAAAAAGATATGAATTAACAAGACTAATTTTCCCTAATACTATTAGAATATTCTCAAATGGAGCAACAATTTAGTATACCATAATAAACTAGTACATTGGTATTTAATGATGAAGCTAATTTATAAAAATCTTAAGTCAGACTTAGGCCAAATAAAAACCTTAATCAAGAGAAATAAATCTATTATTTTATGAAAAGAACTCTGAAGTCTACTTTCAATGTCTCCTTAATTATCTTACTGCCTTCTTAGTTAAGAATAATATTTCAGATTTTTCTATAATTTGTCATTCTGTAATATCACATTATGTGTAGAATATAGAAACAGGAAATATGTACAACCATGTCCCAAACCCAAAATACAAAGGCAAAAACCAGTAAAAAATACATCTTTATTATTGCTACTCTATGTACTGTGCTATATAAAATCCCTTTCAGATACCCAGTCAATAATCTTAGGTATTTTTAATTATAGAAACAAACATTCAACATGCTACATGGAAAGTTTATATGAAAACTTTAAGCAATTGAATAATTCTGCTCTGACAGAATATATTACTGTCCTGTTTTTTGTTTGTTTGTTTGTTTACTGATGTTAAAATATCAAGCACTATTGAATGATGTACAGTGATGGAAAATGATTCTAAATAAAACCAACTGCTTCAAGATTCTTCAGGTAAGTGAGAAGAAAAGGCAGAAACATTTCTACAGTCAACATTAATGTATTAGGATATTGCGGCTGGGTGTGGTGGCTCACACTTGTAAATCCCAGCACTCTGAGAGGCCAACGCAGGCAGATTGCTGGATTCCAGGGGGTCAACAGTAGCCTGGGCAACACAGCGAAAACCCTTCTCTACTAAAAATACAAAAAAAAATTAGCTGGGTATGGTGGCGCATGCCTGTAATCCCAGCTATTCAGGAGGCTGAAGTGGGAGAATCACCTGAGCCTGGGAGGTCAAGACTGCAGTGAGCAGAGATCACATCACTGTACTCCAACCTGGGTGACAGAGAGAAACCCTGTCTCTAAAAAAAAATTAAATTAAATTAAAAAGAGATTGATTTCTCTGGAAATCTAGATTTGATTATAGAGATCACAATAAGACATACCCACCAGAGACTCCAAATAACTTTAGGATCAAGTTAGAATCTAGTGAAGGTAGCATGTGGCTCCTTGGCCTCTATATATCACTCTTCATATCCTAAAACTAGAGTTCAAACTGCAGTCATTCCCACCTATCTGTTTTCTTTCCCTATTTCCAATTAAAAACCGCAAGCCAGGAGTTTTGCATGTTGAAGGCTGCTCGTAGAGTTGTCAGGAGGTGTAACTGCTGCACAAGCCTCTTATGAGGGGCTTCTAGGCTGACCTATGGAACCACTCAATTCCACAGCTGTCAAAGCACTGATACCAACTGCAGTTAATGACACAGAGACATCTCTCTAGCTCATTTACCTGCCGTCCTGCAAACAAATGGACACTGGCAGCAAACGGGGGGTGGGCCCGGGGAGCGCAGTGAACGGCAGATACCATATTTATCATAATCACTATGATCCACGGTAGAGGAAAATCAATTTCTCTTAATCGAGTAGAGTGACTTATTAAGGGTTATGAGTCCTGGCTGGATAGCTGTACTGATTTGATTATGTAGGGAGGGAAATTAGCAGTGGCCTCCTTCACAATCTTCCTTTGTCTTCTGGCTGGGAGTTTCTTATTAAATTATTATCTTATGAAAGCTTTAGTGAGCAGGTCATGCTTTGATCAAGAATAGACTGAGACATAGGGTGCTGAAAGGGTTTCAGAAGTGTTGACAGGTAAAGATGTGAACATTCACAATATCCTCACGGCAGAGCTGTTGGTTTATAATTGAAAGGGGCATGGACAGAGCCTGTGTCTGTGCCAACACTGGAAACTTCTTGAAAAAACCCAATCCTAAGTTAACCTTTATCCTTCAGTTTCTCCTTCCTATTTGTGGTACCATAATCCCAGATACCTGGAAAGCAAGGTATTCTTGTTATGCTGTCTGAGAAGACTAGATTAGTAGGTTAAAAGTCGCAAATGTGTTTTTAAATGTTTCAAGAATGCTTTGACCAAAATCAGTACTACAAAAATAAAAAGTCAAATGTGTGGTATATTTTTTTAATTATTTTGGTTTTTAAAAGGTTACCTATCATGGAGAAAAAGGACAAAAAGACTCTGTGGAAATAGCTTTTAAGCATTTTCTCACAAAGATCACCTATCCTTGTTTTTATGTTTCTTTTCCTTTTTTTTTTTTTTTTTTTTTTGTTGTTGTTGTTGTTGAGCTGGAGTTTCACTCCTGTTGCCCAGGCTGGAGTGCAATGGCGCGATCTTGGCTCACTGCAACCTCTGCCTCCCAGGTTCAAGAGATTCTCCTGCCTCAGCCTCTCGAGTAGCTGGGATTACAGGTGCCTGCCACCATGCCCAGCTAATTTTGTATTTTTAGTAGAGACAGAGTTTCTCCATGTTGGTCAGTTTGTTTTTATGTTTCTATGATACAACTTTGGGAAATAAAACAGAATAAACTTCAATTGTTTTCACCTCTTTTTCTGAACAATTTTGCTTGGAATTTTGAAAATATATGAGCATCATCAGATTTATTTCCTTCTGAATAAAACAAAGAGATAAGAAAATGACATCTCTCCCAACATATATGACAAACAAATATGGTAGGATACTAAAAATTACTATATTTTGTAAATACTTATAGTTGTATTTTAGAAATTATCCCTGTGTACTACCAAATATGTCCAATTTTCTCAGTAATGTTATTTTAAAATACCAAGCAAAATTACAGGGTGAATTTTCATTAGGAATAAATATAAAAACTAAAGGAATCCCAGGACGGAATGTGTTTTAATACAGCAGAGTACTAAATTGCTGTTTCTTTGCCTTTTGCAAAATACACAGTTCTTTAGATCCACATAATTCCTTTCCTAATCATAATTTGTTTTATACATAGATTTCAAATATTTGATAAATATAATGCCAAGATTTCTTTTGATAGTTTCAAAGTTCTTAATGGAATTGTTATTTGATTTCCCTGAGTGAAATCTTATTGTTAGCACAGTGATTTTAACAAAGGCATGATGCAATTCATAGAAATGGGAAAATGTGGGTTCCAGAGTCTTTTGCTGCCTTGAAAATCACACATATGTTCAACTCTCTTCCTCCCCGGTGGCCTCATCACTACCCTCTCAAAATATTACCTGACAAAAAAATGGAAAATTTGTATTCCATAGTATGTGTTTGCCTTTCAAATCTCTAACAGCTTTTTGCCCCCAATGACCCCAAAAAAACTTTGCCATTGTACTTATAAATCATAATTGCCACACAATGTCCTATTATGCATTTTGCTATATAAATAAATAAGCACAGAGACGTACTGAAGACGATAAGAAGCGAGAAGTTAAAAGTTATTTAGATGTTCCTATTCGTAGTTAACTGTATGTGGGGCATTTATACAGCATGCTTCTATGCTTGGCTATTTCATATAGAGCAACCATAAACATCTCCTCTCCACTCATCTCTCTCTTAAGATATATTCACTTCTGTAAACCTTCAACCTAGCACACTGCCTAACATGGAGAAGATGTTCAAAACATATTTGTTGAATTAAACTCAAAAATATTGTAAACTTACCAAGCATGGTTTACATGAATTATTTTCCATCTTTAGTAATCTTCATTTTTCCAGTGCCTCACATTATTGTAGACATTTTCACACTCTAGAGAATAAAGACTCTTGTACTTAAAAAAAATATCAGTGGCCAAAAGAGATTTAGTGACTCTTTAGTGAATGGAAACTTCTACTCATCTATTAGCAATAGTTGAAACTTTCAAATTCTACAGTTACACACTTCATTTATTTCATCTAATGTTATAGAGACATTTTTGGTTGATCAAACAGTAATCAAGAATGACTTTTTTTCATAAGGACCTTCCTTGCGGTATCAATAATATTGTTTAAAATATGATAGCTCAGACAAAATAGCCTTTCCATGAGCTGAAACTACCAGCTACTTTAATGATAAATTTAAATCTGATAAAATTGACATATTACACCAAAAAAACCCCATACTAATCAGAGAGAGTTGGAAAAACATTTACCACTGAGGTCTATGTAGGATCATTTTATTCCTTATCAGTCAATAATCACCAAAACGCATCCAAGTACTCTGTCTCTTGGCTCAGAGAAATTAAAACTACAATAAATCTTCTGACATACAGTATTACAATATTATTAAACATCATCATTCAATACAAGAGTGTTGGATAAAAATCACAACCCTATAATAAATCATATGCATTTTGTGGGTAAAGATTATAATAAGCTTCTTTTAATTCTCATAATTTTAAGAGTGAGCCATGGTAATATATTAGGTCCTATTCTAAAGGAAAACATGCACCCAAATTAATCCAATTTAAATATATTTTAAATGATTTCAAATGAATTCACTTTATAACTTAATAATGTATTTTCCCTATTTTAATGACACTATTTTAGAATATTACTCTTTTAAAACAACACAGCTACTGACAAACGTATATAAACACTTTACCAGAAAGTTGTAGTAATTTTCTTCCAATTAATTTAATTATTTTAAAAATTAAATTGTCAAATCTGATAAACAAAAGAATATTTCCTAACTTCTCTAGTCTCACAGGTAGACTATAAAAAGAGAATGGAGACTATGCTATACTCATTCAACACATTTTATGGAGCATCGATAACTATGCTAGACACTTTAATACATGTTATAGATTTTTTTTAATTTAAAGAAATACATAGTTCCTACCCTCATTGAGTTTAGAGCTTATCAACAACTCACTTTTCATATTTATGGATTCTTGAAGGTTATATATTTCCCCTTATGTTATTGGCAGGTTTAATATCCCCTAAGGATCTCGAATCTCCTTTTACTATTGATTTTTGTTTGTTTGTTTGTTTTTGCTTAGCAGTCTTTAACCACTAATGCAGCTGTCTTAAACTTACATGCCACCTGGATATAGCCAAGTAATCTGTATGAAAAACATGCTAGATATGAGTAAATCTGGAAAGAATAGACTTATCTAGAAGCATTTAATGCCATTAGAACACAACACAACAGCAAGATACTGAAGGCTAAAAGAACCCGCCTATACACAGGTTTTTTGTTGCCTGCTCTAAAATATGAATACTACGGAAGAAAATTCAGATGCCTTCAGCATATCTCAGAGAGAAAGGTTTGTGTGTATGTGTGTAGGGGAGCATCTTTCAACCAAAGAGCCAGTGTAGGCCTAAGGTTCCACAAAGCCATTAGAATTAGAAAGGTAGGAATGATACCCACAGAAAGAATATGCTGGATCTGTACATCTCAGTCCCATTAGTGCCATTTTCACTTTTGGCTGGCAGTGTCCCAAACTTATCCAATAATATATATCAAAGGAAAAAGCAGTAAGAAATTCTAATACTCTAATAAGATAAAAAAGGGAGAAATAAAAAAATTTCACTTCCATAACTAGTTAACAGAAGAAGTTTGCACAACATAGTGCTAACCATACTGTCAGTATATCAAAATAATTCATACATAAATGATGGAAAATCATGTATGTTTCAATTTTAAAGTAATCACTAGAAAATCATGGAGATTACTTTGAAGTTTTTCTACATAGAAAATGAAAAACCTTTACGCACACACACAGAGGTTCATGAAAAGAGGATAATGTGTTACATATATACCAAGCATTGAAGTACATATCAATAAAAACTCCATAAAGCATGGTGACTGTAGTTAATAATAATGTATGCACTTGAAAATGGCTCAGATCTTAAATATTTTCACCATTAAACAAGACACGTATGTGAGGTGATGCCTATGTTAAATATTAGGTTGGTGCAAACATAATTGCAGCTTTTGCCCTGTTAAAATGTGCCATTTGGTATTGGAATGCATTCATAAATAAATGTGGTTATGTTATACATCATTTTAATGCACATTTCTCACTTTATTTTTTTGGTAATTACTTATTACTTGCTATTTATTCTATATTTATTTTAGATTATGGAAATGAAGTTAGACAAAAAGCAAATGCAAGCGACTTTCTTATTCAAGTTCAAAATGTGTTGTAAAGAAACGGAGACAATTCACAACAACAGCCACGCATATGGCCCAGGAACTGCTCATGAACATACAGTGCAGTTGTGATGCAGGAAGCTTTGCAAAGGAGATGAGAGCCTTGAAGATGAGGAGTGCAGTGGCCAGCCATCGGAAGATGACAACGACCAGTTGAGAATAATCATGGAAGCTGACCCTCTTACAACTACATGAAAAGTTGCCGAAGAACTCAATGTCAACCATTCTGTGGTTGTTTGGCAGTTGAAGCAAATTGGAAAGGTGAAAGAGCTCGCACAGTGGTTGCCTCAAGAGCTGAGCGAAAATAAAACAAATTGTTTCGAAGCATTGTCTTCTCTCATTCTACGCAACAAGAAGTCATTTCTCAATCTGATTGTGACGTGCGATGAAAAGTGGATTTTATGTGACAACCGGTGACAACCAGCCCAGTGGTGGGACCCAGAAGAAGCTCCAAAGCACTTCTCAAAGCCAAACTTGCACCAAAAAAGGGTCATGGTCACTCTTTGGTGGTCTGCTGCTGGTCTGAACTACAACAGCTTTATGAAACCCAGCAAAACCATTACAACTGGGAAGTATGCTCAGCAAATCGATGTGATGCACCAAAAACTGCAATGCCTGCAGCTGGCAGTAGTCAACAGAAAGGGCCCAATTCTTCTCAACAACAATATCCAACCTCACGTTCCACAATCAACACTTCAAAAGTTGAACGAATTGGGCTACAAAGTTTTGCCTCATCTGCCATATTCACCTGTCCTCTCACCAACTGACTATCACTTCTGCAAGCATCTCGACAACTTTTTGCAGGGAAAAATGCTTCCACAACCTGCAGAATGCAGAAAATGCTTTCCAAGAGTTCGTCAAATCCTGATCACAGATTTTTATGCTACAGGAATAAACAAACTTATTTCTCATTGGCAAAAATGTGTTGATTGTAATAGTTCCTATTTTGATTAATAAAGATGTGTTTGAGCCTAGTTATAATGATTTAAAATTCATGGTCCAATAGCACAATTACTTTTGCACCAACCTAATAGCTTGATTTAGTCATTGCACAATGTGTACATATATCAAAACATCCCACTGTACACCATAAATATATACAAGTTTTACTTGACAAGTAAACATTAATAAAGTTGAAAAATAAAGACATAATCAGTAATAATTAATAATTATTACTAAAAATAAAGAAATAATTAGTAGAAAAAAAGATAGTTGTAAAAATTTCTAAAAAGAGCACTCCAAAAGGAGAAAACACTTAAACATAAATAGGCAATTCACAAAAAGAGAAAGATTAAGCCAATACTCACACAACAGCTTTTAGCCTCACTAGAAATAAAAAGTAAAATTATTATGCAATAATATTTTCACCCATCATATTAGCAAAGGAAAATATCCAAGGAAAAGAAATGAGTAAGCCTGAATTTTCAGATATTTTTGATGGAAGTTTAAATTTATATGAATACTCATATTCATATAATTCTACTGTATGAATTCTACTGACTGGTAATTCTACTATATGAATTTATTGAAAGGAAATAATCAAGGATGAGCACAAGGATTTGTATTACAGTATGTTCTTCATAGTTCATATATTCATATGCAACCCTGAAAATCTAGAAACATCCTAAATATCCAATGACAAAGAATCAAGAAAATTAGCACAGAACATGGGAAGAAAGGTCCACCATTAAATATCATGGTGAAGAAAAACATAATATGGGAAAATATTTATGAAATTCATACAAATAAGCAAAATAGATGGACTACACCAGCAATCTGAAAAAAAATTGCAAAACACAGTACACACAAAAACGTGCAAAATACTAGTCATCCACATATTGTTAATAGTGAAATTTTGAGTAGTTTTATTTTTGTATACAGTAGTCCCTTCTTATCCATGAGGGATACATTCAAAAACCCCCACTGGATATATAGTACCAAAGCTTATACTATACAGTATATACCATGTTTTTTGATCTGATAACCAAGAGGTCTACTAAATGACTAATGAGAGGGTAGCACCCCCAGAAAGCAATGAGGAAAGGACTACTGTGTTTACATTCATGTGTGTTTCAAGTTTCTGCACTGAGAATACAAGCTCTAGGAGGCCTTTTTCTAGCCTATTCACGGACATAGCCTTAACACCTGGATGTGCACCTGGCATCGAGAAGTCCTCCTATAATCATCTGCTTAAATAAATGAGAAGTAGGTATAATTTTTGAAACATTTTCTACCTTAATGAATCATAAATGAATAAATCATGTTTAATTATAAAATTTAAGTATCACCACACTCTTATAAGTTTAGAACCATCAAAGCTGGTTCACGTTATAGGCGAAAAACTGTGACTCAGACACTAAATAACTTGCCTGAGGCCTTACATAGCTAGTCAGTAACCTTTGGTAAATGATCTCTAACTAGGATTGAATGGAAGGTCCTTCACTCCCACCTCAGTCCTTGGTCTTTCACCTCAACACACAATCTCTCAACTGACTGGTGTTCTGTTGGTTAAGACTCTACTATCACATATTTTTTAATTCACCTGCTTGGATAAGTCAAAACTTTAGCCTCAACTGATAACACAACCTACAACGGAATGGGGCCTTAATTTTCCTGATTAGGAAAGACAAAATGTCAACTTTATGTAAAGACACTACCTTAGAAAGAACACCTTTTTAAGTTTACTAGCAGATAAGAAATACCCAATAGATATTTAACTGACTTACCACACAATGAAAATCTTCTTTTGAGAAATTCACTTTAAAGAAAATAGAATTAGCCTTCATTCAAGTTTGTAAATAGTCTTCTTGCAAAAAGTATTTTTGGCAATGTAAGAGAATTTTAGAATTCATAGTGAAAAATAATCTATAATAAAAGGATTCATGGTGAAAGAGATCTATAATAAAAGACATGGTGGTGATAGTGAGGAGCACAAGAAAAAGTTCAGTATGTAGAAGAGTAAGAGAAAGTGCAAATGCTGAGACAGGAGAGAGACAAGGACAACTGTGCGTGAGATTGCACCACAAATGAGAAGTGATCAGAATAAAACGGGTTTTATGTGCCAAGCATAGCACCGGACTGTCACATTTGAAACAGAAAAAGGTGCTCCTGAACATAAGAAATTTTAGAGATACATGCAAATATTGCAGTAGGAAGACTATGAGGAGCAGGCGGAGCTTTCTGTAGGTCAACATTTCTACCTTGTTATTCACTAAGAAAAAAAGAAGTTTCGGCCGGGCGCAGTGGCTCACGCCTGTAATCCCAGCACTTTGGGAGGCTGAGGCGGGCGGATCACAAGGTCAGGAGATCGAGACCATCTTGGCTAACTTGGTGAAACCCCATCTCTACTAAAAATACAAAAAAAATTATCCAGGCGTGGTGGCAGGCACCTGTAGTCCCAGCTACTCGGGAGGCTGAGGCAGGAGAATGGCGTGAACCCGGGAGGTGGAGCTTACAGTGAGCCGAGATCGCACCACTGCACTCCAGCTGGGGTGACAGAGCCAGACTCTGTCTCAAAAAAAAAAAAAAAAAAAAGAAGTTTCAAAATCAAATATACATGAAATATATCCCACAAATACTTCACCATCTTTCACAGGAAAAAAAAAAAATATATATATATATATACAACCATATTCCTTGTTTTTCTCAATTACATAACTTCAGAATGTTGATAGAGTTCCCTTGAGTACTAATGCTGAAAGCCTAACTTTAAACTACTGGACAACGTACAAATGAATACTGTGGAATAATTTATCATGAACTGGTGATTGTGGACAGAAATGTCTAAAATAAGCCGATATACATTTAATGATCAAGGAGAAAACAACTAAATATATGAACTAAAAATGCCAAACCACAAGGGATAATCTTTTTAATCCAGTATTTGGCACTGTTTTTCTCTTACACAAATTGGAATCTGTAAATCTGATTTGTGAATTTTAAGTAGGCCAATTATGGATCAAAAAGATGATTACTTCATTGCTTCTATAATAATACTCCTAGGTAACCAATTCAAACTTATATTTAATGGTCATATATTTTCTTTTAAATCATCTTCGAATACATTTCAGAAAGGGACTGTGACAATGGTTTAAAGCTTTATTCCTCTCCTCAGCTACAAGTCATCACAATTCTGACTGTAATGAGGTTACTCTGCAACTGTCTGTCACAAATAACCTAGTAACAACGAAATGGATTGCCATCAATCTTTCAATTAGAATGTATAACTTTATTAGCACAATATTTTTTGAACTGATTGTATTACTTTGAAAAAGGGCTTTCATTTACTTTGTCATTTAGGGTCAAATGTGTGCAATCAATGGGAGCTGAATAAATGATAATAACCAGTTTTGAATTTGTAGGCTCTAGACTCTGCAAACATGTTTTCCTTTAATTATATAAGTGAAACAACTAATAGTACTTCAGAAGTAGAAGTGAACTAAACATAGCCATATTTTTATGACAATTGTATATAGTTTATTTTATGATATGAATTACTGAAAATTGCACTCTGGCTGTTAATCAACTTATACTTCAGGAAAACTTCACAACAACTTTATTATACACTAATTAACTGGTAAATACGTGTATTGAAAAAGTATTATAATTATGGTGAAGCAAATTTTTTCTATATCTAAGACACTTTTTTTCATATTTCCTCAGGCTGAAAAGTTTAGACTCACTCAGATCACACCTTTGACCAGGCATGCTGACATAAATGCCGATGTGTAGCTTGGTCAGCGTTTGTCTTCTTTCACTGCTCAGTCTTTCCGTTGTTAAGAAAAAAGAATATTGTGTGCCTATCAGTGAAACAAATGATAGAGACAAATAGAAACAAATGATAGATGTACATATGTGTATATATACATATGTATGCATATATACATATATATAGCTATCTATATATAGATATATAGATATATATACATAGATATATACATACATATAGATATATATACATATCTATATAGATACATATATACATATATATCTAGATACATATCTATCTATATATAGATAATATATATAGATTACCTATAGATATATATTATCTATATAGATAGATATATAATCTATCTATGTAGATACATATGTATCTAGATAGATATGTATTATCTATATATCTATCTAGATACATATAGATTATCTATATATCTATCTATATAGCTATCTAGATACATATATATATATGAAAGCTGCTGTCCTCTACCCTTACCTACATTTATCATTTTCTTGTCCATTCTCTAGAATTGTTAACCAGTTTCATATGTGTGTGTCTAATTTTTCAAATTAGTGTGCAAGCAGACAAAGGCAAGGGCCACACCTTAATACACACCAAAACAAGCTAAATTCACAGAAAGCTCTAGGAACTATTTCACTGACGAAATAAATAAATGAACAAAATACTTCCAAAGTGCTCTAATAATCAACCTCAATTATTTTCTAACTCCTCAAAGTTTTTGCTCCTTTGTAAAAGGTGTAATGTAGCCAGAGAAGCAAAACTTTTGACTTCCTGGAAACCGCTGCAGAAAAAACACAAACAAACAAACAAAAATTTGCCTGGGTGATAAGGTCTGGTTCCATCTACAGCTTATTATCTTCCTTCATAGGACTGTATAATATGGCATAGAACTAAAAATCAATTCACAGAACACTTTAAATTTCTTCCTTTACTATTGTTAATGCTCCCAGTCCATGTATGTTTATGAAAATCAACTGATTAATATTGTTGTGAAAATATTAAATCATATATAAAGAGTTAATATCTTTATTGGCAAACTGCTTTTCAGAGTTCAGATCCTAAACTTGTCTTTGCTTTTATTGCTGATTTCTCTCCATTCTTCTCCTTTAATAACAAAGTAATATGGCTTTGATCAAACAGTTCTTTGCAGCCTGAAAAAAAAGCCCCTCACAAGCTGTTCCCAGACTTACTAGGGAGGACTGTATGTTGGAAGCAGTGAAATTAGCACGTTGACTCAAACGCCATTAGTGTGAACTAGGAAAAAGAGGCAGTGTATTCACTTTTAATTTTGAATCTATCAGAGATCGCTTGTCGACATTATGTCATTGTCCTGTCAGAATGAAAGAACACAAGACAAAACTGTTTTAATACTTCAGTGCTCATAATATTACCACAACACCACATGTGGAACAGGTCTGAGAAGGTGAGGCATCATTGGTTCATTTTTTAAGTTGTCATCCCTTTAAAAAAAGGTGTTCGACTGGACTTCAGCCTTTTAAGTGGCCATTCTCTATGGGTTTACTATGAGTGTAATAATCTGATTTTAAATTAACTAACTTTGTGGATTTCTACATATGCTCCAAATAAGAAAATTAATGAAGACTTTACATATTAACTATTTTAATCCACACAAAAGCAAAGGGGCAGCGACGGCTAAATTATAACCTCAGCTCTTTGCCGGGGCAACAATTACTCATTTACACATCTGCAAGGATGACCACAAATTTACATCTGCAGCCTAAGGGGCAAGGGACACTAGTCTGAAATTTGAAATCAAACAAGAAAATATGTTTGTGACTACAAATCAAAGAGTCTACATTTTTAGAGTTGGGGAGCAGATTAATATTTAATACTACCTTCCTTTCTGTTTAGACATAAACACACACACACCTTTCAGTGTTTATAAATAGTTATCTACTTCATCTGTGTAGAACAAGAGAGTTACATCTCAGTAAATCAAGATTCTGAACTCCCATAATCAGAAAGTTTTGTTGCACTTCATATTCACAAAGAGATCAATCCTGAGAATTCTTCCTTACATTAAGCACTCTAGATATTAAGTGGGAAAAAAAATCCAAGTAATTGAACTAACACATGAAAATTCAAAAATCCCCTCTGGCTAGCTGTTAGACTTTGGGCAATTTTTTTTTTAAATCTACCCTGCCATTAAATTTCCTCAAAAAGAATAATAATATTCTAAATAGCAGTGGCTTGCAGTGAAGATGAAATGTGTATGAAAAATTTCCAGAACATAATTAAAGCTCAATTTATGTGGATGAAAACTGAATTTTACACTGCAGAGTAACATAGTATATTCATAATTCTATAATATAGAGAAAACTGACACTTAGAATTATTACCCTGATGAGATCTTAATTATCCAAGCAATTCCAACATTAATATATAATATAAAACAATACCTTCAAGAAAAATTTCAACAGAGCATGGTGGCTTAAACAAAACAAATCTGGCTTAACTAGTGAAGCAGAAAATATTAATTAATTTATTATTTAAGTAAATAAGACTTCTATTCAAATAGGAGACATTTTCGTTATTTGCAGATAAAATAATTATTTCACAGAGAACCCAAGAGAGGTCAGTAAGATTGCTGGATGTGAAATCCAATCATATTTCCCTATTCCAGTAGAAGCCAATTAAAAAATGTAATAGGTATCATTAAGCAGAAAATTTTAAAATCAGAATATCCCATTCCTCACTCAGTTTCAACCGATGAAGGACTGATATGAATTCATAGTGAAATGGATATTAGTTAAAATGATTATGCTGACAGAATATGAAAGAATTTTAAAAGAATATCAAAACCTGAGCATGTATACAAGTCAGCATAATAACACTATGGCTGGGCGCAGTGGCTCACGCCTTTAATCACAGCACTTTGGGTAGCTGAAGCAGGTGGATCACCTCAGATCAGGAGTTTGAGACCAGACTGGCCAAGATGGTGAAACACCGTCTCTACTAAAAATACAAAAATTAGCCTCACATGGTGGCAGGCGCCTGTAATCTCAGTTGCTTGGGAGGCTGAGGCAGGAGAATCACTTGAACCCAGGAGGCAGAGGTTGCAGTGATCCCAGATCACGCCACTGTACTCCAGCCTGGGTGACAAAGTGAGACTCCGTCTCAATAATAATAATAATAATAATAATAATAATAATAATAATAATAATAATAATAAAACATCTGCATTATTTCCCCCATTAATTTGCCCATAACACTGACTAATAAGAAATTATTTTGAGTTTCTAAGGGTAAGGAGTATGTCAAACAAAGCTGACTACATGTAAATCAATTTCAAAATGCCAATGCATATTTAAATTGCCTGTTCTGCTCAGTATAAAGCTGCTCAATTGCTTTTTCTTATCTTTTAGTTTTTGGTTTTTATTTAAGTCTGCATTCAAACTTAGCTAAAGTGTATACTATTCCACATACAGACAAGGCAATCGGTGGCAAAGTTGATTTTTCTTCAAAGCCAACTCCTATTACTGTAATTCCAGCTATGCCAATGAATTCTATCTTTGCAACTGCTAAAAGTAGCATAACGATGTCAGGCTAATCTTAAATTCACAGAATAAAAGCAAATTCTTTTCTTCCATATTTTGTGCAGCTACTCCACATTTAAAATTTTACTATCAACTTACAACTATTAACTTAATATTAACATATGATCAGTTTTATGAGAGGTAAATTATAGTATGAATCAATCCAGAGCAGGAGAAAAATGTGATTTCCTTTGAATCTCTTCAGGACACATTTTAGAAGCTTCATAATTTTCCAGACTCTCCCAATGTCATCAAAGTTATTAGATTGCTATATCAACATCATTGACTTAGTTCTTTGCCATATCTCTCCAAAATACCTTGCCCATAGGACAAATGTTCATGCCGGGCACATGGAATAAATGCCAATGTCTATTACAAGTTAAAATAATTGTTACTCTACCCACTTGTAATCATTATTGGTCATCATGATGCTAACAAAATGGAATTTCAGTTAGAAATCAAGGTTGTTGATGATTCAAAACACTAATTCAGTATTGTAAGAGAAGTGAAGAAAATAATTAATGCTTAATAGGGTTTATTAAACATTCTATCATAACAGTCATTCAAAATTACTGATTCAAATGCTTTCAAGGACATTTGAATGACAAGGACATTAGAAGGAAGGCAGTATTTTAAAATTGTGGTTCTTAGTGTCTTTCTGAATTACATTTTACTATATGAAACTGGACAATGTTAATGTGCTCACATGAAAAATCATTACATGTCAATGTGAATTCCATAAAACCACAACTCTTAGACTGCCAGTCCAGAGCCTCTAAAAATGGATAGCTATGTATTTTCTTTCTTTCTTGGTCTGTACCAAAAAACTCACACAGCATTAAAATACTTTGCATTGTTACAGCTCTTTATAGTTTGTGACGTACTTTCATATGCATTACTTTGCTTAATTTCTCAGTTTCCCTGTGAGGTAACAGATAACATCCGTTTCTATGTGAAAGCATCTGGAGATTTTACTTCTGTGCTTCTTTATCTAAAGAAACTTTGACCCATATCAAGTTACATTCATAAATATTTTCTTCTAAGTTGATTAATTTTGATGGAAGAACAAATGTTCATGCTACTGGTTTGATCTATGTAATCTTTATGCTAAAATAATATACAGCCATACACCATGTAATGATGTTTCAAACAACAACAGGCTGCACATATGACTATAGTCCCATAAGGTTATAATACTATATTTTTATTGTAGTTTTTCTGTGTTTACACATGTTTAGGTACACAAATACTTACAATTGTATTACAATTTTGTATTAGTCTGTTTTCACACTGCTATAAAGAACTACCTGAGACTGGGTAATTTATAAAGAAAAGAGGTTTAATTGACTCACTGTTCTGCATGGCTGGGGAGGCCTCAGGAAACTTACAATCATGGCAGAAGGTGAAAGAGAAGCAAGCACCTTCTTCACAAGGCGGCAGGAGAAGAGAGAGCAAGGGGGAAGTGCTAAACACTTTTAAAGGATCAGATCTCATGAGAACTCACTCACTATCATCCATGAGAACAACATAAAGGAACCCTCCCCATGATCCAATCACCTCCCACCAGGTCCCTTCCTCCACACGTGGACAATTCAAGATGAGATTTGGGTGGGGACACAGAGCCAAATCATATCAATTTCCAACAATATTCAGTACACTAACATGCTGTACAGGTTTATAGCCTAGAAGCAATAGGCTACACGTTATAGTCAAGGTGTATAGTAGACTATACCCTCTAGGTTTGTGTAAGTTCAGGATATGATGTTCACACAATGTAAAAATTGCCTAATATGTCATTTCTCAAAACATATCCCTGTTGTTAAGCAATGCGTGACTGTATATAACTTTTCTGTTATTGCATGCTTGCGTTACATAAAAATATCTGTTGACCTGCTCCTGAAAAGTCATGTATAGTTTATTATCGTGAGAAATTGCAAACGAAAAAATACATGTCATTCAGAGAGAAGTCAATGGCATAGAGTAAAATCAAAAGCAAACTTGGGCATCAAGCGAAATAGAGCGCACATAGGGAGCATCTCCAGTTTTAAAATAACAGTGTAAAACATCTGAGGAAGCATAAGTGCTAGGCATCACATTTAAGAATTTAAAACCAATAAATGTTTAGTGTTCTAATTGTTAGAGGGATTAATCTTTAAGGAAAAATATTACAATGGCTTCCCTACAACTGCTCAAAAGAATTTCCAAATCAAACTCATATTCTAATCTGAGCTCCTTCATTTTTTAAATTGTGTCTTCTTTGAACATCCACAGCAGTTTTTTCAGCCCAATCTAAATTACTGAGCATATCCTGTGACTAGAATTCATCCCAACATTTTCCAAGCCAACTCTGAGATGTCAAAGGAGAGATGGGTTAATTAAATACCATAGTCAACTATTAAGGGTTTCCACAGAACTATAGAAGAAACCTCACTTAATTTTAAGACAAATCAGGAAGTCTTTGACAATAAATAATGGCCCACAATGACCTGTAATATTGCCACGTTATATCACATTGTAAAAAGCTGGACATTCCAAAGGGCCTATCAATTTAATGCCACATAGCACTGGTATATTATTGAATAAATGTAAACTGTAATGTCAAAGAGCTCAATCCTTATTTTGTGAACAAAGGTAACATTTCTAAGTTCTTATCAGTTTAGTAATTCAAGAGAATGTGTGAAAATCCATCGTATGAAGATTAAGAATCATTTTTAGCTTCACAAATATTTTTATGACAGCACACATAAATATTAAATGTAGGCTCATCAGAAAGTAGGCCATTAGGTGCATGGAGTATAAAGCTTTAGGGATAATCACATGAAAGATTTACAAATGAGAACAAAGCCAAAATAAAAGTTACAATGTATTCTCTGCCACGATCTATTAATTTCTCAACAAATATAACCAGTTTTTAAAAGACATAAACTTACCATAAAACAAACTGCTAACCTTAATCATTTGAAAAATGAATCACAAGATTATTCTTAAATTTACGTGGAACTTTGAAATACAGATATGAAGAAAATTATATTGAAATATATTTTAGTAAAATGGACAGAGGAATAGAATATATTTCTGTGTTAGATTAGCATTTGCAATAAGGTTGTTATTCTTTATTACTAGAACTCCCTTGGGTTAAAAGAACCATTCAGCAATAACAATAAACACAAAAATTTTGCAAATCTTATTTCACATCTTGTTTATAATTTAAAAGAATTAGCATCATAGGTATTTGAGTTGGGGTTTTATTTTGGTAATTTTATCACTGTAATAGACCAAACATTTAAAACCATTATTTTAATGCCTTAAATTTTTTAATAGAATATTTTGGAACAAGTAATATTTTTATATGTAACATTGTTTCCAAAATAATTCCAAGTAACTATTTCATCAAATCCAAAATGTAAGTGTAAACATGTTATAAAAATATCACAAAAGTCAACAAAGCATATTTACAGTGCAAGTCAGTTCTTATTCCAGCCTTGTGTGTAAACCATTGGGTGCTTTTAGATTCTCAAGTATAGGTGCAGAACTCGTCTGATTTCTGCAACTTTTGTCTTATTAAATCTGAACAAAATCTTTCCGATATTCAGCTCTGTGATCACACAGGTAGCTGAGCATGTTATTGTTGAAGAAAATGTGTTATGGGTCCTCAGATGATGGACTACACTGAGGCCAGATGTCAGAGGTGCTGAAATTGATAATCCATCAGTAATTTTCTATCTGTCGCAATAGCTCTGACCCACTGAACTAAATAAATGTTTAATCACTGACTGGTCAACTTATCAAATGCTGCCCTGGGCTAAGGCAAAAGACTTGTCAAGCATAGCGCAGATAAAGACAAGAACCACAGCCAAAGGCAAGAAAATACCTGCATCCATCATCTCTACCCCTTTCCATCTGACTTTGGGAACACAGACTTAATTGGAAATCACATTAGAAAAGCAATGTTTAGATGAAAGAATTACAGGTAAATACTTCCTTAAAGTTCTACATTTCTTGTATTTTTTTCTAAGTGTCCAAGCTTAATGGCAAGTAACACCCTGGAGGACAGTAATGGAGAAGGAGCCAAGGAAGGGCTACATCACACAGTTCTCAAGCCACGGGACAATGGTGGCTTGCAAATAAGGCTGCTCGGCCCCTAAGATAAAGTTCTCTTCTGAAACGAGAAATACCCTTCAGTCATCAAGTAAACTAAGGGATTCACAATTGCTGAATATGAACGGTTACATGACAAGCCCATGCCATACAAACATTAATCACAGTTAATGAGATAAAAGCTTTAGCAATGTGTGACATTGGGTAAGTGATAGATCAGCCATGCTTTCATTGAATGTGCCAACAGCTATGTGATTATAAAGGCCAACTGCCATCGCCGTCCAGGAATGGAGCGAACTGAGGAGATTAGACGCACTACGCTGACCACAAACAGTAGTGATTTCTCCAAAAGGATTCATGGAGGTGCACAAAGAGTATTTCAGGTATTAAGTTCTCTATGTCTTACTTGGCTACTGCCACGCACTGGCAGCCCTGACAGAAAACTCTTGAACTTGTTTATTCACACTTGTTTAATCCTGATTCTACACACCGACTTGCAGCCTTGTGGGGTTAAGAAGATGGATGAGAGGAGTCAGGGCCACGAAGGGGTCAGGGCCATGATGTCGCTAGATCTCATTAACTACATCACTCAAGACACCAGCCACTCCAAAGGTCACTCCAACTGAAGACACTGGCATAGGTAAAGAAAGACTAGTTGGAGAAGATAAACAATTTTTTTCTTGGACTGATGTCACAAACAAATACAAAAGTGTTCTAAATTTGCTTTCTAGCTTCAAATGCATCTATGTATTGAAATAAACAGTATCTTTAAATGCAGAACAAACTACCTTTAAACCCCCAAACAAAACAACAGATGAACATTTTTAAAGGGATCATAAAAGTCTGGTTAGTTCATGGAGTAATGACGACTCTGTTTATTTTTACCGTGTAAAATTTGAGGCTTATTGTATTTGTTACTTGGTTTATAAAGTAGAGAAAGGGCTAATATTCACAAAGATATCACAACAGTTAGAAAGCTAAAAAACAATTTTTTGTGGCAGAAAAATATTTTAACTTATTTTACAGAGATGTTACAAAATATCTAGCGCTATGCCAATTATATGAAAACTTTGAAGATGACACAATGCTCATATATGGAATAACTTATTAAACAAGTTTGCAATTTAGATGACTCCTATTTTCTGAGTACATGTGCAAGCTATTATTTAAGCTTTCTAAATATTCTTTGAAAAATAGAAAAACTAGTTCTGCAATTTCTCTAAATTACTTTACTTACATGTGTAATTTTTTATATTTTATTTTATTAAAGTACTAAAACTAAATTCATTCCACAGATTGTCTATTCAAGTCATACAGTTGACAGAAATGAAATTAAAACACAATGGAAGAAGTGATGTTTATTACTGTTGGTAATTTTTAAAAACTTTTCTGTAGTTTCCAACATATCTAAGATGGAAAGATATTACATATAACCAGCAAAATAATATAATAACACAAAATAAATAACATTTTAAAAAATAAATAAAAGTGCCACAGGAAAAAGATCTTTACAATAGTTCAGATAATATGGGTTCAAAGAGAGGACAAATGTGTTGTTGGTCTAATATATGACTGCTACTTGTAAAATTATGCTATTTGGGTGAAAATATTTTGGTAAATAGATAAAATACATTTTACCCAACAAAACATTTTATATACAAGGTGTAAGTCAAATATATGAGTAAAAAAATAACTTCCTTGCTTTTTTAAAAAATTATTTTCTCTTTTAAAGAAACAAAATAATTCAGTTGATATATTAGGAATCTATACTTGTACACTTTAAACCTAAAGGGACCAGAAGTACTGGTACAAGGTGTGCACAGTCTTTCAAAAAACCATTTGCCTTAGACCTGAATGGCTGATTGGAAAAGAAAAATGACCTAATTACATGGTCACAAGGTGAACGAGAACTGTGTAGACATGGATACATGAACAGCTAATTTCTCAAGACATGTAAGATTAAGGAAATGCCTCATTTTACCAGCTATATTATCAATTACTTGTTGTCAACTATAGGACACATAAAGAAATGCTATAAAAATAAAATAAAATATTTTCTGGAATAAGAAAAATGTCTTTTCATGGCTTAGGGAAAAGGTTAGTTTAAAAGTGCTACTAAATTTATTTGATATCCAAGCCTGGTGTCAATTTTGAAAACAAACTATATATGATACGTTAGAAATATCTTTTTTCTAATGAACTTAGTTGGAATAATAATCACACACTAATCTATAGGAGCTTGCTTAGATTTCCCCTTTTCCAGAGGGCAAATGCTTAGTCTAGTCTCACCTCAAATTTAAGAAAACAGACCCAGAGAAGGTAAAAGGTTTGCCCCAAATCACAGGAGTAGTTAATAGTAGAAAATGGTCAGAACATGGTCTCTTAAATTCCCAGAATTATCTTTTCTGTACATTGCTGCCTGATGAAAGAGGCTACTTCGTTTGTCATCTCATGCCTGCCTCTCATCAGCTGGGACTTCAATTAAGTCATTTCACTCCTCCAGGACTCAGTTTCTATATCTAAACAACAAAGGGAGTGAGGATCTCTAAAGTTCCTCCAACCTGCCAGCTTCTACACGTATAGCTCTATCATGACCTGATTCATCCAAAGGTTGCCTTATTATTTTCTGATTTGATCCTATATTCATTTCTTATGAGAAAGCTTCCATTAATGCCCCTATAATTAACATCAAACCCAAATGGAACGAATGGAGATTTTCTTATGCATAGGGTGAAGACCCTTAAATAAGAATGAATCATGATAATATTTCCCAGAAGACAACCATGCAGTCCTCAAGTATGATTAACTAAACCACTCCTTGTCTCTCTTTCTCCACAGAAATAGAACAGTTCATTTGCATGTCATCTGATACAAAAAGAGATTCTAGCATCTAATGGGTTATTGCCATTGGGTACTTCATTAGTAAAGCTTTTCCTTATAATGTGTCAGGAAAGGAAAAGACAAAGCAAATTGAGATTCTTACATCTCTATTAATGACATACACATTTGAAGATTAGACTCCATCAGCTTATCCATCAATCCCCAAGAACCAAATAAGTACTTAGGAAGGATTTCACAAGTTGACCCCTTTAGAGGTAGTCCTTCTTAACAACAGGCTTTTGAGAGAAGCTGCTTTTAATAGAAAATCCTGTATGAATATTAAACACGGCATTTTCCTCCTTCTTTTAAGAATATTCAACGCAGACTCAGGAAGAAAATAAAAATAAATCAGTCTTTCTATCAAGCTGCTCTTGAATCTGGACATGTGGGTCCTGGGGAATTATATGTTACAAATGAGGGGTTGGCCTACAAAATGCAATTGATTTAATTGCTTACGATCTCAGTGGATTTTGAAATAAGATGTGTAAGATGTACGCACAAATGGGATTTTTTCAAGGACTTTTCAAAACAGTCATAATGCTAAATTTAAGAAAATTATTTCTACTTTATTGAATTCCTTGTGTATAGGAAAATGCTGAGAATTATTTCGCAACTGAAAGTACATCAGAGCTGTCTTGTTACCTTGTTTCATTATCCTGGAGATTCAGTTTTCCTTTGAGGAAAAACGTAAGGCAAAGCTATATCAAAACATATTTTATGCAACTTTTTAGGTTTCTTTATGATTTAGGTTTATTAGGTTATGTTGTTTTTGTTGGCCCACAGTTCCTTAAGATCCCAGGAAAGAGCATACATAGCATAATCACACCGAGGCAAAAGCTGAAATTTTTATCCACTGATCCTTTTCTTTCTTAAGGTTAAATAGAAGAAATGTATTCTCTCTTTGGGAGAATAGTGCTTGATGTGCCAGGTAGGAACGATAGGATCTACTGATGTCTTTAATGCTCCTGGATCAGTAATTCCTATTCCTTTAGCTTTTCCTTCTTGTGACATAGTCTTAAATCCTTGATCTTTCTCGGCAGGGCGCGTGGGCTCATGCCTGTAATCCCAGCACTTTGGGAGGCCGAGGCGGGCGGATCAGCCGACATCAGGAGTTCGAACCCAGCCTGGCTAACCTGGCGAAACCCCGTCTCCACTAAAAACACAAAAATTAGCCAGGCGTGGTGGCGGGCGCCTATAAACCCAGCTACTCATGAGGCTGAGGCAGGTGAATCGCTTGAACCCGCGAGGTGGAGGTTGCAGTGAGCCGATATCGCGCCACCTCACTCCAGCCTGGTCGTCAAGGCGAGACTCCGGACCCCGCGTCCCCCTCTCCACCCCCCAAAATATCCTTGATCTTTCTTTTTTTTTTTTTTTTTTTTTGAGACCAGTCTCGCTCTGTCATCCAGGCTGGAATGCGATGGTGGCGCGATCTCGGCTCATTGCAACCTCCACCTCCTGGGCTCTTCCCGACTAGCTGGGACTACAGGTGCACACCACTACAGCCGGCTAATTATTGTATTTTTTTGTAGAGATGGGGTATGACCATGCTGCCCAGGCTGGTCTTGAACGCCTGGGCTCAAGCGACCCACCCACCTCGGCCTCCCAAAGTGCTGAGATTACAGGCGTGAGCCCCCGCGCCCAGCCAGTCTTTCTCCGTTAGTGACATTTCAGTTGTAACGGTGAATTTAAACAGATACTTAGAAATATTCACAATAATCCATGCATAATTTTAGCAGCAAAGAGTCAAGATGAATTGCATCTCTTTATTAACCTAGTTTAAAGTAGGAACTTCTTGCCAGCTACATAATGCACTCTACTCATTAAGTCATGTTTTGGGCATTCTTGCCAAACTCCCATGAACAAACATTCCTCTCTTTTCTTTCCCTTCCCCTAAAAAAGAAAATGAAATAAAATCTATCCTTAAACTAAAAAATCATGATGGAACAAAAATCAAAGATATGAAGATAAATTCATGAAACTGTACATAGAATGTATCACAAGTTAAATTTATAAATTTAAAACAGTAAATACATGAATTCGAATAAGATTTTTAACAGATCGTGGACACTTAAAAATATGAATTCATCAATATTTAAGAAAAACAAACATTCAAAAGCTTTCCAAAGAACTATTCAGTTCCAAATTCATTTTTATGTATATTATTGTCTACTTAAGATAGCTTGACGACTAATTTTTAATATTTTATTTTGTAATAAGTATAGATTCACAGGAACTAAGAGAGATACTACTAGTGTCTCTAGTAGTAGACATACTTCCTGCGTATACTTATTTTGAAAAAGATGTCAGATTATTAGTTTTATTTAATGTTGAATTTTGATACATCTTCATAAATTCTAGATATGCTTTTTTCAGATATGTGGTTTGCAAGTATGTTCTCCCTGTATGTAGCTTGCCTTTTTTTTTCCATAAACAAGATCTTTAAGAGAATTAAAGTTTTAATTTTAATAAAGTCAAATTTATTAATTTTATCTTTTGGTTAATGCTTTACTCTTCACCAAATTCTAGACACAAAGGATTTTCTCCTTTGTTATTTTTTAAACATTTTGTAGTTTTAAGTCAGGCGCAATGGTTCACACCTGTAGTCCCAGCACTTTGGGAGACCAAGGCAGTTGGATAACTTGAGCTCAAAAGTTTGAGAACAGTCTGGGCAAGAGAGCGAAACCCCGTCTCTATGAAAAGTACAAAAATTGGCTGGGCTGGTGACGCATGCCTGTAGCACAAGCTACTGGGAAAGCTGAGGCAGATCACTTGAGTCTGGGAAGTCAAGGCTGCAGTGTGCTGTGATCACACCACTGCACTCCAGCCTGAGTAACAGAGTGAGACCTTGTCTCTCTCTCTCTATATATATATATATGTGTATATATATATGTATATATATATACTTATATTTACATTCACATATTTTTATATATATATAGTCATGCCTTACATTTAACTGCATGATCCATTTTACATTAATTTTTGCATAATTTGTAAGGTTTAAGTCAAGGTTCTGTTTATTTATATTTTTGCCTATGGATATTTAATTCCACCAGCATCATTGGTTGAAAAGGCTATGCTTCCTCCTTTGACTCATTTTTAAATACAAAAAAATAAAAAGAGTAATCTGAAAGTCAAATAGACCAATGTCAATGATACTATGTATTGAACTTAGAAACTATCGAAGTCAGCAAATGTCTACAAATACATATAGCAATGAAATAATGCATATAAATGTTAACGACTCAAAAAACTCCAGAAAGTATCCTAAAGTAGTAAGATATCATCGCTATTATCATATTTCTTTTTCTATAAAACTTAGTCAAGTTATCTTTGGATATTCAATGATAGATGACTTGTCTTATAAATAGGATTCTTAATCTCCAAGCTGCTTTGGCCTGCAAACATGTCAATAAGAACTGAAAGTGATGGATTTTCTTGATACTAATATTTGACAACTAGGAACTGTACAGAGAAAATCAAATTACTTGAATAAACTAATGAGCTCTCAAATGTCAATATGTAACTAAATAAAAAAATAGAAAAGATTATTCTTTCTGTTGTTTCTTTCTGTCATATCCCAGGAATCACAGAATTGTTGCACCAAAATGCTACTCTTGGACTTCACCTATTCCAGGGGTCATCATGGTATTTATACAATTGAATAACTGTTTCTGGGTAAAATACCTAAAAAAATGCTAGTGACTCTTTTAAGTGTCAAATGATTTTGTCTGCTTGTTCAAGTAAATCAGTGAGGATGCTTAGCATAGTAATTAAGAAAGCAGGCTTGAGACATAGGCTGCCAGCGTTTGAATCCCAACTCTTTTCTGTGTACCTCAAATACAATAGAGAGAAAGTAATAGTACTCAAATTTTAGATTTGTTTTGAGAACCGAATCAGCCATAAGTGTGAAACACAGAAATAAGCCTGGCTCTTAGCAAGCACGAGAAATTATTATTAATTATTTTCTCCCTAGCAAAATCATTTCACCTGTTTCACATTCTCTTGCAGAGTCAGCCTCCTCCTCCTCCGTCACTCTCACACTTACCACATTCTAGACCATCCTATTGAAGGTTCTTTGATGGCAAGAGCCATGCCTTGGTTTTTGTTGTGGTGGTGGTTTATTTGTTCTGTTAATATTTTCATGTTTTAATTGTGGCAAAAAATGCATAACATAAAATATACCATCTTAGCCATTTTTAAGTGTACAGTTCAGTAGTGTTAAGTATATTCACATTGTTGTGTAACAGATCTCTAGAACTTTTTCATCTTGCCAACTGAAACTCTATACCCATTGAACAAAGCTTGTTCTAAGTATCTGTATCCTAACACCTACGTGAGTACCGACCAGTACAAGGTACTGTACAGAACTCTAGCAAACTAAATTTAAATCTTCCCTTGAACTACAGATGCATTTTTTTAATTTCTATCAACCTTTTTTTTAACATTTTATCTCCTCTTTTCCTATTCTGAACTTAATTAATCAACTTAACCCTCATCCTACTATTCCTGAACATATAGTAGATCTCCTCCCTCCACACTCTTAGGCTCCCATCTACCCCACACTGTGTTTATCATGTCTCCTTTTATACCTCACTTCCAAATAACAAGCCCACATCAAAGAGGGCTCCCTTGGGTTCTAGGATAACATGAAAGCTCATCAATTCGTTTAGTCATTACTAATTTCTACCTCGCTATTTAAATTATCTCCCTCTACTACCCTACATCCACTCCCCAATTAAGCTAATGTATTATTTGTGCTCGAAGTCTGGCCAAGCACAACCTCAGGGTTTTGCTTTTATACTTCTTTCCAGTTTTCTAAGTCCATCTGTCATTCAGATTCACCTAGAAGCAACTTATGGCCCCTTCTCACTCCTGCAGTATGCCCTGTCTGAAGGCCCCTACCCTACATCACTAGGGTGGAATGTTCACTGCCACCTGAGGCGACTCAGACTCCTCATATACAGCCCAGCACCACCGACGTGCTCTTAAACCCGTTTTACTCTTTTTTTTTTTTTTTTTTTTTTTTTTTTGAGACGGAGTCTTGCTCTGTCAGCCAGGCTGGAGTGCAGTGGCGTGATCTCTGCTCACTGCAGGCTCCGCCTCCCGGGTTCATGCCATTCTCCTGCCTCAGCCTCCCAAGTAGCTGGGACTACAGGCGCCCGCCACCACGCCCGGATAATTTTTTATATTTTTTAGTAGAGACGGGGTTTCACCGTGTTAGCCAGGATGGTCTCGATCTCCTGACCTCGTGATCCATCCGCCTTGGCCTCCCAAAGTGCTGGGATTACAGGCGTGAGCCACCGCGCCCAGCCAAGGATGTTTAAAAATTGATTTAAGAGAAAGTATTCTCTGAAACTGATGGCTCATACTTGTAATCCCAGCACTTTGTGAGGCCAAGGTGGGGGGACGGTCACATAAGGCCAGGAGTTCCAGACCAGCCTAGGCAACACAGTGAGTGGGATCACATCTCTAATATCACATCATATATACATATATATATGCATATGTGTATATATGCATATATATAAACATGGATACACACATATATGTATAATATACTCATTCAATATGAATAAGCAAGCAAGAAGGAAAATGAGGCAGGTGAATTTATATAAAATGATTTATATTAAATATACCTCATGTTAAGGAAAAAAATATATGTATGTTTATACGCACACACAGGTATATATGTATAATGTACTTGTCCAATGTGAATAAACAAAGAAAGCAAGAAGAAAGAAAATGAGGCAGGCAGATTTATATAAAATGGTTTATATCAAATACACCTCATGTTATGGAAAAAATAGTTACATTTCATTTCCATGTATAGATACTGTAACGTTTATTCCAAAATCTTGGTTCAGACTTAAATGTTAGATAATCACACACAAAAAAATGTGATGACTGCCTTTATACTTGCGTAACTAGGAAATGGCCTGACTCTCAGAAAGAGGCACCTTTGTCCTTTGGTATCCAGAGGAGACTGGTCTCAAGACCCCTGAAGATACCAAAACCATTGAATGCTCAAGTCCATTTTATAAAATGGCATAGTATTTGCATATAGCCACATATCTTCCTGTATATATTAAATCATCTCTGGATTACTTATAATACCTAATACTATGTAAATGATATGCAAACAGATGCTATACCACATGATTTGTAATATTTCTTGTTGGTATATTTTTGTTAGTTTTTAAAAATTATTTTTAATTCGCAGTTGGTTAACTCCTCAGATGAGGAACCGACAAATGTGTAGGGCTGCCAATATCGGTGAGAAAGAAGAGCCTTTTCTCTACTCGGGTGTTAATTTAAGCTGCTTCCAGGCCCTGTCTGTCATTGCATCCAAACACCTGCCTCTCTTACAACCCTTGCTTGAAGTCTCTCCAAAGGCCAGAGCTGTGGTCAGAATGTTTATATCCCCCCAAAATTCATATGTTGAAATCTTATTCCTCAAGGTGATGTTATTGAAGGTGGTGCCTTTGGACTATGATTAGGTCATGAGACAGAGCTCTTCTAAATGGGATTAGTGCCTTTTCACCTTGTGAGGACACCATCTATGAACCAGGAGGTGGGGCCTCACAAAACCCAACCATGCTGGCTCTCTGAGCTCAGGCTTATAGGCTCCAGAACTATGAGAAATAAATTTATTGTCCTAAAAAGCTACCCAATGTATGGTATTTTCTTGTAGTGGCTTGAACAGACTAAGACATCCAGAGATATTAAACTACTTATGTCTTAGCAGACAAAGGAGGACTATGCTAGAAAACTTCAAATAGTTTACAGAAACATCCCAACCTGGGGCTCAGTAATGCTTTCATAGAGTATTTTTTGGGAGACAGTGACAAAAAGTGGATGAATATCTAATTGACAAAAATGTATAAGTATTTTTAATTCAGAAATGGGTGGTTGAGAATTGCTTTTGAAAATCTCCTAAGAGGAAAAATCAATTCTAATGGTATATAGTAGGGAGAATATCTTAATACTATCGAACCTCATCCCTTAGCAGCTAAATCATAGACTGTTAGAAACATCTATAAAGCAAAAACTTACAGAGTTAAACAAAACATCACCTATTGTTTTTACTTCTATACTTCTGTAAAGGCCTTATCATATATACTGACTCATGCTTAAAAGAAGTGTAACCTTCCTTAAGTAATTATAGAAACCTTGTTGGGGGTGTTTCAGAATTAAAAGATGTATATTATAATTATCAGAAACAAATTCGATCTAAAGAAGGGAAATTGGAAATCTGTATTCCACCGAAACACAAATCCTGGGAGAAAAGCATATGAGTTACTGCACGAAATTATATTTCCTAAGCATAATGTCAACCTACACACATTTTCAGTAAAATCAACTTGCATCTACACACCAGTTGAAATTTAATAAATTAAAAATTTATAGTAAGAGGCCGGGCGCAGTGGCTCACACCTGTAATCCCAGCACTTTGGGAGGCCAATGCGAGAGGATTGCTTGAGGCCAAGAGTTCAAGACCAGCCTGGGCAATATGGCAAAATCCCATCTCTACTAAAAATACAAAAATTAGCCAGGTTTGGTGGCACCTGCCTGTAGTCTCAGCTACTTGGGAGGCCGTGGTGGGAGAATCACTTGAACCTGGGAGGCAGAGGCTGCAGTGAACTGAGATTGCACCACTGCACTCCAGTCTGGGTGACTGAGCGAGACTCTATCTCAAAAAAAAAAAAAAAAAAAATTATAGTAAGAAATAAATTTAAAATCCTAAATTATCTTTCTTAACTTTATATAAAAAGGGTTTCTGGGATCGAAAACCAGAGCGGACCTCAACATATTTTGTCTCCTTAACTCTTCGTATCACTATGAATGTGTTTCCTTGTCATTTTATGGATAGGATCTACATGACTGCAGACCTCAGGATCATACTCAGAATTATACTGTTTATGGGAATAAACTTTTGAAAAGTAGAGGACACAATGACTTCACTTCATTTATGTGCTTTCCCAGGAGTCAGAGTTAATTCAGGCTAATTGTCAGTGAATGGCAACTTGAGATTTGTTGAGAGAGAGTTTTAATACAGTTAATTCAATCAACAGAAATAAACCTCGTATCAAAATACAGCATTAGACATACTTAAATATATCACAAATTCAAACATGTTCCCCAGGTGTAGCAATTTCACATCTTCATTTGTGAAGATCAAAGGAGAGACTACATTTGAAAGTATTTGATGGAGTATGGCAAAATTAAAAGGCACACTCACAAAACAGCCAAAATAATACATTCGCATTACCCCGTGAAGTACCTTGAGCTAGGGAGCGTTTTTCAGTTGTGTAAGTACCCTCCCCCCCACCACCCACCATCACCACCAAAAATATCTGAAATCTCACCTGACATTTATAGAAATGCAAATGGAGAAAATTACAAAAAACAAAAGTTGCTCCTACATTCTTTTTGATCCTCACCTGTAAATATTAGTTCCAGCCCAACTCATCGCCACGAAGTTTGCATTTAAGTTGATATATTTGTTTGTATGCTTCTTTGTTTTAAGAAAGATACAGAATAATAATAGTTCTTTGTTTTCCCACTCTTAGACTTACTTAACTGACTTCTAGTATAATCGCTCATTAATTTCTTAGTCTGAACCTGACAAGTAAAAGAAAAAACCTCAGTGTATTTGGAAGAGAAAGTAACCCGAGAACAAGAAAGTACTGCCAGTTATTCTCAGGAAAGGTAATGTCAGCTTCTGAGAAGACAAATTGCCAGCTTTCAGAACAAATACAAACAGAACAGAAAATGAAGTGAAGACTCAAACAGTAAGATTATCCAACTTAATTGGGACCAAAGTGGAAACAGTCTAGTAGAAGTTACACAAGGATTTATTAGGAACTTTGTGGCCATCCGTTGTTTCCATATGGTTAATTGTTCTATATTTTTAAATAGTTGAATCTTACCTGAAATTATGGACTCACAACACAGAAAATCTAACATAACAGCCATACAACAATATTGATTAAACAGTAGAAATGTTTTATGACTGTGTTTCATACTGAGAGGGGAGTTGGATACAGTTACTTCAATGCACCAGTAAATATCATTTAATCTATACTTAATAATAATTACATATAAATTCCTCAAAAAGTTAAACAGTTACCATATGACTCGACAATTCTACTCTTAGGCATAAACTTAAGAGAATACCCAAATGAAACCGTATGTGCACACAAAAATGTGTACAAAAATTTCCATGGCAACATTGTTCATAGCAGATAAAAAGTGGGAGTAATGCAAATGTCTATCATACGATGAATGGATAAACAAATAGTGGTATGTTGATGCCATGAAATATTATTGAGCAATAATAAAGAATAAAGTACTGATACATGCTAAACAAACAAGATCCTTGAAAACATTAATGCTAAGGAAAAGATGCTATTTTAGTCACACAAGACAATATACTGTATGATTCCAACATATGAAATGTCCAGAATAGGCAAATATATAGCTATAGAAAGTAGATTAGCATTTACTTAGGGCTGGGGTGAGAGGGTGCAGGAATGGGAACTGAGTTCTAATGGGTATAGAGTTTATTTTAGGATTGATGAAAATGTTCTAACTTTGATTATAGTGTTCATTGCATAACTCTGTGAATACACCAAAAACATTGCTTGCATATATTAAATGAGTAAAGGATATGGTATGTTAAATATATCTCAATTAAGCAGTTTTTTAAAAAGCTCTCTATGAATTGGCCTTTTTGCAATTTAATTTATCTTGTGTCTTTATGATGTGTAAAGGTATTTTGCCTAGATAAGATTCATTTACAGCCAAAATAAAATAAAAAACAAAAATTTACATATTTATTAACTTGAGGAGATTAAGGAAGGTATTTACCTTGTCTTCATTTTCAGTGCCACCTGTGCCCTCTCATACTAAAGTCAGTCTACTTCTGTAACCTCTCTTCTTTGTACAGATAAACCATCAATTTAAATTTTGGTTTAAAGCAAACAGGAGCATTATGTTTGGACAGGGCTCCACAGCTTTGCTGTTCTCACAATCTGTGACCTATAAATAATGCAAGACCTTTTCCTTCTCTAAATGACTTTCATACAGCATGAGTCTTGATACAAAAGACAAAAAATAAAAGAAAAAGAAAAAAAAATCATCCTGAAGTCATGGAATTCAATCTATTTCCAGTTCCACATTTGAATTATGAATCATATCTGTTCTCTCGTAACTGCATCAAAAGCCAACTTTTGAACATGTAGTCATTTTATTTATCAAAGCAAAGGTAAATCACAGCTAATCTGAAAAGTTTCTTGTGTTTTGTTTTAGCAGCAAGAAAAAAGAAAAAAAAAAAAGATTGGTTTCTATGTGACCCCTGACCTTTGAACCACAACCTCCTTGCCACTAAAGCATTCAGCACCTCATTTAATCTCTACTCTCTGCACTGGCACAGTGCTGAGAAAAGGAAATGGAAAAAATAATCTGGGGACTTCATCAATTTTTCATGAATTTTCATTTAGGCCAGAACCCCCTCTTACCCTGGTCGATAGATCAAGTTGCTGTCGTATATTTGCCACCTGGGGCTACAGCTGCCATCTCTAGAGGCTGCCACTGACTCAGGCTGCATCACAGGCAGCTACAATCTCTGTGAAGACCCCCTGTGCTCCTTCTGCTCCATCAACAGGGAGCACCAGTGTTCAGAACTGAAACTTTATCTGCACCAGCTACACCATGGCTCTCTTGGTGGTCCCACTGGAAAACTACGTATTAGCTTTTACGTAGGCCTCTTGCTTATTAACTCTGCAACTGTTTTCTAACTATTTAAAAACATTTTTTGCCTAGAGATTATTTTTGAGGTCAAGTGACTCAAAAAACATTTTCTGGATAGCTAATTTTTTTGCAAACTAAGAAAAAAATAAAAGCAAATTTAAGGTGATTCATTGCAATGATTGGTCCTCAATTTTTTTCCCCCTGTTGTATTGTTCCAGAACATAAAGCTGAAGCATGTATTAAAGGAAAACAAACAAATATCAAAATGAATGCAGTATAGTAAAGAACTGGCTCACTTCCAAAAAACCAGTCAAGACAGATGGTTATCAATAAAATTCCACATTTCGTATCATAGTACAATCCAAACATTTTTGAAATTAAAAATGACAACTAATGTGAAGCAAAAATAGTAAAAAAAATCCTTATTTTTTATCAATAATCATTTTATAATAAAAGTTGTGACATGTTTATGTCCCACATATCAATACACTCTTGACTACTTAGCTACATGTAGGTCAGTGGTTCTCAACTGACTTTCTCTCCTGGGGAGTATTTCCAATGTCTGGAGACATAGTGTTTGTCTCAACAAGGCTAGGGAGGATCCCATGGGCACCTTGTGAACCGCCAGAGGTATGTCTAAACATCTTACAATGCCCAGCACAACCCACCCACCCACCCCCAACCCCCCCACACACACACTAAATAATTTTCTGATCCCAAGTGTCAGTAACGCAGAGGTTGAGGTACCCTGCTCTAATTCTCCATGCTCCATTCAGAGCTGCATTCTAGGGAAGAACCGGCAGCATGTGCTACTTCCATCCCACCACTACTCACTCTTCAGCTGTTGTACTCTGTCCCCATCACTGGAGCCCACAGGTACTGTTTATTTGACCATCATTTGGGATTTGCGTCGTGTCAACCACTTTTAGTACTCTTGTGGTTTGTTTGTTTGTTTGAGATACAGTCTCACTCTGTCGCCCAGTCTGGAGTGCAGTGGCACAATCCCAGCTCACTGACACCTCTGCCTCCCAGGTTCAAGTGATTCTCCTGCCTCAGCCTCCTGAGTAGCTGGGATTACAGGTGCCAGCCACCACACCTGGCTAAGTTTTATATTTTTAGTAGAGTCGGGGTTTCACCATGTTGCCCAGGCTGGTCTCAAACTCCTGGCCTCAAGTGATCCACCCACCCGGGCCTCCCAAAGTGCTGGGATTACAGGTGTGAACCATCGCACCCGGCCCCACTTTTAGTATTTTTTAAAGTATTCCTTGATTATTCCTGCCACTTCACTGCCCATATTCTATCACTCTGATGCCTCTCCTGAGCCTGATCCTTTTGCATGAGCATTTCTTGCCTTGACCACCACTAAATATTACTGTTCTAAGCAATGGAATTGGACTCAGCCCTTATTAAATGCTCCCTGAACACAGCCTGCCTGGAAATCACATCTACTTCTATATACTTCCGTGGCTTCAACACCTATCTCGGAAAGACCTCTCCCCTCAACTCCAGAAGCTGTTTCTTTAATGCAACTTGAGATATGTTAAGCTTACTATTTCATTGGTATGTCAAACAATACAGCTAAAGTTTACCATACTGTTCTGTTCCCTAGAGTTATTCCTCCTGTACCTACCCTTCACCTCTGTGGATGGTAGCACTATATACCCAGTTACTTAGCCAAAAAACAAAACAAAACAAATCTAGTAATCATCCTCTACTTCTCCAAATTGATAATGCCACATAGTTTATAATTCCTAAATATGTTTCAAGCTGTTTCCTCCTTTCAATCCCCACTACTATGTTCAGTTCAGAATCTAGCATCAACTCTTTTCTGAATTATTTGACAGCTACTTAACGCCTCTCTGACTTCAATCATCATACCTTTAGTGCAATCTTCAATTCTCTTTCAAAGATTCTCTTTCCTCATAACAAAGTAGCTTAGATTTTGATTCGGCACATGCTTACCTTTCCAATTTACTCTGCTCTCAACCTCATATCCAGACACCTGGCAGTTCTCCGAATACACAGTGTTCATTTAAGCTTCCATTCTTTCTACCAGGATGGTCTTTCACTTCAATTTCCACCTGGGACATTCTTACATGACCTTAAATCACAGCTAAAATAATGTTTCCTCTTAGAATAATTTCTTAAACTTACCTATCTAGGAAGAATTAAATATCTTCCCTCCAGATTTACATAGTATTTTTTACCTGTCTTTATAATAGGCTTTATTGTTTGTCTATTTAATTTATTATAGTAACTCTTTATTTACATGTTTGTCATCCCAACTAGAATGTGAGCTCTTTGAGACTACATTGGAATGTGTCTTCATTGCTATTCCTTAACACCTCTTTCAGTGGATATCCGCCTTCTGTTAATAAACTAAGTGAATGTACCACAGTGAGTATTTACGTTGTTTTCTAAAATATGAAGGCCAATTTAACATAATCTGAAGTTGTTCCTCTACAGCTGTTCCTGTCATTTTATAAAAATACACATTAGTTACCAATAAGTACTGAAAAATCACAATGCTTTGACCCAAATTTCCATATTAATATGTTTTATGAAATACATAAGGAAAGACAGAAGACTGATGAGCTAATGGAAAGAGATGAGCAACATATAAATGAATATTATTTGACCTTGCGATGCCTCAAATGGAATGAACTGCTGACATGGCATTAGAAAAAGGAATTTTATTCACTCCGTAATCCAATTTGCAAGCCTTCTTGTTTTCCTCTCTAGGTCATGAGTAATTCAAGCATTTCTTAAAGCTCACTTATTTCAAAATAAAAAAAATTACTGTCACATTACACACACACAAAAAATCATGGTTTAAAATATTCCCACTAAAACAGTTTGATTCATTATTAATGATGCAATTAGAAAAGAAAGCAATTCTTTTAGATGAAACAATAAAATGACTGGTCAATTTTTATATACTTTAATTTTGAAAAGTAAAATTTTGTTGAGGATTTAAACATGTTATTTGCTGCTGAGTAGATAAAATTTTTTAAATGAAAAATTAAAATTTCTTAATTTTTATATATTTAAAATAGACCAGATTTCATTTAGAGTGTTTCTTCAAATATGACACAATTCCCTAAAAATAAAAACTAGAAGATTCAGGACCTGGTCTAGCATCCCCATTAATTTATTGTCTGAATCTTGGCCACCTAAACTTTTTGGGCATCATTTTCTTTATCTTGAAAATGGGAGAATAATGCCAGTCATATTCACCATAAAAGGGTCTGTTGGGGGAAAAAATCAATAAAATTTGGTATTGAAGTATTTCAATATGTTTGAAAAGTTTCCAAAATTAGATATTTCAAAATAAAAATGGAACAAGTATGGATATTTGCATCTTGAATTTTTGTGTATTTCAAATTGCATTTAATTTAAGGGCTTTTTGAAGTATCATTTTATAAAAATAAAACTATTTGGTGGCCAGTACAAAATCCCATTGTTAGCTAAAGTCCTAATGCTCATATCTCAAGGCACTTCACAAAAAATAAAAAATATGGATCTTAGGATTCTCCTAGTCTTTTCCTATTGGAGTTAAACATTTCCAGCATCCATGAGTTCCAGGTTTCTTAGCAGAAACTGTAAATCAGAAGCAGATGCCTGAGAACGAAAAACTTCATTGGAATAGCTGCATAAGAAACTGTAGGCGAGTGGATCCCCTGAGGTCAGGAGTTCAAGACCAGCCTGGGCAACACGGTGAAACCCCGTCTCTACTAAAAATACAAAAATTAGCTGGGCGCAGTGCCTGTAATCCCAGCTACTTGGGAGGCTGGAGAATCACTTAAGCCCGAGAGGCAGAGGTTGGGGTGAGCAGAGATCGCGCCATTGCACTCCAGCCTGGGTGACAGTGGGAGACTCTGTCTCAAAAAAAAAAAAAGTACAATTTTGTTTACCAAAAGAAAGACATGAGCCCATGAGCTATTATTTAGGAGAAAATATATATAGCTATATACATAAGATTCCAGCATCCTGAAATCTCCCAATTCTCTTATGTTTGAAGATGTACATGACAACAAGGAAGCTGAAGAGTGCAAAAATTTTAAGGCATAATTGTTGGCTTTTTTTCTTTTTTTTTTTTTTTGAGACGGAGTCTGGCTCTGTCGCCCAGGCTGGAGTGCAGTGGCGCGATCTCGGCTCACTGCAAGCTCCGCCTCCCGGGTTCCCGCCATTCTCCTGCCTCAGCCTCCCGGGTAGCTGGGACTACAGGTGCCGCCACCACGCCCGGCTAATTTTTTGTATTTTTAGTAGAGACGGGGTTTCACCATGTTAGCCAGGATGGTCTCGATCTCCTGACCTCGTGATCCGCCCGCCTCGGCCTCCCAAAGGGCTGGGACTACAGCCGTTGAGTCACCGCACCAGGCCTGCTTTCTTATAATAACATATTGGCCATTTTGATTTCATATAAACAAATTTGCTGCAACACTCTGGCTTGATATTATCTTGACCAGACTTCTCTGAAGAAGACCAAGTAAAATTATGCAGTGTGTTGACTGATTCTTTAGGTTTTAGCGTCGACGGGAACACATCAAAACTTATTTGAAATAAATAAAAGTAAATGTGCATATGAGGTTAATTATGTTCACTTACATGCCACTTCCAGAGATGCATTTCGACTCACTGCTTCACCAAGATAGTTCCTCGCAACACAAACGTAGCTTCCTTCATCAGGTTTACTTCTGCGCCCATGCACGATGCGCAAGAAGAATAAGGATCCGCTGGGCAGAAGCATCCTGTGGGACCGGGGATCGTCCTTGTCAGTCTCCACTCGCTCCCCATCCTTGTACCACTCAATGGTGGGCGTTGGCCGGCCCTCCGCCTTACAGTTTAGAGTCGTGGGCTCTCCCTTAGAGACGATGACATCGGAAGGATGCTCCACAATCCGCGGGGGAAAGTCTTCCTGGCGAAGACGCGATCCTACAAAACATGACAGAATAAAGACAAGCTTTAACGTTTCCTTATCTAAACCTTCGGTTTCACTTAGGTTCCTGATGGGAAAATTAAACTCTTCGATTATCCAATTGAACATTATTTTATGTTTCGTTTTGTGTATGCATCTCATAAGTCATCTCAACTCCTTTGTAGAATGGGGCGATACCAATAAATTAATATGTTAACTCAAAGGAGTTAGGTTTAATGTGTTCCATGAATCACGACAAGCAAAAGTAAAAGAGAACAAGAGCCTTTCTTGTTCTTCTGGGATCAGCATGGGTACTAAGATGAGTAAGACTAGTTTCCTGTCCTCAGATTGCTTATTATACACTGGGGAAGAAAGCCACGTTGGCAAGCACCTAGAAGACACACATAGATATCATTTAACGTGCTGCCAACGTGTTATCAGACTAACACAAAAAGAGACCTGTAAACTATCTACAAATATTATCTGCATTTAATAGATGAGGCAAAAGCTTAGGAAATGATGTTAGTTGCCCAGAAATGTAGATGAGGCAAGCAGTAGAGGCAGGATTTTGAACTCAGGTGTGTTTGACTGAAGAGCTCAAGTACAAATCCGTATGTTAAAATGCAATACGCTGCATAGAGGTATACAAGAAACGTACTATAGGCAGAAAGAAAAAAAAGTAAGAGTTAACCCTAAATTAAGCATAATAAGAGATCTCTTCCTCCCAAAAAAATTACATTTAGATTCAGCTGTAAAGAATGAAAAATGACAACTAAAAGAAAAAGCATCATGCCAAGAGATACCATCAGCAAAAGGACAAGGAAATGAGAGTCACGTGCATGGTACATTTCCTAATCAGAAAGGAAGCTGATACGGCAGGAAAAGGTTTAAGGCAGTTGTGGAGCCTGAGACAAGGCTTTGTACCATGTTCTGGAGTGTGACTATTCTTTTACCAGGCTCACAGATTTTTAAGGGGGCAGTGACATGACTGTCAGTACAATTCAAAGATACTTTTAGTCTGTATTATCAATAAGGGATAGCAATGGAGACACGAAGACAGTTGCGATTTACTTAAATAGTTCAAGAGAAAAATAAAAAGAACCTGACCTTGGGAAATGATGGTTTAGGTAGAAAAGAAGAAGGAAAAATACATCACATCAAAATGCTTGACAGAATTTGGTATATCATCATACACAGTACAAAGAAAGAGAGATCGTACCAGTGACTTCCCTGTGAATGCAATAAAAGTGGGGCCATAAGCGGCATAAGAAATCGGAAGAGAGGCCGGGCACCATGGCTCACACCCGTAATCCCAGCATTTTGGGAGGCCGAGGCGGGTGGATCACCTGAGGTTAGGAGTTCGAGACCAGCCTGCCCAACATGGCGAAACCTCATATCTATTAAAAATGTAAAACCTTAGCCAGGCATGGTGGTAGACGCCTATAATCCCAGCTACTTGGGAGGCTGAGGCAGGAGAAAACCCGGGAAGCAGAGGTTGCAGTGAGCCAAGATCGTGCCACTGCACTCCAATCTGAGTGACAAGAGTAAAACTCCATCTCAAAAAAAAAAAAAAAGAAAAAGAAAAGAAATAGGAAGAGAAGGATCTTTTGATATTTTACAATCAAATTTTTGCATAATGTGTTATTTTAAATATTTTTCATTTATATGGTGTCAATTACCATTATTCATGAAAATATTCTACCAGCTGCTCCAAGTAAATAAAAAGGAGATGCTGAGAGGAATCACCATATATGGGGACATAATGATTATATACATAAGCACTTCTTAAAAGTTTGCTGTTATATAAGACTTTCCAACCAATCACCTAATATGAGCACATTTCTCTTCAACAGATAGCAGTAATATTTACTTGTCAATGTTACCTCAGTTCACTCTCAATATTAATTGAAAATACATATTTTAATGTATTAAAAGGAATTTAATTTAGTCTTAAATGAACTTTATCTTTCTGAAGAGGATTAACTCTTAAAAGTTGCTGACTATTTTTTTAATCACATGAGACCAAAAAAGAATGTATACATTACAAGTGTTAGAAATCTAAAGCAAATTACGGTTCACAGGTCAGAACTTTTAAAAAAAAACTAAAGAGATCCAAAGCATCTAGATAGGTAATTACAGTACACATCACAATAATAAAGGTTACAGATCATGAGTACTGGGTCTTAAAGCAATGAGGAATTTACAGAATACAAAAGTAACAATGAATTTTTAAATTCATAATCAAGAAAGACCCCAAAGTGTTTAAATATGAGTGGCTGAATAGAAGTAGCTTGCAAATCAGAAACATATTCTCAATGTAAAGATCTGGATACATAGCCGTAGACTCTGATCTTAAAATACATCAAGAGTTTTATGTCACTTTTCATGTAACAGGCATATAGTAGGTTACAATCATCTGTTTAGATAGCCTCTTTGTTCTCCATGAATCTCCCTATTAACAGTCACCTACATTCTCCCTACTGCAAAAACTGTTCTACTATTAAAAGTAAGCAAGTAAATCATCCATACTACTAGGGTGCTATTTACTATATCAACTTGTGCCCTAACTTATTAGGCAGTAGGCCTGGAAAAGGGCTGAATAAGACCGAAATATGCTAATACTTATTAAATAAAATATAAAATAATTGATTTATAAAAGAAAAAGTGAAAAAATAGCTATTTAGCAATAAAATTAAAATCCAGTATGTCCAATGAGCACAAGAATTTTACTCATTTATCATTACAATATACGTAAACTATGTTACATAAAGATTATAGTACTGTCATATCAAGACACTCTTCTAGTAATTTTACTCCTGCTTTAATAAAAACACCAAAGAACATCTACAATCTAAATATAAAAACTACGAAATGATTACAAGAAATTATAGAGGCAAGTTTTTATGATTTTGAGTTAGGTGATGGCTTCTTGGATATGATACCAAAAGCACAAACAACAAAAGAAAAAAAGAGATAAACTGGATGTTATAAAATTTTTAAGTACTTGTGCTTGAAAGAATACTACCCACAGAATCAGAAAAAAAATCTGTGAATCATATACCTAATAATGGATTTATATCTAGAATATATAAAAAACTCATAACTCAAAAATATAAATAATCAAATTTTAAAATAGGCAAAGGATTAGAATAAGTAGTTAGACAAATTTGACAAAGAAGTTAGACAAGGCGATAACCACATAAAGAGATACTCAACATAATTAGCTATTAGAAAAATGCAAATCAAAACTACAATGAAATACACTTCACACCCACTAGGATGTATATAATCAAAGCAATGTAAAATAACAAGTATTGTCAAGGGTTGGAAAAACTGAAAGCTTCATCCATTGCTAGTGTGAATTAAATCGTACGGTCACTTTGGAAAACAATCTGGAAGTTCCTCAAAATGTCAAACATGTAGACCCAGCAATTTCACTCCTAGATATATATCACCCCAAAATGAAATCATACATACACACAAAACTTACTCATGAATATACATAGCAGTATAATTCACAATAGTCAAAAAAGTAGAAACAACCCAAATGTCTACCAACTGAATCGATAACAAAGAAAGAATCAACAACATAAATATCCATGATGAATGGATAAATAAAATGTGCCATATCCATATAATGGAATATTATTCAGCCTTAAAAATGAAGTATTAATAATACATGCTACAACATAGATGAACTTTGAAAATGTAAGTGAAAGAAGCTAGTTGCAATGGACCACATATTGTGCGATTCCATTTATATGACATGTCCAGAGAAGGAAAATCCATGGACATAGAATGTAGATTAACGCTTGCCTAGGGCTGGGGTATGGAAGTGGGGAATGAAGGGGGTCTGGGCAAGTGCTGCCAATGGGGATGGGATTTCTTTAGGGATGATGAAAATATTCTAAAATTAATTATAGTGATGGTTGCATTACTCTGTGAATGTAATAAAGATTATTACATTGTACACTTTCGGTGAATTTTGTGGAATATGAATTATATCTCAAGCAATTTTTAAAAAATTGATAAAAGAGCACTGTGAACAAGTTTGATAAAAGGTGTGTAACAATTTGTGCTCACTCCTAACAACAGTTAACGTTATTTTCTTCATTTATAATTTTAGGTTCTAATGAAATCATCAGGCCTGCAATAGATAATTAGGACATAAAGTGAACTTTAAAGGTCTCATCAGCCAGATAGATAGAGAAAAAGAAAGATAGATTAGATAGACATAGATATACAAAAATACAGCTTTACAATCTAAGTTTTATGGTGTTATTAAAAATATGGGGATTAATTTTGAGCTTTCTTAAATTCAGACATTACATAACAATAGCAGTGGTCTTTAAGATGGATCCAATGCGTAAGTCCTTGGATTCCTTAAAACTGTGTGTGGAAATGAATATTATTGTGTAAAGGGGAGGCGGTAGTGGTGGTGTGGGGTGGGGGGTGTAGCTTTCATCATATTCCCAAAGATGTTAGGCCTTTAAGATTATCAAGGAGCACTAAACTACTGGGTATTCTGTGTTATTGGCTAAAACAACTCCATTATTTGGTCAAAAAATAAAGCTGAGTTGTCAGCAAAACTCAATGGGGACTGAGAACAGAATAGTAAGGGGGAGTGGGGGTTGTTCATCACATGAAGTGTCATGAAACAGCTCAACCTCAACACTTTGGATATCTAAAGTGTGAGCCCCTCAACTAGCAACAAAAGCATGATCGAAAGGTGTATTAGAAATAGAGGCTCTTAGGCCCAAACCCACATATCTGAAATCTGAATCTGTGTTTTAACAAGATTCCCCTCTCTTCATCAGGTATTTGCATGCACAATACCATCTGATAAGCACTGCTCACACCAGTTTTTCTATGGCTCTGAGCCAACAATGTTTTTAAAAGAAGAGGAGGAGGAGAGGGAAGAGAAGGGGGATGAGGAGGAGGAAGTGGTAACAAAGAAAACTTACACAGCCTGTGAAGCTTGAAATATTTACTAAGGTTTGCCCACCCTGCTCAAGAGTCCCTGATTATCATTTTCCATTACAAAGTTCATTTTTAATTTAAATTTATTTTATAAATTTATAAATATCTCTTCTACAGATTTCAAATGAAAATTAGTTTGACAGCAATGTTATTATTGCCCATATAATGAGAATTTATTCAAAGACTCCTATTTGAACAGATATGCGAAGTGATGTATGAAAATAACCATCTACAATTCTAATTTTGTTTGTGGCTGATATGTCTGGCATCTTTTTATATCTCAATTATTAATTGGGCAATCAGTCAAGTTTTAATTAAAATAATATGTATTATTAAAATATACATAAATTTATATATTATTAGTATATTATATATAAAGTTTATATATATTATAATATATATTAATAAAATATATATTTAATTAAAATAATATATATTAATAATATATAAACATATATATACATTCCTTCTCTCTTTTATAATGATAAAGATAACAAAAATTGGTCAGAGGGTCCTAAAGATGAACATCCAAATGTTTATTTTTACTGTCCAAGAAAGTAAGTTGTGAAATTGTCATGTAAATTGTCCATAAGAATAGATAGGAGAAGCAGAATGAGAACTCATGACCTTTAATCCAAAATGCGCCAGGCTTCTTTAGAAATGAATGGAGGACCAAGTAAAGAATGCACATGGCATCTAGGCCAATTCCAAAGCCCTCTTCTAAGGTTGATTTCAATAAAATGTATCACATGAATGTCACTAGTCATAATTTCAGCAGAAAACATTTTCCTCGTTTTTCAAAGCCTGATTCTCAGACTGCCTGCATTAGAATCACATGGGATTTTTTTTTTCTAATGCTTCATGAATTTGCACATCATCCTGGCCCAGGGACCATGCTAATCTTCTCTGTATTGCTCCAATTTTGGTATACATATGTGCTGCCAAAGTGAGCACTAAGATATTTCTTTAAAATACAGATTCTTTTTATTTATTTTATTTTATTTATTTATTTATTTATTTTGAGACAGAGACTCACTCTGTCGCTCAAGCTGGAGGGCAGTGGTACGATCTTGGCTCACTGCAACCTCCGTCTCCCAGGTTGAAGCGATTTTCGTGCTTCAGACTCCTGTGTAGCTGGGACCACAGGCACACACCACCACACCTGGCTAATTTTTTGTATTATTAGTAGAGACGGATTTTAGTCATATTGGCCAGGATGGTCTCAAACCCCTGGCCTCAAGTGAGCCTCCTGCTTCGGCTTCCAGAAGTGCTGGGATTACAGGCATGAGCCACCTTACCTGGCCACCAGATTCTTAGTCTCCATAATGAGCAAGGTGCATCAGAAATTATCAGTGAAAAGTTCCAAGAAGCTGCATTTTTTCCATGCTTACCAGAAGATCACACACTTAGACCTGGCTAGATGTAGCATTCCACAGCATTATCAAGTTCGTCAGCCAGATGCAGATGCACCTTAATTTGCATAATGGATTATTTCTGCTTCTCAGAGACTCTCAATGATTTTGTAACGATTTTTGATAAAATATTTGATATTTTACAAAATTGAGTGGTATATTAGCACTTCAAATTTTTGAAGGTGATGTATAAATTATAACTCATGAATATAGTTTAGTTTTCTTTAGTCAGTAACCACTCATTCGCAGTGAGTGCCAGAGAACATTTGTTTTCAGGAAGAGATTTCAATCACGTGTATAATAAAAGATGAAAATGCACCTAGAATACCTGTTGGTTTCATTTCATGTGTTACAGAGTAAATGTTTCTGCCTCATTGAGTTGGAGTATAGTATTTCCTTGAACCAAGTTTTATTTTTCTTTTACAAACTGGAGATCCCTATCAACTATTAGTCCCTCCACAAGTCAAGCAATGTATTTCAAACTGTTCCAATTTTTTCTGAGGGCAGAAGAAATTCTCGGCAAATTAGGGATAGAGTGTGAAATATACTTCCTCCAGCAAAATTTCTGTGCTGTGCTCATTTTTCTCTCTTAAAAATGTATAGGCCAAGGCGGGCGGATCACGAGGTCAGGAGATCGAGACCATCCTGGCTAACTCGGTGAAACCCCGTCTCTACTAAAAATACAAAAAATTAGCCGGGCGTGGTGGCAGCGCCTGTAGTCCCAGCTACTCGGGAGGCTGAGGCAGAACGGGGTGAACCCGGGAGGCGGAGCTTGCAGTGAGCCGAGATCGCGCCACTGCACTCCAGCCTGGGCCACAGAGCAAGACCCCGTCTCAAAAAAAAAAAAAAAAGTATGTAACAGTATGTTCTAGCCATAACTATGCCTGTTTTAACAAAATATTGATCCCCAAAATGATATAAATAGAATTAACCTAGGAAGATTCTCCAGGATTACTTCAATTCTGAATGTGATCAGAGCCACCTGCTGATATGAGAGATACAGTAGCACTACACGAGAAGGTGAAGGTTCCCTGACACAGCACAACAGGAAGGAGGCAGTGTGGTACAAATAAAGAACACAGGTTATTGATCAGTTAACATTCATGCCTCATTTGTAACAGGTAGATCAGGACATCAATGCTATAAAGAGTGGTTTAGGCCGGGCGCTGTGGCTTACGCCTGTAATCCCAGCACTTTGGGAGGCCAAGGCGGGCAGATCACAAGGTTAGGAGATCGAGACCATCCTGGCTAACACGGTGAAACCTCGTCTCTACTAAAAATACAAAAAAAAATATCCGGGCATGGTGGCGGGTGCCTGTAGTCCCAGCTACTCGGGAGGCTGAGGCAGGAGAATCGCTTGAACCCGGGAGGCGGAGTTTGCAGTGAGCCGAGATTGCGCCACTGCACTCCAGCCTGGGTGACAGAGCGAGACTCTGTCTCAAAAAAATAAATAAATAAATAAATAAATAAATAAATAAATAAATAAATAAATAAAAAGGGTGGTTTAGAAGATTAAAATAAATCATATATATGGATCACCAGGATGGGTAGTAAGTATTGTGTGTAATATTTTTTCTCCTCCTGCAAACCATGACAAATACTCCAACTCCAAAATTTATTTCCAAAATTTAGCCCATAAAACTCTATAATCCCATTGACAATAGTTTATCTTTGCTGAGGATGATTCTGACATTAATGTTTTATTGCTTGATATATTTTAGCTGGACCAGGCTGATAGCTTTACAGTAGATTTCCAAAGAATTAGTTGTTACTATTTATCGTTAGTCAAAAATATATCCAATTCAAAATTTCCTTCACTGAAAGAAACATATCTCATTGCCACTGCAAATGCTATCTACATTGATTAGTGAGCTAAGGTAATTTGCAATGAAATGGAATTAATGAATCATTCCATCAATCCATCAAGTCTGTCCATAACAACTTTTTCATCCTTGAATTCTTCATGATGATTAAATTCCAGCTTACTTTGTTTATGAGGGAGGAGGGAATAGAAAATTATTATGAGATAACTTTTTTTTTTTCTAGCGGTCCAATGATGTGGTAGGATATGGTGAGAAGGTCAATATTTGGAAAACATGAAGGCCATTTTATCCATTTGAACTTTACTAAAACTCTCTCAGGGGGTTTCCTAATTTGCCATTGGCCTAAATAAATTTATAAGATTACTATTCCTTCTGGAAGCACAGCAGTGCCATGTTAATAAGTCTAAATTTGAAACAAAATCAAAATTGAGACCTAAAAATACTACCTATTTTTTAGAAAATTTCAAAATAACTTTTCAGTGTCCTAAAACTAAAGGGCTGATAGTGTGAAAGGGAACTGATAAGGATAGAAGTTTGTCAAACTCAACAGGCAGCCTCGATTCTGAAAGTTTCCAGTTGTACAAAACAGCACCCTGCAATATCTCTGTGACCTCGCTTTCCAGATCCAGAAAACAGAAGATGAAGCTATCAGAGGTCGTTTTACAAGCCCTTATTTCATAGATGAGGAGGAAAAATGGAGTACTAAAGAACTGCAGTTTCTTCCTCACAACCAAAACTAGAAGGATACACTTGTCTTAGCTGTGGGTCCAAGCTCTGTTTTCAGGATGACATTTTCTTCTCTATCACCTCTTCTTCTTACCCAAATTTTAGAAGTCTAAAATATTATTAGAAAATCCCAAGCACTAGATTTCAGTTGTTTTTTGTTTGGCTTTTTATCTGGACGAATATATAGTTAGTTATATCACCTTAAGCAATTACCTAAACTGGTTTTCTGTACTATTTATTCATCCCAAAATTGGTAAGTGGAAGAGTAAATTGCTACAGTCTCATTGTTCTGTAGCACGATCACACTCTTTATGGCTGTCACATTAATGATATCTTAGCAGACATACCTAAAAGAAAGCATAATGAGTAGCAGTTTAAATTTATGAACACACGGTACATATTTTTAAAAATACACACTTTAGATTACTGTTCATACTTTTGATAAATGTATAGATTACAAAAGTTGGCCTTTGTAGGTCTTGTATCTGCTGTCAAAAGCAATGGATATCACATGAATTCTTAGAAAACCCTCCAAAAGTTAACAATGATTTAAAAGACTGAAAACATAGCTTAGAAATTTATTTCTAAATTTCTATATAATTTATCCACATTGTCAGTAAATGCATCACTCTACAAATCATTTTAACCAAAGACTGACTGGCTATATTGGATAGGTATCTTAAAAATAAATATGTCCACACACTGGGGTCTGTCGGGGGCAGTGTGTGGAGTGATAGCATCAGAATAAATAGCTAATGCTTACGGGGTTAATACCTAAGTGATGGATTGACAGGTGCAGCAAATCACCATGGCACACATTTACCTATGTAACAAACCTGTACATTCTGCATATGTATCCCAGAACTTAAAATAAAATGTAACAAATAAATAGATATGTCACTAATTATATAAAATAAAACCTTCAGCATTCAGCAAAGATCTTTAAAATTTTCTTCCTTAATTAGGGTGAATGAGTTGATCTTTCAGGTGAAGGTAAGTAACACAGATTCATAAAACTTTCAAACTGAATTTCACAATTGTATTTCAGGTCTTTACTTATCTACCATTAACAGAAATTGCCAAAAATATGAAAATTAGGACACTTTTCCCCTGTTTTTTTCCTCCACTACCGCATGTTATTCAGTGCCTTTATCAGCTAAGTCTTAATCACATTTTTAAAATGCTATTCAATTTTCTGGCTGCCCACACCAAAATTGAGCCACTGACTGAGCAAGTGGGCCCCAGTGACAGGTAGAGCCTCAGCACCCGCGGGGAGCGCAGGCTTGGTTTGTGTAAGTTAGAGTCAGAAGCTGAAGGCTATCAAACCAAAGGTGGACAAATAAGAATATATATATGAAGATACAAATAGAAATATATATATTCTTATTTATGTGTGTGTATATATATGTGTGCATCTATATATGTGTGTGTGTGTATATACAACATTCCTATGACTCCATGAATACATACATATTTGTATATATACATGTATACACATACACACATATGTATATGTACACACAGATACATGTATATATGTGTGTATATATATATATACACACACACACACACACACACACACACGTATATATAATATCGAAGATAAATTTTGAAACTCCTAATGTGAAGGTTTCTAGAAAACTGTTAGGGGTGATTTTCCTCTTGAGAAATAACAAATTACTCTTCTACTTTATAAATTCATTTCCAACAATTCAGTGAGGAGCCAATTTATTAACCTGGATATTCATCCACTGCTATTTCAAATCAATTTGCTACATCTTACATGGTTGAAGGTATTCTTTAAGTGTGATTTACTGCCCAATCAGAGGTTTTCATGGCTTATGCAGATTTACCTTACAACGACAAAAACAATCCCTATTCCAGGAAGACAGCTTTAAAATCTGGCTTCTTATTATCACATTTATAATATTCTGATGTGGTTTAAAATTACATTTGGCTTTACAAAAGGTGATGCAATGAAACAATCTCAAAAATCATTAAATTGTCTAATAATGTTTAATTTTCTAAGAACCATTGGCATTTATTTAATGAAGACTATGAGTCTGTCTCCAGAAAAGGGGATTCCACTTAAATAAACTCTGAATGGAGTGATATCATTTTGACCTTCTATTATATTTCCTTCTATTTCTATATTCTGAAAATTCTGCAGCAGTAGCATTAATCTTAGTAACTGAAGATGCCAAAAGACCCAGTGTCGATGTCTAAAAAACACCATTCACACCAGCAATGACACTTTACGCATGCATGTGCTAAGCTTTGTTAAATACTTAGTTAATACATTTGTCAGGAACTCTTGATAAATTTTCCTGTACCCCAAAATATTTCATAATAAAGTTAAATTGAGATTCAATGATCCTACTTGAAATTTCAGACAAACTTCTTTTGCTATATAAGTATATAAAGGATTTTTAAAAGACAGATGGAAAACAAGATTACAATCCAATAGTTTCTTAAAGGAATAATGGCTAAATCACGACCAAAAAAATTATAGCTTTCAAGCGCCAAATGCGTTAGTTGCATCATGTCCAAGGGATGCACATAATGACTGATTTTAGGCTTGTTCATTTCTAATCAACATTCATCTACTACAGAACTTGGCCTAAGATGCAAATCTCATTGCATTACTCCATTATTTGTAAAAATGTGATTCATAAATCATGGATTGGTTTATGTGGAATGGAGGTAAGGGATGGTACCCCAGGCAATGGATGCAAAATTTTGTGCAGATACGTGCATGTTCCTTTTTAAGAAATGATAAAGTATATTTTTGGTAGTTAATATAAATCATCTGTCAGTAAGAGGACTGACTTGAAATTTCTCTTGTTCAAATGCTGAAAAGAAGTGTGAACTCAGGCAAATGTCTTACCTTCTCTCCATCTTGTTTCCCTATCTATAAAACATAGCAGTATCAGTCGAATAACATTGCTGAGAAGATTGAATGAGATTTTTCCATGTGCTGAGTACACAGCGAGCACTCAATAAATGTTCCCTACTAGTATAAGCATTATTATAATGTATAACTCTTTTATTAGTATCACCTCTGTCTCTAAACTCAAAGGAGTCTGTAACCCCCTTAAAAACAATGAACCACAATCTATAAGATATGGCCTTTTTAAAGCAAATGTTGATGCCTAATAACTCTGTGTCCCTCTAAACTATTTTACTGAAATATATACCAACACTGTTTATTTTTCATTATAAGAATCTTGGAATGACTCCATGATTAATGCATAGGAAGCATCTATTGATTTTTTTGGTTGCTTTTCCATTATAAGTTTAGAGAGAACTAAGGGATATTAAATAAACTTTATTGAGGGTACAACAACATGACTTAAATGACATGACAGGAATGGGAATATTATCAGAATATTATCTGAAACGGACTTTTACCAGTAGTTTCAAGAGATGGTCAAAACAAAATCATTCTCGTCCTTTAAAAGCAGTAACTTTTCCTAGAAATTTCTAAATGACACCTTTATGAAATTGTGTATCTTTAAATAAAAGGCCCAAGTCAAAAGTGAGTAGAGTGATCCCAAAGATGAAAAGAAAGGTTTCCTCTTGGATGCTGGAAATGGCCATAACCGAGTTGGCTTAATACTGTACAATGGCTTTTGGAAATCTTTCCTAAAGTTTGTGTCTTGGAAACAAAGGAGGCTTATAAAGGTATCCAAATACAACTCGGGCTTATGGCTCTGTCTTTGTACCATACTGAGAATGAATGGATTTTCACAGTTGACCAAACTGAACAGAAGTGACAGCATCATATTTCTTCAGGGGTATTTGCAGGATATACACCTAAATTGTTAAGTCTTTACTCCACCAAAAACACCTTAGATAAGATTTGTGACATAAAATAGCTTGAAAAAGAGGCTATGTTTTATCAGTTGCAAATAGCTCTAAAATTTGGAATAAGCTCTGTTTACAAAATTATAGAATCTTATAGAAAATTTTGGAGTTTGTATTTTGCCTTCACTTTATGCAATGCATTAAAATAATAAATAAGTATAAATTTACGTCTTTAATAAAAATATTTTCTCCAGTTTTATTTGGCCAATCGTAACAATTTTGATGTGACAACTGTAGTAAGGCTATGCAAAGTGGTTACATTTAGATTGCAAACTTGAGTTACTTTAGTAGATAAAGATATAAGTTACTTTAATGATCAGGATACTTTTCATTTGGGGATCTACTTTCTCTTCATTTGTGTCTATTTATGATATCTACGGATGCCTTTTTAGTGACCGATTTAATAAAACTTTAAATTTCCTTTCAGGAGATGTCTTCTGTTTCAGAGCAAAATGACCAGCAGATAACATCACTGCTGCAACACAAATACTGAGTGTAATTTTCAGTTAAAAGATTCTGTGTGCACAGAGAAAAAAAGAGCTTATTTTTCTGCTGAATGGAGAAGAGCAGCAAATGTGAGTGCTATAAACGTTTTCAAATGATCTTTTTCTGCTTGAATTATGTTTCACTAAAATATATGAGTCTCAATTCCTTGAGTCTCTCAAAAAACATCTGCAGCTTCTAGAAAAGTTATGGAATAATCTTGTTTTCCACTCAGCCCATTTACTTTGAAGCCTTATCAGAGGAGGGATCAAATGAAACTGATCATCCCCAGGTTTCCCAGGTTATTACCATGCGGACATGGAATTAACCTCCAGCCAGCCACTCTCGAAATGCAATGCTTTCTTGTCACAAAGCACAAGAGTGGAACACAGAATTATTCTGGATTATGCTAAAAGGAAAGAAAAATGCTGACAGGCAGAGGTATAAAAATATCAAGTGATAAGTTTTGTGAAACACAAGAACAATGATAGCTTTGAACAGGGTGGCATTTTTAAAATGTAGGAAGTTGCCTTTACCATCAAATATTCAATATATCAAACTCTGATAAGTTGGATCTTATAAACAACCAGCAACTGCAAATCTGGAAGAAAATGAAAAGTATACAAATGTTAAGAGTATAATGATGTTTGCCTAATATTCCATGTAATTTTTCCCACTTTCAAAATGAGGCAATAACTGAATTTTAGTGTTTTAGTGATGCGCTCACTGCTGTCGAAATTTTTTTAAAAAGAACATTATTACTGGTTACTTTTGTTATGAATTTCCATTATAAACAGAAAAAAATATTTGAGTTTTACGTAAACTAGTGAACTAGAAGTTTGAATTGTCTAATAATTTCTGACCCAATAGTTAACACCTCCCAAGGTATGTATGCCTTAGATGTCTACTCTTCTCTTCAATGAAGATAATTCACTCATTCCACAGAGAATTCATTCCCTCTCATAGTGTTCAGGTATTATCTCTATGACAACAATAGCCAAATGTGAGTTTAGTATCTGCAGCTAAGGAATGCTCTAGGCTTTGTTCGAGTGTCCATCTGAATGCTCAGTCATCAGCTCAAGGTCCATCTATCTCAGAATGAAACCCTCACCTCTCTCCTTGTCCCATATTTCATCATCTCTCCTTCCTGACATAACTCCATCTTTCTCCAGGTCCCTAATGCTCACAATCCCGATGGTGGGGTTTAACTCTTCCATTTCTATCATAATCACGTGGGCATATATTTCTGTAGATTCTTCCTTCTTTCTCCAGGTTTGTGTCTGGAACTAACTGCCTCTCAGTTCCACAGTCACCATCTGTCTCTCTCGACATAATTTCACACTATCATCATTCTAAATGCCTCATCGTTTCTCTCTTCCAGATATGTTCTTTCCCTTTCCTCATCACTCCATTCCTAGAAAAAAATGCACATGGATTTTGGAACAGTTAGTGATTGCTTTTCTTCAAACAAACACAAAGTAGGTTGGCCAGGCAAATCTCAAACTTTTATGTTTTCTAAATTTTTATACTCCCTTGGCCAGAAGAAATCTACTTATTCATCAAATTGACTTATAAATTGGGACTTCCCTAAGTCCATCTCATGCATCCAGAATTATTTTGCCTCATGAGTCTTACGATGAAGTATAAAACTCTGAACCTCCATGCTGGGGCTCAGCGTTTATTTGGAGAGAATTTACTCAGGCTGCCATGAGGTCTTTGTGACACTGATTTACAGTCAAAGGTGCCAGAACATCACTTACTATACTAGAACTTGGCTGTGTTTCTCATTTTTTGAGTTTACTGAAAATTTGAAAAAATACACTGACTGCAGGGGGGAAAAAAGAGATGCAGAGTTCTCTGTTTCATCAAAGTAGCTTGTGCCTGACATATGTATCTAAACTGCCCATATTGAAATCAGGTCCATGGGCCAACTGCTTCAGATATGAATCCCGAAATGACGATGGAGGCATTGATATAATCTGGCTGATTTTTTTCCCATTTGGTGTGAGTACATTTAAATACTGTATACATTTTTTAAAGAATCTCCTATTAAATAGGGGCCTTAATTTAATCTCTGGACATTCCTTGCGAGATTAGCCAAAAAAAAAAAAAATGTTTTAAGTGTAGTAGCATGAATACACATTCACTCATCACAAGTACATTTGTACATACTAGAGTGTACATACAATACACTATTGTGTGTATACTATGTAGCATTTGAATCAACTAGTACCAAACCCTGAAAGAAATTGTAAATATGAGTGTGTGTGTGTGTGTGTATATATATATATATCTGTTAATTAATATATCTGTTGGTATGTTTCACAGGAGAACTATATCAACAGTCTAAAGTTCATCAACAATCAGGAAATGGGGAGATTATATCCCTGTTATCATTAGTTTACAACCAACTAATTTCTTTAATTATCCTCATAGGGCCTAAAAAAGGTATTAAATACCCAATGATCAGTCACAGAAACAGAGGCAGGGATAAGGGCATAATCTATGACTTTGCCAGGCTCAGTAAGCACCACCTTGATGTACTGATGTTTCTTAATGAACAAGACAAGCACCACCAATTAGACAACTGACAACTAGGCTGAAAACTGAAGTGTCAAAACAGGAACCAGGAGTGACCTCTGAATGCTAAATTATTTTAGATGGTACTTAATCACTATCACAATGGCAATAACAAATGTTAGCAATTTTTCTTTACTACAACAAGTGATTCTGCTTTATACTTTATACTTCGCAGGCTAATCTGTTAGTGTTTTTCCCTCTTTTTACATTTTGTTGGAATATAGCTTAAAACGGTGTCTTATTATGACCAAGTTATATCAATTAGTATACAATTAGAAACATCCGCTATGCATTGTTTTTAAATATAGGGCCTATGCCGTTGGTGTGCATAGAATCTGGATTCTTACAGACCTCAGCTTCAGTCTTGGTTCCTGGAGGGCAGGTTATTTCTACTTCTGAAGTGAAGGTATGGGGAATTTTAAAGCACTGGATTCTTTAGCCAATCTTAAGAGTGATTACAAAAACCACCCAAGCATTGGAGTTTGGGGAGGATGCAGGAGAATTCCAGGTCAGCCTGAATAAGGAACAGCCATATGTATCTGTGTCTATATCTCCATTTATAGCTATATAGCATTCTACATTAAGCACATTGCCTGAAGAGCTCATTGCTCATAGAATTTTCTTCAATAAACTAAGAATGTTACAATACTTAACACACTTTTGCACAAGCCACTGCCTCCCTTCAACATAACAAAAATAGAAATTCTTCATGCTCACACACTGGCAGGCAGCCCACACTTGCCTGTATCACGATTATTTCTGAATGACTTGGCACAACCTTTAATGATATGCTTCTTGCATCACAGGATTTGATGTTCCATTTTTGCCCAGCTCATCACGTTAGTCTCCAGAAGTTGTATTTGCCTGATTGTTCTGAATACACAGGGGCATTTCTTCATGGCTATCCTTAGAGTGCACACTCTCAAGCTGCCTCAGAGGTGAGATCACCTTTGGATCTCCACTGGCTCAGTTCCTTTGGATGGCATCCAAGACAGAACTGCCTTCTGCTGAATTTCACTGCTGTGGCCAATGGCGTAATAATGAGACTCTTGTGTCAATGCCCCTTGGATTGTAAAGAATCAAATTCCCAATATAAGTACAAGCATTTACAATGATGTGTTTATTTTCATTTTATTTCATTTAAATAAACTTTTTTTATTTAACAATCAGAGCCAAACACTGGATATCAAAATATATGATCATGTCAGTAACCTGTAATTTTCCATAATCTAATCAACTAGCCCATAGCTATCAAATACACAACACACATGCACGTGAGTATAAACACATAGAACCATGAGAACAAAATTTTTCTCATTTTTCTCCTCAAGGAGGAAAAATATCACTCAATATTAATGTCAAATACTTGAGCCATTAAACAAAACAGGCAACTCCAGTGAATACCTTATAAAAACCATAATGTAAAATATACATAATTACATAATCCAATTAATATATCCACTCCTTTCTAGTGGAATAATGCTTAAGCAATAATGTAAGCCTCCAAATACTATAAATTTATGAAGAGAAATACATAAGCAAATGTTTTCAAGCTTTCTGCATTCATACCAAAGGCAGTTGTATGCATTGGGAAAAGGACACAGGTCTACCCTTACCGTCAACTGTAGCTAGCTCAGCTGAAGAGAGCTTTCCAGTTCTTGGCAGAATAACAAATTCTCGAGCAGAGAGGGGATAGGGGTGAGATTTTTTTCTCCTGTAAGTAACTTAATGAATGAAGTACTAATTAACATTATGGCATTGATAAATGGAGAGAGAGATTAGGGATGTACTCGATATTCAGACCTTCGCAGATGGACTGTCAAAGCCACATTAATTCCTATCTCATTGGAGCATCTGCTTCTCCCATAATCCACTGGCCCTTGGTACGAACAACACAAACTGTTGTGACTCAATTCGATTTATATCAATCTAATTTCTTTTAATCCAATTTGTATTCCAATCTACTACCTTCTAATCACTTAAATCTTCAGCCTCCATCTGGTAAATTTTCTCTCAAAATTAACCAAGCAGATGCCTCTGCGATTGTCTTCCACAGTCAAGCTAATCAGACCCTCGCAGTGGCCTATAGAACCCACTGAATAGGTACGTGACTTACGGTGTTGTCCTTCTAGTTACAGACACAGCGAGGTAGGAAGACCATTTCATCTACCATTAATTGGTTCATTTGCATAACACTGCTTGGGAAAAAACACAGGACACAAAAGCCAAGAGAAGAAAAATACAGGAAGAAAGCAAAACGTGCTCATTTGTCAAGTGAGGTTTACAATTCAATCTATCTTTTGTTTCAGTTCACAAACACGGAGCGAGAATATTAAACACTGTATGATGGAACAAGCTACCCTCTGTACTCTACGTAATTAAAAGAGTTTGTCTAATAACCACAAAGTCATATTGAGACCCAACTTTGGTTCATCAATATGTTCTTAAAAGCAGCTTCTGAATTTCAGAACGATGTGCTAATTTATTCACTTGAGCCTATGTGATATAAACAACACAGCCCCTGGCTAGCACTGACATTCACTTTCATAGAAGTTCCACTGTGATCCATAATTAAGGTCACAGATTCAACATTCCCCTATAAGCAAACTGGACGGCACTACCTGTGGAATGAACATCATTACGAGGACACAGTAATTAGCAAAAATAAATTAACAAAGAAGGGACTAAGAACATATAAAGGCAAACATTATGGTAAACTACTTTCACATGAGACTTACGAGGTTGCTTTCATTAACTTATGGCCATACTTCTTATACAGTAGATCTTGATTATACTTAAAAGTTTTGTGGGGTTTTTTTTTTCAAATTCGAAGTCACCATCAAATAGAAATATTCACTTATTCAATGTAGCCACATGATGAATTGGCCTCAGGAAGACCTTTGTTGTTAGGAAAAACCTGGAAGGCTAGCCAAGAAAAATCATTAAATCTAGTCTATCTTGGAATGAAGGATACCTGTAAAGTCAGTCTCATTAACATTATGAAACAGAAACATCAAAGTTCCTTCATAAAGCATAACACAAAGGATTAATAGTTGGATTACATAATTAAATATAGGGCTGGGTGCCGTGGCTCACGAGTGTAATCCCAGCACTTTGGAGGCCGAGGTGGGTGGATCGCCTGAGGTCAGGAGTTCAAGACCAGCCTGGCCAACAAGGTGAAACTTCATCTCTACTAAAAATACAAAAACTGGCCGGGCATGATGGTGTGCACCTGTAATCCCAGCTACTCAGGAGGCTGAAGCTGGAGAAGCCCTTAAACTCAGGAGGTGGAGGCTGCAGTGAGCCGAGATCGTGCCACTGCACTCCAGCCTGGGTGACAGAGCGAGACTCTGTCTCACAATCAATAAATAAGTAAATAAAATAATTAAATATAGAAACTATTTCTACAATTCTGACAAGAGTAAGATATAAAAGACAAGTGGCCAGGTCACTGAGTGTTCAACATAACCAGAGAAACTCAGCTGCAGAAATCAAAGGGCTGTGGGAAACTGGTAGCTCTGCTGAGTTGCAGGGTGTGGGACGCCCCGATCCATTTCTATTTCAGCCCTAAGACAGCCAGTGACACACACCACTCAATGAATAAAACCAAAAACTTTTGGGCCCAATTCCATTTTACATTTGCTACTAGAACACTTTGTCTCTCTGAGTCTCAATTGTTTCATCTGTAAAGTGGATTGAAAATTCCATCTGCTGCTACATACCATGTTAAGGATGAAATGAGATCAGACATGTAAACTGCACTTTTTGAATGCCAAAGCACCGTGTCAACGTAAGACAGTATGGCAGGGCCACTGAAGAACATGAACTCTGGACTGAAATTTGAGAACCAGCCTCAGGGGTTGTGTAACTGTGGGCAAATTGCTAACTCCTGAACCTTGGTGTAAAATGGTGACGATAATATCTCCTACTCCCTGTTACGAGAAGAAAATGAATTCACATATGTATCATACTTAGATGGGTATTTGAGACAAAGTATCCCAGGAAAACATGTGTCAGCTAAAACATATAAGCTAAGACTGTTTTGTTTACGTTGTAAGTTTTCAAATATGTTTTTAAACTGGATGTTTATAAACCGCTCAGAAGCTAAAAAGCAGTGTGTATTTTCTCAATGATATTTTTCTTTTCAATAACAGGCAAATTAAGTTGTAATAATATAATTATTTAAGGTGCTGCATTGAGGTGTATCCATATGAGTGGAAATAAAATGTAGTAAATAAATTAGTTTTAATTGGCTCTTATGTGAAAACAGTGACCTCACTGATATCAATAGTGTGATTAATTATTGAAACAAAGTTACTGCATACTAGATGCCAGACAGCGTGCTGGGGGGTGGACTTGAGTGCCAAAGAGGCTCACAAAATTGACTTAAAATCGTAAAAATATTGGTTAAAAGCCCACTTTCATAATCCTGGCCTCAAGGAGAAAGCAGAGACAGAAACTGGCAGAGATTCTAGAATATCCAGGAATGATTCTCTACGCAGCTAGCCACCAGTACACTCAAAGACCCCTGTCTATTCCACACCTGTGTTCTAGCAAAGAACAGACCTTGATGGATAAGAACAGACGTGTGTGTGTATATACGAATAGTCAAGAGGACTCAATGCTACTCTGAAAAACAAAACCCTTGAAAATCTAGACAAGACTACAAGACTGGAGAGTCCAGCTGACAATGGACCAAGGTCCCAGCTTCCATTTTACCACAGTCCCAGCTAATGGTTTCTGCTCTAACCTTTCATGCCTCAGTGCCAAGACCCACCCCAGCAATCACACACTTTAACTGAAGCTAGAATTGACAAGGCTTGCTGGTCACTTGTATACAATAACTCAAGAATTAGTTTATCCATTATTGTCCTAGAATTCTGATTATTTAAAAGATCTTGTTTCTTCTGGAATAATTTATTTCTGATGTCCAGCACAGTACCCTGGTATATGTTCAATTCACTTTCAATGATACTATAATAATATCCAATAATAACAACAGAAATTATCAATATGGCTATAATTTACTGAATTTTTAGACACCAGTGCTTTACCAAGATTCTTTTATTTCATTCTCACCACAAACTTTGTGTAATGATCTCTGTTTTATAGATGAGGAATCTGAGATTTTAAAAGCTTGTATAGATGCACAGGAAACTGTCATTATCCACAGTACTCAAGGCTTTCAAAACATAGTTGAAAGTTTTTGCGCTCTATTTTTCAAAAGGCAAGAATATATATTTCACACGTGCTATATGTCATCATTGTGGTTTTTTGCCTAAGATTTAGCTCAGGAGACAGCACATTTATCAATAAGGAGTACCAGTTTGTTGAAGTGAGCTGTTTCAGTATCATCTTTGAAGGTTCCCTTTATCTAATCCTTTCCTTAAAAACTTTAGCTTCTGCAGCTTTAACAAAATCTGCACTAATCAGTATCAGTTTGCTGATATCCATAAGGCAAAACTGAAAACCCATAATTTTGACTTATTTTAAAAAAAAAAAACACACACGCAAAACTCAAAATTGTCCGTAAGGCCAAGCTTATAGCTTTAATTAGGGCAAATTATTAAAGTTCATATAGATTTATCTGTATGTTATGACTTAGTTATTTATAATGCAAAATGCTACATTATTTCTATTAGAAATTATAACTAATCCTTATTTGAACAGTTTTATTCAAGTTTTAAGGCAATCATTTGTAAAGATTCCATATAATTTGATTTTGAAATAATTTATAGGTGGTTGGTGAGACATAGCTTAAAATGAGAGAAAAATTTATTAATTATGGAATAACAGAAAAAAATTATTTTCCTCTCATTTTACTTATTTTATTTGCATTTTAGAACATCACTTAAAAACACAAACTTTAAGAAAAAAGAAAAAAAACATAAACTGCTGTTAGATGTTTTAGTACCATGTATGGTAAAATATCTTCCTTCCCCAAAGAAGTTTTAAATATTTGAATTAGGTGCTATAATTTAAGAGTCAGTCTAATTAAATCCCTAAAAAGTTAGAGTCTTCATAGAACAAAGCAGAAACCATAAGATAGCACACTAAAATGGACAATAACCATCAATGCAGGAGAAAATACAGAATTTATATATTTTATGATACAGTTAAAAATAAATTATGGAAAGACAATAAGTCTTTCTAAATAAAACTATAGGATAATAAAATGTGCCCAAGGTTTTCAAACTGTTTTAAACTATTAATATCTCCTTTGTGTTTTCTTTTGTTTTTTTTTTCTTTTTTTCCCAATATTTCCTTACCTCAGCAAAGAACAGTAATTTTTAAGTCCCACTAAGATGCCATAAGAAATAGCAGTACGTAAGCCAAGTGCGGTGGCTCACACCTGTAATCCTAGCACTTTGGGAGGCTGAGGCGGGTGGATCATTTGAGGTCAGGAGTTTGAAACCACCCTGGCCAACATGGTGAAACCCCATCTCTACTAAAAATACAAAAATCAGTCGGGCATGGTGGTGGGCACCTGTAATCCCAGCTACTCGTGAGGCTGAGGAAGAGAATCATTTGAGCCCGGGAGGTGGAGGTTACAGTGAGCAGAGATTGTGCCATTGCACTCCAGCCTGGGTGACACGAGCAAGACTCCATCTCAAAAAAAAAAAAAGGAAAAAGAAAGAAATAGTAGTGTATACTTGAACCATTCCTCCTCCTATATATAAAAAAAAAAAAAGAGCATATTTTGTTGTATATATCAACATTTAAATGCAAAAAAGTTACTTTTTCTGCTAGTTATTCTCATGTGGAGTTTGAGTAAAGGAAACATACAATAAAGCCCAACCCTGCCACAGTGATTACCTAGGGGCACCTCTCCCCTACCCCGCTTCAAGTCGTTGATATATCTGAGAACAGGAACCTCAAATAATCTCAACAGATAGTGTCTAGCCTCGGTGACAGAGGGAACACATTACTCTCAAATTAAAATATTACTGATGTTCCCAATTGCCTCAATGACTGAAATTCATCAGTATTTTCATCTGAAGTATCCCTATGTCTGTACAGCACTCCACAAACTATACTTTTAGATACAGGTTCAACGATAAAAAATATTCTCACTTGAACTTAGTTGGAAAGATATGAGTCCCAAAAAACCTGGTTGGTTGTTCTATAAGGCTAATATGGAATGTCAACATATAAATTATAATGCTGATATATAAAGAGATGCGTTTTACATACGTGTGTATATATTTTAATGACTAGACACAAAGTGACGTCACCTTTTTGATTTATTGATCATTTTCTAAAAGCCAGGTTTTGATGTATTCAACTTTCCAGCTACAAAATTTTAAGTAATATGACAAATATAACAAAAGCATTTAGTTGAAAACAGTTAAAATATGAAGCTTGCCATCTTTAAGTCTTTCTTCTCAAGACTATGCAAACAAAAACAAGGCAACATCCACATGTAGCACTTTAAATACTCGAAGTTTTGGAAGAAAAAGTTGCCTCACCGTCGTCTCATTCTGCCCTTAGGGACATTTATGTTGCGCTAAAATGGCATTATTTCTTCCAAGGATTGCATTCATTCATTCATCACTTATTCATTTATACTGAATATTCCAGTGAGCAATATACATCACAGAAGGGGAAATCAAACAATAAAGGTGATGCTTTCTCTAGGGAGGGTTATTGTAAAAATGAGAGAGAAAATAGAAAGTCATGAATTCACCCAGGACATAACTTTTTTTAAATTGAACTAGCTGTATTGGTTCTTCTTCCATCCTAAAGGAAACATCTGTCAGCAAACTAGCTGAACTAATAGATTCCCTAATGTGTTAGAAAAGACTGTGCCTTGATTCATTCAAAATATAATAGATAAATACAAAGACCCTCTCAGGAATGTAACTAATTGCATTAGTGTGCACGGAAACACGACACATCAAAAATCATCTGTTCCTAACTACTTCTTTTATGTCCTAGAGTTATAGCACAGGCAGAAGGGGACATATTTTAAACAGAACCTTAGAGAAAGGGAAGGTGAGAGGCTGTAAGTTAACACTTCCGGAGACACTTCAAAGGTAGCGCTATGGGTGTGGAAACAAAGTGCCATTACCTCACCCGCTAACATCTGCGAAAACAAACAGGACACACTTGAGTGTGTATGCTAAATCTAAATGTAAATTTTCATTTATAATTCATAAACAGTCACAGTGCTAGTGATAAAAATAAATTATCAACATCACCTGTTTAATGAAAATGTCTTCATTTGTACATTCAGCATGTTCCCTGGTGATGTAAAACACTCCCACATTTCTATTAAACTATTTTAACCAAAATGTTTATCAAAATAGCTCATTTTAAATAAGTTAAAACATATGATCTAGTTAACAAACTTCACTTATCCCTTTCTTTGTGTATGTTTTCAGGTCATGATCACCAACTAGGCATAAAGCTTCACGACTCTGCATAATTCCACATTCAAGGGTAGAGAATTGCACCATGCCCACAGGACAATTCTATCTGGTCACCTTCAGTGTGAGGGTCAAGCTGTGCAGTCCCCAGAAAGAAACATTAAATAAGACAACTTCATAATGCACTAGGGAGGAAATCACTTTCTATTCATGTTGACAGAAAAGAAGAGAAGATGAATCACAGCAACTCTGTACGCTCAAGGAGGACTTGGGAAGGCCCTAGGTTGCAGTTCCAGGAAAGTGGATTGCTTTAAAGTGGTTAACAGCAACCCTTTGATGAAACCCTTAGGTTTACTGCAAATTGGCACTGGGTGAAAAATGAGAGCCCTTCCTTACTTTAACTTCAAATTAATCATATTGTCCCATTGATCTTTGTTTTCTGTAATGTGCTTCTCACAACCCTTTCCCCTTTCGTACGGAAAAGCAATCTTCAATGAATTTTAAACAATTATGAAGACTATTTCCTCTCATACTTACTTCACCCTACAGGTGATTTAAGAAACAATATGCTTTCTTCTCTTAGCAAATAAAAATGTGTTCTCACTCTGCTCATTTCTTATGACAAAGTAAACATTAGAAAAATAATGGCCAATGTTTACCTGGTATTCAGAACACTGAGTTAAATGCATTCGACCTGTTAAAGATTATTTTTAATGGGAGTGATTAAAAATAATTACAACCCTTTTCCCTTGAGCAATTTATTAGCCCCCTTTGGATTAAATACTTGTCTGCTGTAATTTTTAAAGGGCAATTGTTTTCATATCTATTAAGCCTTTCCCTCAATACCTAACCATAAAACCATTCAAAAGCTACAATGTTATAAACATCATAAAGGCCTAGCGGATTTTTTGTTCATGTTTGTAAAAATAATTTCCTTTCTGACTTCTGCTATTCATTGCATTGAACTAAATGATGATAGCCTAATCGTTCTTCTGAAATACAAAATGAACTTTATTTTGGTATGTTTATAGTAAATAAATATAAATGTAATCCGGAATTTAAAGAAAAACAGATTAATATAAGACATAACCACAAAGCACACACACCAAGGATGACGAAGTTTATACTCTCTACTACATATTAAACAGAAAATATATTCATTCACAAATATATGTTGAGCACCTACTACCTGCTCAGCACTGGGTATATACTTGCAAACAAAACAGAGACTGCATGTATGTTTTGAAATTATGATAAATGCAATCAAGGGGGATATAACAGGAAGAACTTAATTTGATTATTGGGAGAAAGCCTTCTTTAAGCATAGTCCTGAAAGATAAATGGAGTTAGCCATGGTAAGAAGAGGAAAAGAACATTCCTGGCATAGCGTCCAGCACAAGTAGTCTTTAAATGCAAAAGGCCTTGGTCAGTTCTAGATCACGCGTTCCCAACCTTTTGGCACCTGAAACCGGTTTTTCAGGTGACACTTTTTCCATGGACTAGTGTGGGGGGCGGGGGGAGGGTTTGGGAATGATTCGAGAGCATTACATTTATTGTGCACTTTATTTCTATTATTATTACATTGTAATACATAATGAAATAAGTATACAACTCACCATAATGTAGAATCAGTGACAGCCTTGAGCTTGTTCTCCTGTAAGTAGACAGTCCCATCTGGGGGTGATGGGAGACACTGACAGATCATCAGGCACTAGGATCTCACAGGCAGCACGCAACCCAGAGCCCTGAATGCACAGTTCACAACAGGCTTCTCGCTCCTACGAGAATCTGACGCCACTGCTGATCTGACACCAGACGGCGCTCAGGCGGTAATGCTGAGAGGTAAGGGCCTGCTGGCAGTCCTCACAGCCCTCGCTCGCTCTAGGGCCTCCTCTGCCTGGGCTCCCACTTTGGCCGCACTTGAGGAGCCCTTCAGCCCGCCGCTGCACTGTGGGAGCCCCTTCCTGGGCTGGCCAAGGCGGGAGCCGGCTCCCTCAGCTTGAAGGGAGTGTGGAGGGAGAGGCGCCAGCGGGAACCGGAACCGGAACCGGGACTGCGGGCGCGTGGCTTCGGGGCCAGCTGGAGTTCCGGGTGGGCGTGGCCCTGGCGGGCCCCGCACTCGGAGCAGCCAGCCCGCCCTGCCGGCCCTGGGCAATGAGGGGCTTAGCACCCGGGCCAGCGGCTGCGGAGGGTGTACTGGGTCCCCCAGCGGTACCAGCCCAACTGCGCTGAGCTCGATTTTTCCCCGGGCCTTAGCTGCCTTCCCGCAGGGCAGGGCTTGGGACCTGCAGCCCGCCATGCCTGAGCCTCCCACCCCCTCCATGGGCTCCTGTGCAGCCCGAGCCTCCCCGGCGAGCGCCATCTCCTGCTCCAGGGTGCCCAGTCCCATTGACTACCCAAGGGCTGAGGAGTGCGAGCGCACAGCGCCGGACTGGGAGGCAGCTCCACCTGCAGCCCCGGTGCGGGATCCACTGGGTGAAGCCAGCTGGACTCCTGAGTCTGGTGGGGATGTGGAAAATCTTTATGTCTCGCTCAGGGATTGTAAATACACCAATCAGCGCCCTGTGTCCAGCTACTCTGGTGGGGCCTTGGAGAACCTTTATGTCTAGCTCAGGGATTGTAAATACACCAATCAGCACTCTATCTCTAGCTCAAGGTTTGTAAATACACCAATCAGCACCCTGTGTCTAGCTCAGGGTTTGTGAATGCACCAATCGACACTGTTAGCTAGCTAACCTAGTGGGGACGTGGAGAACCTTTGTATCTAGCTCAGGGATTATAAACGCACCAATCAGTGCCCTGTCAAAACAGACCACTGGGCTCTACCTATCAGCGGGATGTGGGTGGGGCCAGATAAGGGAATAAAAGCAGGCTGCCCAAGCCAGCAGTGGCAACCCGCTTGGGTCCCCTTCAACACTGTGGAAGCTTTGTTCTTTCGCTCTTTGCAATAAATCCTGCTGCTGCTCACTCTTTGGGTCCACACTGCCTTTATGAGCTGTAACACTCACTGTGAAGGTCTGCAGCTTCACTCCTGAATCCAGCAAGACCACGAACCCACCGGGAGGAACGAACAACTACAGACGCGCCGCCTTAAGAGCTGTAACACTCACCACAAAGGTCTGCAGCTTCACTCCTGAGCCAGCGAGACCACGAACCCACCAGAAGGAAGAAACTCCAAACACATCCAAACATCAGAAGGAACAAACTCCAGACGAGCCACCTTAAGAGCTGTAACACTCACCACGAGAGCGCGCGGCTTCATTCTTGAAGTCAGTGAGACCAAGAACCCACCAATTCCGGACACGATACGAATGAGGGGGAGAGGCTGTAAATACAGATGAAGTTTCACTCTCACCCACTGCTCACATCCTGCTGCGTGGCCCAGTTCCTAACAAGTCATGAGCGGTACTGGTCCAGGGCCCAGGGGTCGGGGACTCCTGTTCTAGAGACTAGAATAATGTCAGTGTAGCTAGAGTATAGAATAAGAGAAACCGTATTGGAATAGTTGAAAAGTAAGTAGAGTCAAAACTATGCAGAAATGTATAAGGCTATGTTAATTATTACAATCCTATCATAAGTGCAATAGAAACAAGATGTTTTGAACACATCAGAAGGCTAACATGATCTGGGTCATTTTCAAAAAGCACCCTTGGCTATTCTAAGGAAATTCAGGAGGAACTCCCAACATCAACTAGGAGGCTCTTGCAGTAGCCCAGATAGAAGATGACTTGCTTGTGAGGAATGAGAGTGATGGATAGATTTGTTATTGATTTGGAAGGTAGACTCCACAGGACAGAGCTCAGCCCCATGGAAGTAAGGAAACTTGATTATGGTCAATCCCTTTGCCATAGGAAACTGATGGTTTCCTAATCACGTTTTAAATGGCCTAGAAAGACCCTGAAACAGCAAAGACAGCAGTGGCTGGCAGAAGACAGCATCTACACACACCACCAACTCCAGCCTTCCCCTCAAGCGCATTCTGCGGAATAGGCTCCACGACCCTCAGGCAAGCTGCTTAATAGCCATGCTTTCCAAAACACCATCACTCATCTTAAGGGAGTGACAGGAGAAACAATGGATGGCAAAATCCACTTCATTTTTCATTTATGAGTTTTGCGAATGGGGAGGAAGGTGTTTTTCTTATTTTCTAGGCATACAGCCTAGGCTATGAAGTCTTAGCTAACTTTACAAGTACTCATTATCCAACAATCATAAAGGACATGTATCATAAAACTACCGGTTTCATTTTAATTTTATGCTATTTTAGACTTTACTGACATATTTTTACTGAATGAGCAGGTGTTTCTAAAATGTAAGTTTTCCTGGCCTGGAAACATGTTCATTTATTGGATTTTGTGGAAGAAGAACAGCCCTACTTTAGGAGAAGGTATATTCCTTCTTAGAGAATGCTCTATGTAAAATATTTCCTCAGAAGGATGTAGATAAAATTGCTAATAGTAGCTGTTCTTAAAGTAAAGAGACTGCGAGAAACAGTCAGATGGGATTTTCTTTTCACAGCATAACCTTCTGCGGCTTCCGAATGACTTAGTCTGCTGGTACTCATATAAATACATGAGCAAACAAAAATGGATAAAAAAGCCACTTATGACTTTTCCCCGGTCTGTAAGACACCACCCATTACATCCTGGTGTATATCGAATCCACCAACAAGTCTTCCAAACCTGGCCTGTTTCTTATTTGTACTGAGCACCTCTCACTCCTTATCACAAGGACCCACAAAGCTTGCCCTTGTTTCTACTCTTTCCCCATCACAGTCCATCCTCTACACAATAGCCTGAGATACCTCTTTGAAATGTAAATCAAGTTGTGCTACTTCTCAGCTTAAAACCTGCCAAGAAATTTTCTTTATATTTAGAACAAAATCCAGACTGCTAACTGGGATCCACAATACCCTATCTATCCCATTCCATGCCTCCTTTACCTTCATTTGATATCACTCCTGCCGCCTTTGCTGACAACTCTCTTGGCATAACCGTTATAGTGGGTTGAATAGTGTGTCCCCCTGCAAATCCATGCCCATCCACAATGCCATCGTAAGACCTTATTTAGAAATAAGATCTTTACAGCTATAATTAAGGGAATGACGGAGATGAGATCATACTGAATTATGGTGGGTTCTAAGTCCAATGAAAATGTCCTTAGTTAGAAAAAGACACACGCATGCACGCACACACACACACACTCACACAGTGCAGAAGTCCATGTGAAGATGGAGATAGAGTTATACTGCCACAAACCAATGAACACGTAAGCCGCCAAAGCCGGAGGAGGCAAGGAAGACGCATTAGGATTGTCATAATCAATTATTACAAACTGAGTGGCTTAAACGTCAAAAATTTAATGTTTCAAACTTCCGGAGGCTACAAGTCCAAATCCAAGGTGTTGGCAGAGTTGGTTCCTTCTATTGACCAGGGGAAGAATCTCTTCCATCCACTCCTCCCAGCTTCTGGGGGCTTGCTGGCAATCTGTGGCATTCTTTGGCTTAGAAATCCATTATTCCAACCTCTCATCGTCTTCATACGGATTCTCTTTGTGTCTCTGTATCCAAATTCTCCCTTTTTATAAGGACACCAGTCGTATTGAATTTGGGCCCACGATAATGACCTTTTTAAAATTTTACTCTCTCCGTAAAGACCTTATTTCCAAATAAGATCACATTCTGAGGCACCAAGAGTTATGATTTTAACAAATGTTTTTGGAGGGACACAATTCAACCCATATCAGGGCTCTTCCTTAGAGCCTTCAGAGAAAGTGTGGCCCTACCAACACCTTGACTTCCTGATTGCATATTGTCTCTCCCCCTCAAGGACTCTAGCAAGACAGTGCAAAGAAGAGCAGGCGCCTGGTCTGTGCTGCTCACCACTCTAATCCCAGTGCCTAAAAGAGTGTTTCATACAAAGGAGGTGCTGAATACATATTTACCGAATTAATTAAAGAATAAGAAAGTTATTCAGTCTAACCACCACCAGATGTGTCAACAAAATGTTCAAGTAGTCTATGCATGAATGACTGAAGTACTAGAAGTCACTGACTTACAAGAAAAAAGATATTCCATCAAAGTATAATTTTATTAGTATATTCTTTATTTTCTGCATTGCATCAATATATATTTCAGTAAAATTTCCACCTATAATCTTAAATCCAATTTTGCCCCTTTGTGTTAAATATGACAAGTCTAATCATTCTCCCACATGATTATGAATATTTGAAGAATATCATGATCCCAATCAACTTCTTTGCCAACAAAGCATCCTCATTCTTTCAACTATTTTTCGTATTTTTATTTGTCTTAAACACATTCAGACCTCTTCCTTCTCCTAAGTGAACTCTTTCACTTAATTCCAATGGTCTCTCTCTCTCTCTCTCTTAAAATTTAGCATTTTTGCATATGGCCTGAGAGCACACATTAAGCACATGCAGTGCCCTTATAGTTTAGAGATCAGCACACTCTTTCTTAACGAGCAAGACAGTAAATATTTTAGGCTCTGTGAGCCACACAGCGTCTGCCACAGCTACTCAATTCTGCCTTGGTAGAAAGAAGGTAGCCATAGACTGGGCTTAAACAATTGAGCGTGGCCATGCTCAAATAAAGCCTTATTAGTGAACAAGAAAATTCAACCAAATAAAAATTTTATGAGTCACGAAATAGCATTCTACTCCTGATTTATACTAACGACTTAAAAATGTAAAAAAATTTATTATAGTTTGCGGGTCACAAAACCAAGCAGCAGTCCAGAGGCTGCAATGTGCCCACCTTTATTTTAGATAATATGTTCTATTTAATGAAGCCTAGAAACACACTAGCCTGTGGAAGTGGGCTGGGCATTATACCGTGGAATTATGTTGAATTTAATGTTCACAAAAACATTACTTTATTCACATATTCTACTTCCAATTCTGCCCTCCCGCATGCTGTTTTGATGCCATTCATTCTTTCTCACAAATCAATAATGTGTTTGAATTATATTTTTAAGATATATTTACATCATACTTTGGGGTGAATATTGAACTTGCCTGTTATGTGACTAACAGGCAAGTTAGTCAGAGATAAGAGTTAGGCAGAGATAAGAGGCTTTAGAAACCAGCAATGGAAAAAAAGATTCTGCTTTATTCCATGCAATGTTCATTTAAACAAAGATTATATACTTAATAGGGTGATTCGTTCATTCTCCTTTAAAAGAGTCAAAATAAAATGGCTTCTATCACTTCCCTTGAGAAATCATGACACAATAGAAGGAAACTTCTAGGCAAAAGTTGTCTTAGTTTTATTTCCTTTCAAACACATAAGACTTAAAGCTTTCTTTCGTCACAAAAATGTATTTTCTTATGTCTATTAAGGCTTACTCCCTTGATGTAAATATTAACCCAAAAGCCTGTGCACTCTCAGTGGCGAGAGAAAAGTAGCACTCCAAAATAAAGGGCAGCCTCTTCCCTTTAGTTACAACTTTATGAAAATGATGACAGAAGACTAATGGTGTATTTTTGGAAAATTTTACAAATATACACTTCTAAGCATTTTGAGAACTAAAAATGTACCAATAAACAAAGTAATAATAACACAAAGAGAAACACAAATAAAGCAAAGATTTAGACATGATTTAGAATTGATGTTTATGTCTTAAACAGGTATACTCTAGAAAAAACTAATAATTATGGTTTTAAAGTACTCATCAATAAAATAAAAAAGAAAAAAGTTCTGAAACATCCTCGGCATGCTCTTTAAAATTGGGATAACCTGGTAGCTTTGAAAGAAAACAGGGCATACAGGGCTCATTCCTCTGATGACCCTTTTATTTTAACATCAGCCATGGTTTTCTCATCTATTTTCTGAAGGTCTGCGTCTACCGTTTCTAAGGTCCACTGAGGCTAAAGACAATGTATCAGTAGAAAACATAAGACTTACATCAAAGAAATTATGAAAAGAAAAAACACTCAATTCAGCACTGAGTCTATATCAAGCATGGTGTTAGATATTTTCACATGTTACCTTGGTTAATGTTATTCTCACAAAAATCCTGTGATGTTTTCCCTTATCTTTTCAGTCTGTTACGCATATCCAGTTCAAGTGCAGCTTATTTTAGAGACACATATATGACACATATATCAGTTCTTTCTAATTCAGTATACAGGGATAAAATGCTTCCTTTTCTGTACTCACAGTTGTCTGCTGACTTAACTTTTGTTAAATAAAGATGTTAATAAAAATATCAGGGGCAAGTAGTAAAAAGTAAATACAAAGTTTAAGAATAAGCAAAATTGAGTGTTGAGTTTCCAACTGATGGAAGACTAGTGCTTACTCACTAAAAATTACCTTAAAATTCTACTCACTATAAATTATTACATGTTTGGAGGGACTCTGGCTTCAGCTAGGATGTTTTGCAAAGGGAAGCTTTGATAAATCCAATACTACAACTTATGCAGTCACGAAAATCAAGTACAGACGGCTTTTGAAATCTTTGGAAAAAGTGCTATGGCCTAGCAACAAAGGCAAGCTGTTTTGTGTTTTTGTTTGGCAGTGTGTGTGTGTGTGTGTGTGTGTGTGTATGTATGTGTTGCAGGGGTGGAGGGGGAGGGGAAGAGGATCTTTTTCTTAATGTATTTAAACTAAAAGCAAATGAAGAGTCAAACATTTGCAAACTTAAAATGGGTGTTGATTTTTAAGAGTAGTGCAAGGATACCAAAGATTTGCCTGTTTCTTTTCTTTGGAGAAAATAGAAGGATAATTAAGTAACTGTACTATGTCTTAATATAATCTCCCAATACATAACACTAAACAATCATTCCCTACAAATTCTTTGGATTGCCTGCCTGTACTATCAAAAAGTGTTTAAAACCAAAAATAAAAACAATCACTCCCCCTAAGAAATACAGATTACATAATTAAAGTACTATTCTATTTAACATTAACATATATACCTCTGTACATTAACTTATTTCCCTACTGTTAGTCCTTTGATTGTACTCACATTGTTATATGATTTCTGGGAAATGCCATACACAAATACCTTTTTCACATAGAGTTTGCTGTCTAACAGACTTTTTCTAATTGATAACACATTTTTAAAGAAATTATATGATTAGACTATAATTAATACAGGAAACTATAGAACAAAGAGTTGACTTTGAAGCCAATTTTTTTCCAACTGCAGTTAATGTTGTCAGAGTTATTATTACCAATGTCTTTTGGCATCTAATATAATTATGCATTTAAATGTTAAAGGTTTTGACATAAATGAATAATTTAGTTAACTAGAATGTAAAGGCAATCTTGATTTTTCTCAATATAATGGAATGAAAGTACTTATAAAACTACTACTAAGACAAGGAAGTGGCCTCTTCAAAATTATTCCATCTGTTTATCTTGCCATTTCCCATAATCACACCCATCTTAATAAACATACTAGATTGTTTCTGTGCTGTTATCGATCACCAAATTGATTATGATGAGACATAATTCACCTTTGTCACAAGTGAACAGACATAATCTGAGCCATTTTTATACACATTTTTTAAAAAACCCATGACCTACAAAAGCATTTTCCTTTGTAGTAAGAAATAGCTTTAGCTTCGATGCCAGCAAAGTCCTGGGAGAATGCCAATTATGCAAAAACAGATGTATCGTGATTTTGCGATATGGACTATTTTACACTAGGGACAAAGACCAAACCATTCATCTCAATTTACTTAGGACTGAGGCTTAATTTGAACTCTGACCTCAGAGTGGTAAGGTCATTTGTATATCCCATAATAGCATGAGGCACTATTTTCAAAGAGAAACATATATTTGACTTCATATTTCAATAACTTTCTAATTACTAATGCAAACAATAACATTATTTTACTATTTTAATTGCTCCTTAAAATTAACCAATTTTAAGAAATGTTTAAATTTGGGCCATTACTAAGGTAACAAAATATTTAGTCAATAGCATGGATGACGGCCATTGATTGAAACTTCACATTTAAGGTACTCTCAATCTTGATCACCAATAGTCAAATGACATCTGACTAAAGATTGCTAGAAATCTTGTTACTTGCTGACTCTAATGGAATTTTGAAAATAGGTCACAAGAATGACAGGTAATTGGGTTTAGATACAAAAAATACAAAGAGAAACAATAGGTTATTTTTCACAATTAATTTTGAAGAAAGTTTTTGTTGGTCATTCATTACTTGTTAAGAAAAAAACAAAATTTACTTCCATAAAACTGGATTCCAACTTTTGTTGACCAACTTCTATTTATTAAGAATCCGACTGACTCTGTTATTTAAAACATCTCTTTAATATGTGATTTATTGTTCTACTCTTTCCCAGGGAGCTTCTGAGAATTAACGAGACAATTGCCAAGTGCTTGAAGCTCCTTGGGAAAAGACCGTGATAATATTACTAAACATTATTGTGATTATTATTACTTTATATGCAGTTCCCTCTAATGTATTTTTTCTAGATGATTTACTTAGTGCCCTTTATTAAGCCAGATCCACTTTACATTAGAATCATTGAATAAAAATATGTTGTGAGCACCTCTCCTTTCCAAATCTGGGAAGTCATGCAATTCTGATCAGTTTCCAAAAACCCATTTTTGCTTTCAGCTGAGAATTAAAGCTATCAAGACCTCCATATTCCTTGGTGGCCATGAACCTTATGAACAAATGAGACCTGAGAATATCAGAGTATCATCATTGCAAATATCTTGTCATAGAAAAGAATTCATTCTCCCTTTTCCCTCACAAGAAAATCAAAACATTTGAGTGAGGAAGCACAAATCATTATTAAATAGATTGGTTTCTGCTTCAGGGATCTATCTGTCCCAAATTTTCTAGCTCTTCAAAACTACTACACTTTTTATTCTGAAATGAAATATGTTTTTTTAGGTTGGGTGTGTTGGCTCACACCTTAATGCCAGCACTTTGGGAGGCTGAGGGGTGTAGATCATTTAAGGTCAGTAGTTCAAGACCAGCTGGGTCAATATGGCAAAACCCTGTCTCTATTAAAAATACAAAAATTAGCTGGGCATGGTGGTGCATGCCTGTAATCCCAGCTACTTGGGAGGCTGAGGCTGGAGAATCACTTGAACCTGGGAGGTGGATGCTGCAGTGAGCCGAGATTGTGCTACTGTACTCCAGCCTGGGTAACAGAGTGAGACTCTGTCTAAAAAAAAAAAAAAAAAAAAAAAAAAAAGACATATCCAAGTATTAATTTTATTTAAATATTTGTAATACAAAATTGCAATTTGTATAAAAATATATTTCACTACTCATTTTTTCCTTTGCTTGAATTTTGTCTTAAAAACTTTTATAAACTAATGTTTATACCTTACTTTTCTTTCTTTGAAAGGAATAAACAATATAATTTAATACATTTTTAAGGTAATTTTAAAAATAAAATCAAATGTTTATAACAAAAAGCATAATAAGTGAAAACAATGAACACAAGCATTTATTTACCTTTTATGACATTACAGCTTAACAATACCAACATAAGCATATAATTTTTCTACAGGCTTTAAAGATGACATGAAGAAAATAGATTTGCCCTTCATCTAGGTATGTGAACTAACAAGTACAATACAAAGTGTTTATTATGAATGTTCTTAAATGAGAAATAGCTTTTAAGCTTACAAGGATAGATAGGCAATTGCCCAATCAAACTTTGAATACATAAATTGTATATGTTCAGGAGATGATAAATAGAGTAATTTTTAATTTGCTCACTCTATTGATGAATTCAGCAAAACCAATGGAAATCAGTAGTTTTGGCTGAGTCTAGAATAGGCAGGGAGAAAGAAGAGCTGAATTAAATGGGCCATCTCGATTGAATTCAGCGAGTATTTATTAAACACTTCCTTCTGTATAAGTTGCTTTGCTACAGACTACAAACAATATCAAGTTAAGAGCAAACAGCTCTTCACATGAAGTAGACTAACATAAGTGTGAGTCATAAAGCACATAGGTAAATTACTACAATTCAAGTCAGTTATAATCCGAGAGAAAGGCAGAAAGAGTTACATGATTATGGGAATTGATAGAGGTCAGGAGATCTGTCAAGCTTCCATCAGCTTCCCTGTCTTGCAGCACATACTTGAAACTGTTTTATTTTTCCAGTGAAACTCCTAATTATCTCTCTAAACACATCCCCTTTTCACATACTTTGCTCCAGTCTTACTGATTTCCAGTTCCTCTGCAACCTCCCCCTATTTTATTCCTTACCATCTTCACATAATCAAATCTAGATGCACATCAAGAATCACATGAGAGAGCTTTTAGAAAACAGACACATACACTCCTCTCCCGGCCATTTCATGTAACTGGCTGGGGGTGGCAGCTGGGCATAGCCCTTGGCAAAACCTTACTCTGAACTCAACCCAAGCTGTCCACTTCTAGATCCTGCTCCCACCCTCATGATGTTTTCGATTCCCACCCTATATGCTTTAATAGTCCACCAGTTTACTTCTGAGCTAAAAATTGATGATGCTTTACAGTATTCAGATACACCAGTACACCTTAGCTGCCTGCAATTCCCACAGGAGTATAACATTCCTCTAATGTATTTTTATTATCCTTGGGATAAAATTCAGAATCTTTATTATTAAAAAATATTTAACTGGGAGGCCATTAGACTAGATTAGCTCTGGCACTTTAAACTCACACATATACAAACTAAAGCACAATGTAAATAGCAAGCTGAAACTTAAAACTGCACCAATCAGAAACCACCAAGTAACCTCTCACTAGGAACTTTCCACTCAAATCAATCAAAACTGGTGTTTTTTTGTGTGTCTTGCTTCTGTAAACACTTTATAGAAGTTCCCCCTCTTGACCCTCCCAGTGGAGTTCTAAGTACCCTGCAGTGTGGTGGAACTCCAATTTATGGGCCACTGGATGCCCAGATAAACTTTTTAAAAGTTAAAAATGCTTAAGTTGTTTTTTCATAAGCTCTGGTATCAGAAGTGTGACCTAAAGTCTACTGCACAATCATGACCTCTGGGAGAAATTAAGTAAACAGGAATAAGTACCCAGCTGTGCCCCTTCTGCTCACTCCTTCTTCCTATACATTTGGAGGTCATCACCACTAAGTCCTCTTGGATACACGAGTTCCACAACTAGGGTCTTGTTCTCTGAGTTTATTTGAGTATTTTTTAAAAATCTGAACTAGGTTTGGAAGTCTGAATAGAAACTGGACTGCATTCTGTAGGGAGACTTTAGGTGCCTGACTGGGTTAGACAGAAACTGAATTGGGTTTAAATACCTCTGGTAGGAAAGGTTCTCGGAAGACAGATAATGAGTTTATTTAAATCCAGAGAGTCTAAGACTCCATCTTGGAACCTGTGCTTTTCTAGAGAAATGTGTGAATCTTAACAAAAATAATTTAGCATTTTGGTGGCCAAGATGGGAAAGTTTTAACCTAAGTAAAATTGCTCATCTATAGGGCACATACATAAAAAAGGATCCCAAACACCTCAAAACCATAGGATGCAGTTTTGATTGACATGTAGAGACCACTAAACTCTGTTTCTCTCTATTGTCCTTTGCCTACTTTGAATCTACTGATGTTTTCACTGGTTTACCTGCTCACCTCAAAGGCAAAAAAAAAGAAAGAACCAGATCAGTGTTGACAAAAGGATGTCAGATCAACCAGGTCTGCTTTATAACCAGCATTATTCTTTGCTCAAAGTCTTGAGCTCAGAGGAATAATAAACGGTATTCCTGTCCTGCATAGAAAATGCTTTGTCCCTATATGTTAATTGGTTCCACCCAGAACTCAGTAATTCTGTTAAACACATGTTGACAGGACCAAGGGAAGCTCAAAAATGGATGCAAGGGGCAGAATGGTATCATCTTGAGGACAGGATCCATGGTGATGAGTCCCCATTTGGTCCACATATGTGCCAGAAAAAGCTTAAAAAACTAAAAACAATCTTCTGAAAGCCATTCCCCCACTCACACTGACTAGACAATCAACCAGACCTACAGACAGAAGAAAGATGAATCTGTTACTGATTTCAAAAACCACTTAGAGCTTTTGTTTTTCTCATGGCATTCCAGGCAATCCAGCCTACCCTTGCTGCCTTTTTTGTAAAAAGATTCTCCCCAGGTATTATTTGGAGACGTAGAAAAAAAAGTTAAAAAATTTTTAAAAGGTAAGGAAATAAGCTATAGGTTTAGCTAGGTTAGCTGAACATTTGTAAAGAACCTTAGAACAAGGTGAGAAGCAAAGGGCTTCCAAATTAACGGCCTTGCAATTATAGCAACTCCAGGGCAACCAACAATTTAGACTGACCTTCGGACTTCTCCTAATAAGTGACTTTTAAATCAACAATTTATCTCCTTCTGTCTGTATGTACATGCATGTCTTTGTATGAACGTATGTATGTTATGTGTATGTGATATTTTTGGACGATATTACTAAACAAATTTATAAAATTAAAAAAAATGAGCTGGCAATGTCCTGCACCTGTAGTCCCAGCTACTGAGGAGTCTGAGGCAGAAGAATCCCTTGAACCCAGGAGTTGGAGGCAGCATTGAGCTATGATCGCATCACTGTCTTCCAGCCTTGGTGACAGGGCAAGACCCTGTCTCTTAAAAAAAAAAAAAAAAGTTAGATTTTCCTGGGTTGCTGGTCAGATGGGTTTGTATTATCTCTGCTAGATGTTTAAGTCAATAAATCCAACCAAAGAGTAAAATATGTAGTAAACATGAATTGTTTGGTGCATGTTAGTTACAGAAGTTAGAAAAAGACAGAGAAGGAAGAATAATGTTTAGCTTTTCAGTTTCTTTGCTTCTGTGATAATTTTGATACTTGCCTGACCTGTAAACACAAATGAAATAAGATGATGGGGTAGGGTAGTGACTGATGACAGTTGAGCTGCTGTGGTGGATCTGGATTTGGCAAATAGGAGGTGGTCTAGAGAAAGCCTCTCTCTGCATTTGCTATTTTTCAAGTCCCTTTAGCTCAAAGTGATCAATATACCAAAGTGGAATAGCTTGAGGTGACATTTCTTGAACTCCTTCAATGGCTAGCTGTGTTTAGTGTCTCGAAATTTTTCATGAGGAATCCAAGCACAAGTGTTAAGAACAAGTGAATTAGGTAAATATCAATGAAATAAATGTAGCTCTGTTCATCGTTCTCGAGTTTTATTTTCCACCTGTAGAATGGACTAGATGCGGTATTCTTCTAGGTTTCTCCAATTCAATTTTCTCCCATTTTTCCAACTTGGGATTACTAAGAACAAGAACTGCTCTGTTCCTGAAATGCCATGAGCTGGAATGGGTAGCCTGGTATAATTTCAGAGGACAAGCCTCATTCCTGACGTGTGCATGACACCAGGAGTTCACCAAAACACCCAATGCTATAACCAAAGACACTCAAACTGCAAACCAGGAAAACGTTATTTGAACTCAAATCTAGAAGTCGTGACTAATTACTCTCTGGACTCAGAGACTGAATTTATAGTTTGCTCTAGTCATTGGTCTTTATTTTTCTTTTATTTCCATAGAAATACTAGTTGGTTTGATCTGTGATGACCTTGGCTGAGGAGCATACTTCAGGCTCTTGGTATTATTTTCCTGACAGTCACCATTGTAATGCCCCTGGTGTAGTATATACTCTGAAGGGTCTCAAATGTATGTGTGCAGCCATCGACGGTATGCCAGATGGTCTCACTGTGATTAAAGCAACAAAAATGAGATGAGCAAAAATAGGAACCTTTCTTCAATGAGCCTGATGTCATGACTTACGAGTTTTACCCTGAGATAAAGACAATCCAGCCAAGACAGTGACAGAGAGTGATGCTTATGCCCAAACTTTGGTCAATCTCTCATAAATGAGAGGCTGATCAAAAGGAGACAATTTAAAAAAAAAATTGTAATTGGGAAACTATTAAACTGGGGTGTCTCTGGCAATTTAAATTCCCACATCAATAAATCAAAGCCCAATATCAATAGTAAATTGAAAGTAGAAACTACCAATCAGAAACCACCAACTAACCTTTAAATAGGCTCTTTCCACTGTAACCAAAATTGTTTTCTTTGTCTTGCTTATGTACTTTATAAAAGATTCCCCTCTTGCCCTTGTCAGTGACATTTTACCCCTTATAGGCTAGTGCTACTCCAAATCATGAGTCCTCAAAATGTTCAAATACACTGCTTGAAATTTAAATGTACTTACATTTTTCTTTTATCATTACCTACATAATCTGCGTCATCCAGCCCAGCCTCCTTCCACCTTTCGTTGCTTGCTGCTTTACCAGCCACTTGATTTTCTTCAAAGGTGACTCCAATCCCTGTCCCCTTCGGGACCTTCCTTCTACCTAGAATTCTTTTTTCAGAGCTCACTCTTCACACAGCTGTCTCCAGTCCTCAACATAATTGTTACTTCCCCAGGGAGTTCTCCAGGCACAAAAATCTAAATTTCATACATTTATACTCTGCCTATGACACCCTATATTTTTCTTTCATTATACTTAAAAATTCAATCACAGGTATAAACATACTCAGCAAGATTATTTGTCTATCTTTCTCACCAAAATAAACTCACCACACTTTTACAAGTCTTCAACACATTGCAGATGCTCAGTAAATACATTCTAATGAATTAAGATATACATGTGATTGGGTGCTACCATCTAACTAATGAACAATTAACAGTCAAAAACTTGGAAATAGTAAAACAACATGCATTTAAAAAGCAACTAAGGCCAGGTGCGGTGGCTCGCCTCTGTAATCCCAGTATTTTGGGAGGTCAAGGTGGGTGGATCACTTGAGCCCAGGAGTTCAAGACCAGCCTGGGCAACATGGTGAAACCCCATCTCTACAAAAAATACAAAAACAATTAGCCAGGTGTGGTGGTGCAGGCCTGTAATCCCAGCTACTCAAGCTGAAGTGGGAGGACCACCTGAGCCCAGGAAGCAGAGGTTGCAGTGAGCCAAGATTGGATCACTATACTCCAGCCTGGGCGAGAGGAGTGAGACCCTATCTCAAAAACAAATAAATAAATAAAAATAAAAGCAACTATATGTTAGTGATATATTTCATAGGTGCATTTTTTCAATTACTTTTTGAAGCATACTGAAAATATCACTTGAGATCTTTATTAACCCTCAAAAGAGCTGGAAAGTTACAGAAGAGGTGACAAGTTATTCCAGATGGCACACAATAATCTTTTATTTAAAATTACAATAGCAGGCTATTGTGAATATTACTGATATTTAGCTGGAACTTTCCAGGTAACTAAACATTAGTGTATTATACTTTTCAATTTCCATGTTTTGTCTCAAGGCAACTGAATAAAACTAGGTGGCGATCAAGCAAAAAATATCTAAGCTCAAAGTTTTCTATTCACCTATTTTATTCAGGTGATACTTGGAAGCTTAGTGGAAGACTTTGAAGACCTGTCTTATCCCAATAATCCAAGAATTTTCTTAATAACAAGTAGGAAAACATGTGGGTATTCTCCTTTTTAATGAGAAAAACAACACATACACCCCAAATAACATTAGCGTTCAATGAAAATCCAGCCACATATTTTTCTTTTTTTTTTTATTTTACTTTAAGTTCTGGATACATGTGCAGAACGTGCAGGTTTGTTACATAGGTATACATGTGCCATCGTGGTTTGATGCACTTATCAACCCGTCAGCCACACATATTTTTAAAAATATCTTGCCAGAATGCGGTGGCTCACGCCTGTAATCCCAGCACTTTGGGAGGTCAAGATGGATGGATCACGAGGTCAGGAGATCGAGACCATCCTGGTCAACAGGGTGAAACCCTGTCTCTACTAAAAATACAAAAATTAGCTGAGTGTGGTGGCACGTGCCTGTAATCCCAGCTACTCGGGAGGCTGAGGCATGAGAATCACTTGAACCAAGGAGGCAGGGGTTGCAGTGAGCCGAGATCATGCCACTGCACTCCAGCCCAGCAACAGTGTGAGACTCCATCTCAAAAAACAAAAAACAAAAAACAAAAAAATCCTCAGGAATCTAAAAAGTATAGCTTCCACGTTAGTAATTAACTCACAAAAATGCAATGACTAAAAGACAGATGTGCCAAAGCCTTTGAACTTGGTCTTTATATATATATATATATATATATATATATATATACACTTTACCTTTAGGGTACATGGTTTGTTACATATGTATACATGTGCCATGTTGGTGTGCTGCACCCATTAACTCATCATTTACATTAGGTATATCTCCTAATGCTATCTCTCCCTGCTCCCCTCACCCCATGACAGGCCCCAGTGTGTGATGTTCCCCACCCTGTGTCCAAGTGTTCTCACTGTTCAATTCCCACCTATGAGTGAGAACATGCAGTGCTTGGTTTTCTGTCCTTGCAATAGTTTGCTCAGAATGATGGTTTCCAGCTTCATCCATTTCCCTACAAAGGACATGAACTCATCCTTTTTTATGGCTGCATAGTATTCCATGGTGTATATGTGCCACATTTTCTTAATCCAGTCTATCCTTGATGGACATTTGGGTTGGTTCCAAGTCTTTGCTATTGTGAATAGTGCTGCAATAAACATATGTGTGCATGTGTCTTCATAGCAGCATAATTTATAATCCTTTGGGTATACACCCAGTAATGGGATCGCTGGGTCAAATGGCATTTCTATGAACTTGGTCGTTTTTTTACAAAATTATATGTATGTATGTATGCATGCATAGACATATCTATGTATATGTGTGACATGTATATATTCATCTGTGTATATGTATATATTACATGTCAATTCCTTGATTTATAAAACATCTTCCCTGGATTATGACATGACCTCAATTCCAGAACCTTAGGTTTCATGTCAGAAATATTAAGCAATAATACATTTGAAAAAAAGTTACAGCCTTAACACAAATTGCCAAAATATTGTATGTCTTGTGTCTGAGTTTTGAGTTATCTGTGGATTTAAAACTATGAAATTTACACCAAATATACAATTTTTTTCCTAAATGCTCAGTTCCCTATATTACCCTGTCTTTAATTTTTTTGAATTGCCCACGCAATTTCAAAGAAATAAGAGGTAGCCAACATAACAATCTCAAATGGAATGTTATACAGTACAGTGTCTTCTTATAAATTAAAAAAAAAAACACTGCATGAATTAAGATAGTAATAATAAGCAGGATCTTTCATTTACTAATATATGTCATTTTTGTCTTTAATTTGTTGTCTAATCCTAGTGAATCTCATCCAACAAAATTAGGTCTTTATAAACTCTACCAAGTTTGCTAAATACTGCCTCCCTTAACAAAAGGTGGTTGGGGGACAAGTTTTTACACAAATGGATCAAGAAAGGATGACTTCATCAAGGAAAGTCTTAGCTACATTAGAGAAAAAAGCTGGGAAACACAGTGGTGGATCTTTGTAGTCATCATCCCTTCCTCGTATTCTGAGGACTTTATCTTGCTGTAACTTGTTTAGACTGATTGTGGTTTCACAAAGCTGCAACTCAGATATTTCAGGCCTTCCTATGATCTAATGTTTTCCCACGGAAGGAAATCTTTCTCTTTGTGTGAGATAAATACCTACACACTATGTCCTAAATCCTCTCTCAAAAGACATTGCTGGTATTGTGCAGTCATTTGTAAGGACACTTCAACTTCTCTATTTATCTTTTCAATTTAATGCATTTCACTACTTAAAAAGTTACGTTTTATGACAATCACCATTTGGCCAGAGTTCACCATATAAACTTTCTTTTGGTTAATTTTACTTTTAAAACTTAAAATTAGAAGCGAAAAAGTAAGAAATCATCTAGTAGTTATATAAATTTACAGAAATAAACCAATCAGGAATGGGTGTAATAAAGTTAGCCTCTGGCTTTGATTAGTTCCTCAGGGTCCAAAAATGTGGTTTTGTTACATTTATATCACACAAGTTATAATCCAATCCAATTCATGGAAGTTTATATGTGGATATATTATACTTAAATGAATCTTCCAAAGGTACATTTTTCTCTCTTTATAACCCTCACATGGAATCATAATGAAGGTATGCAGAAATCCTGTGACAGGATGACGTGTTAGAAAATCAAGGGAAAAAGGGGAATGAGTCTACCATGTTTTCTTTTGCAGCGCCTACATTTCTATGATAAATTCCCCATGAGATTTTGTATAGTTCTCGTCATTTATACATTACTCCACAGAAAAGGAGTCCCCAATGAGTTCACAGACTGTTATGAGAATGAAAGCCCTTTTATCAATACAGTATGCAATTTACTGGCCCAATCACCAGACCAGTAGAATGGACTGTATATAGACACCTCTAATACCAAGACCATTCCTTATAATATTTACATGCTCTTTGTTACAAAATGATGAATACTGGATGCAGAAGGGTTTGATGTTAGTGGGAAGATGCAGTGGAAGTTGAATAAAAGAAAATCTTTAAAAAATTAACTGTAAAAGTAGTGAATAAAAATCATAAAAGGGTGAGTTCCAAATGAATAGATTTTGTATCTGGTATTTTTTTTTTTTTAAAGAATGAGTGTTTCTCTACTTATTGTTGCACCATAATTCCACAATTAACACATAGGGACTTTGTTATGAGGGCTCTAATCTCATTACTGATGAATTACACGTTAACCAAGTTTTACACACACACACACACACACACACACACACACACGAGATTTTGTGGAGTGCAGGTGCATCTCAGTCACTGGTTGCAGTGACATTATGGCAGGATGTCCATCTGCTTTCAAATATTGGCTATGAAGTGGCCCCACAGCATTGATGGGAATGTAAAATTGACAAAATAAAACCAATTAGCAGCCCTAGGAATTGGCCTCCATTACCTCTCACTGCCCATCTTAACTTGCTTTTACTTCTGTTTTACTGAGATGCTGGCTCCATTCTATTTCCATGACTCTCTTTCATCAGCAGAAAAAAAAATGGCGATTTCTATCTGAGGACTAGGGAAAAGGAACCAACATATAACTGTGCAGCAAGCAGAGAATCTCACTTGTACAACTTTCTCTAGTCTTTACCATCAGACCTAGTATCCTTATTAACCAGGAACGTGGTGGATACGACATATTTCATCTGAAGAGTCATTGTCTTTATCATCAGACCTAGTATCCTTACTAACCAGGAACGTGGTAGATACGACATACTTCATCTGAAGAGTCATTGTCTATGCTTCCCTACTCCATCCAATACTTTCTTCTACTGGAGGGAAGACCCTTGACTTCCACAGAAAATATTACTCTTGAATTTATCTGGGGTCAGATGGCATACGTTGTACAGGTTTCTGCATACAAGTTGTCTCTTAAAGATCAATTTAATTCACCCAACCTTAATTAAGCCCTAATATGTGTAATACAGTACATATGAAATGAACTAAAACACAAACATGGGCTTTGCTGTATACTGACAGATGGTAGAAATTTCTCTTGGAAGGCTTTGTGAGTTTGGTCTTGGTTTTGAAGATGCTATATTCACTCTAGAAAGGAAGTATTTGAACTTTCCAATGGAAAATCCTTCTCTAGTGTTAAGTAGACAAGCATCTTCCTAAAGAATCTCTCTTTGTACTAACCCTTGTTTCTATTCTGCCAAAATCTCTCTCATGTTCTGGCAATGAAGTACAAAATGAAAGAAGTATTTCAATTGCACTTAAGCCACATTCATTGAAAGAGAATCTTGCTAGTCAGTGATGCAATACTCCCTAAATGGGCACTGTAATCGCATGACCTTTAAACTGGGATATAACACTCCTATCTAAATCACATTCTCTCCTTGCTCCAACTCCTGGACTTATCCCCAGGGCCCTTTCAGGGTTATTGCTTTGCTGGCTTCTCCCTCTAGTTAGATTTCTAGATTTCTGATTATTTCCCTGAAGAATTAGTTTACATTTATATACCAAATAAAGCATTAGTTTTTACTCCAGTAATATTTTCTGCTGCCTAAATTTTTGTATATCATTATATGTGATTTCAGGGACAGGGAGGGGAGGTTCTGATGGCATTCCAATGTTGAGATTTATAATTTCTTCATCATTTCCCTTTTAAATGACTAATAAAGATGTTAAATCAGACCTCACTTAAAGCTGATCTTGAGACATCACCCACCAAATCGTTACATTTTTATCTCTGATTGCCTTTGGGTATTACCCCCTCTTAACAAGATATTTCACTTCCACAGAGTGAAAACAGATTACAGGAAGTATCACACAGAGTCTTTAAAATGTTGTTTGTTCTCATATTCAGATGAAAGTAGAGCCTTTTGAATGAGCGTGAGTATATATAGAAGGGCCAGACTAAGCTGCTATATAAAAAATAAGCTTAATATGTAAAATGAAGAACAGAATGAGAATGACTTTTTAAAAACAAAGACATGGCTTAATTTACTGTCTAAATATTAACAGGCTGCTTAATGTTGGAATCATGCTGAAAAACAGTATGGCAAAGCATCACCTTGGATTTTCTAGCTGCCACACTCAGGCCACCAAAACCAGAAGCTTTTCTATCTGTGCAACTCAGATGGTTGACAAGTTTAAAAAACCTTGAGCAATTTTATTTGAACTGTGCCATGTACATAATACAATCAAAAGATAAAAGGAGAGGTCATGAGGATTATAATAATACCATTTTTTAATCCCATATGCTGAACCAGCCTATAGATATAAACATACAGGCATACATATATAAGTAGCAACTTCTTTGTAATTCACAGACTGTCCCTTATATCCAAGGGCTCATGGGAAACTAACACCTGCCACCCTTAACACTTTCTCATTAGCTGCTTCTGTAAACTCTCAAGGGTATTGCAATTAGTTCTTTTATCAAACAAACAAAAATGCTGTTTGGCTGTTGTCAAATAGATCTGCCTAGATAACATTCTGAATATGATCACTAACATCACGTTCTTAGTTTGATGTCATCATAAAGACTGCCAAGATCTAAGAATGGCTAACTGATTTTTTTCAGTGTTCATTTGGGATATTATTACCGTTTCAATTTTATCTGACAGTAGCCACAATTAACAGGTTCATGAAAAACTAGCTTTTAAAAAAGACTATTGCAGGTATTGACATTTTAGCAATTTCTTTGTCAAAAGCTTTGACAATATGTAAGATCTAATTTGCAAAATAGCCAAAGTAGTATGAAGACCTTTCTTGTCTGCCTTTTCCCCCCTTCGAAACAGAAGGTATTAATCACTCGATCTCAAAGGCAGCTGACTGATGCTATTCACTGAGTAGGGCATTCTCACTAATGTGGCCCCATGAATAACTCTCAAGGCTTTTATTATTGCTCTGAGTGGACTCTCAGCAGCAGAGCCTCTCTTTAGCAACCCTCATCCCCTCAGGCTCCAAAAGGATTATAGATAATGGCTGAAAGAAAGCATCATTGGTAAAAACAAAAGTTTTTAAAGGGAAAAAAAATGGGAGCAAAGTGGACATATTGGAGACAAGTCATGATTCATGGCCTGTACTGTGTTCTGCCTCTTTCTCTTACTCAATACACTCTTTAGTTTTACTGCTGGATAAGAAGGGACTAAACCAGTGCACTTCTCCTAGCAACCAACATCAGTCAGCAAAGAAGGCATGTCATTTGCTCAAAGAGAAAACGGAAGAATCTGGGGTCATACAAAGCAGACACATGTTCTTTTGCATTTGATCCCAAATTGATTATCAAAAAGGATTCAGTAAATGCTAAATAATTCTGTTTTATGTGAATGTTAACAATCCATAGAACTAAATATCAGCGTGTCCGCTTGCTATATAGTTGAGTGTCAAATGCTAACCCAACCCACTTCATTCAGATGTTCAGTTTTTCACTTTTCCAACACACTCTTTCGTCCCCTCCCCTTATAGTTCAGGGAGATTGCCCCTCCCAGGTATATCCTTGTACCTCCTAGACCATTTCAAATGCAAAGATTAGGCATAACCTCCTATAGAGATCCATGTTTGGAAAGCTTAGAATTGAATCCTGAGACAGATAGACAATACAAGCAATTGCCTGATCATTTTATTTGCATGTCATGTGTAGCCGCTGCTTCAAAAGATAAAAACTGCTTTCTGAAAAGAAATGTTGAATCAACTTGGAATTTAAATTCACCATGATGAGACACATTTACTGAGAGCCTCAAAAATCTGGAGAGTTTCATAAGATCCAAGTGATGAACATCACAGGTGCTACAGTTTAACAGGAAAGTGCAATAAGAATTCACAGCCTGGAAAGGGTTCTTCAAATACAAGTTGTCTGTTGGATTGTGAGGAGAGGGCAGGCATCAAACCACTCAGTTTATTCATATCTTATTGCCATGTGTATAGGGAGGTGGGAGGCAAGGGGGTAAGAGCTATATTTGCCCCAAATCTGTACCCACATGTTGTACATATCTTTCGGATTCTTTTTCCTTTCGTTTTTGTATTAAAAGTTGACATTATTCAGGCTTTCAAATCACAAAGGTGGGACTGAAACACTTGAAAACATACTTAGCTACGAAACTATTTACATGGTTTATGATAGCCAGTGAGGAATAACCCAGTTAAACCTGGTTTTGGGCAGAAAAGGAGGCCTCAAACCTCAACTGAATGACAACTTGATTTGTGAGTGCAGGGCTCATGTGCCCATTTGATGATTTTTATTTATTTATTTATTTATTTTTTTTTTGAGACAGGGTCTCCCTCTGTCACCCTGGCTGGAATGCAGTGGTGTACTCACAGCTCACTGCAGCCTTGACCTCCCAGACACAAGCAATCCTTCTACCTCAGCCTCCCAAGTAGCTGGGACTACAGGTGAGCACCACTGTGCCCGACTAATTTTTTTTCTTTGCAAAGATAGGGTTTCACCATGCTGCCCAGGCTGATCTCAAACTCATGGGCTCAAGAGATCCTCCCAGTCTCCCAAAGTACTGAGATTACAGGCATGAGCCACGCTGTGTGGCCTGAAACGTTTTTTCATTATTATTGTTTAACTCTTGAAATTATGCGAAAACAATTACAATGCAAAAAAAAAATATTTTGAGACCACCACATTAAATGTTCTAACTCTTCATAGTCAATTTTGCATGGGGGAAGAAAAAACACAACACAAAAGCAAACAGTGAGAATCTTGTACCTAGCATTTTCTTTTCTTTTTTAAATGAAAGTTTATTAAAGTAGTAAAGAAACAGAAATGGCATTTTCTTTTTAAAAGGTTACATTTCACCTACTCAGTTTCTACTCTAACCCATAATAGAGACGGGGTAAGAAGCACTAAAATAATTGGCGTTTGAGTAATAGCTTGTTGCTGCTGGCATTCAAAGGCACTTAGAATACACAAGCGGTTATATACTTAAGATGAGGAAGGTGAAATGCCGTCTCTAATTTAATGGAACAATAATAAGCTTGGTTTTCAATAACTGTTATTTGGCAACACATTAAAATTTACTTTATAATAGAGATGTAAAATACAAGAGTGCCTGTTGCTAGATTCATTCTAAATTTCCCTTAATTTACTCTAACCGTGAAATCTATATTCTATAATAATCGGATATATCTAAATAAGTTTAATCATATTCTAGCATTTGCTAGTATTTGGAAATATATGTATTATAAAACTTCAAAGTATGACTCTAACCTTGATTTATAAAAACTTATAAACTTTTCTTTATAATGAATAACTCTCAACTCAAGTTTTTTGGAAAGTCAAAAGTTCTCCCTTTTTGAATCACACTTATGAACATTTTAATTGGTTATAAGTGCTGCAGAGGTTTGGGCCAAATCCCTTAAATTCCAGTCTGGTTTCAACTGGGTGTTCCTTGCTTAAACTTGAAAAGCCTTTCAATTAGATAGTTGAGTTATATTCCATGTTCTCCAGCTCATTTCCAAAAAGCCTGGAACCAAAGTCTAGGGAAAGAGATCCCACACGAATCCTTACAATAGAAATTAAAAAGTGGCTGTTAACCCCCTCTCCTGAGCTAAAACTTCCATGTTGCATATGGTTCTAGTTATAGTGGCCATAAACTAAGCACATTGACCTAAGACTATTGTCTGCTTAGTATTAAATTTCTAAAATTCCATTTATTGATAAGGAAAGCGTTAAGTACCACTGGTCATTAATGAATGAGAGCGGATGTGAATCATAAGACTAGTTAATTTTGGCTGTCATGCATATCCATAGCCATATCATTGAACCCACACCAAAACACAGATATGCTACCTGCATATTAGCAATAGACTGTTATTGTTTTTAAAGATGGATGTTTATGGTTTTGGATAATTCTTTTCAAGCCTAAATTTGTGTGAGTGTGTGTGTGGAGACGGGGCCTCTGTCACCTAGGCTAACGTGCAGTGGTATGATCATGGCTCACTGCAGCCTCAACCTCCTGGGCTCAAGGAATCCTCTCATCTCAGCCTCCCAAGTATCTGAGGCCACAAGTGGACACCACCATGCCCAGCTAACTTTTTTTCTTTTTTGTAGAGACAGGGTTTCACTATGTTGCCCAGGCTGGTCTCAAACACCTAAGCTCAAGCAATCCTTCAGCCTCAGCCTCCCAAAGTGTTGGGATTGCAGGTGTGAGCCACTGCGCCAAGCCCAGGCTAAATTTTCTTCTTTAAAAGTTCTCAAATATAAGAATAAATGTTGCAACATTAAACAGAAGTACTTGGAATATAGAACCTAAGGTTGATAGAGACCTTGGAAATTACAGTCAAATGAAATCATTTTTGGTAAGGTTCTAAGGCTATACAATTAATCTACTAGGGAAGCTACACAGTGCAGTCCAGAGACCTGGTCACCAAAGGTATGTCACTTCCACAATAGTAATGATACCGTTTTATTCAGGCTGTCCTTTCTGATATACGTAACTATTCATTGTGCAAATGTAACTAATGGATAATTATAAAAAGTTATTAGATTCAATGTCTTATACTAAATGAAAGAAAGCTAAGGGGGCTATCTAGAAAAAGAATTAGTGAGTGGATACCAAATGTTAATTTTTACTTAGGTCTTCGGTTCTCAAAGTGTTTATTTAGTTTGTCTTACACAAGATTTATCTCCACAGTACATCATATCAAAGCACCAGGTAAAAATTATCCAGGATGAAATGTAAATCAGCCAACATGAACCAAAATGCAGGCTTATATAAGCATGGTCTACTTGTTAACAAATTGCCATTTGTGTGATTCCTCTCTTGTTTACTCTCTTCATTCGTAGCACCTTTCGCTTGGGAATCACATGTGTTTTGTAATCAGCTTATGATGCAAATGGAAACACACGTGTCATACCACAATTGTCACAGTTGCGTAGGTGAGGCCACCAATAAGTTCCCTTAAGAGGCAACAAAAATTCTTACTCAGTCACCTGAAGACTCACAGCTGAAAAATCTTATTAAAATTGTCCTAACATGCACCCCAATTGTAGTCCATAATTAGTCTGATAGCAAAGTCCTCTTCTGGTTATTTTCCTTGTTCATACCAGGCAGGGAATAATAATCTAATAAAAATACTACTAATTATAACAATAAGTTATGCTTGAGTGGCATTTATAAAGTACACTGTTCATGGCATCATATATATCTTTTTTTTTTTCGAGATAGAGTCTCACTCTGTTGCCCAGGCTGCAGTGCAGTGGTGCGATCTCGGCTCACTGCCAGTTCCGCCTCCCAGGTTCATGCCATTCTCCTGCCTCAGCCTCCCAAGTAGCTGGGACTACAGGCACCCGCCACCACACCCGGTTAAATTTTTTGTATTTTTAGTAGAGACGGGGTTTCACCATGTAAGCCAGGATAGTCTCGACCTCCTGACCTCATGATCCACCCGCCTCAGCCTCCCAAAGTGTTGGGATTACAGGCGTGAGCCACCATGCCCGGCCCATATATATCTTTATATACATCTTTATTTTATATATATATATATATATATTTATATCATTATATATTTTTTTTGAGACAGACTTTTGCCCGTTGCCTAGGCTGGAGTGTAATGGCGCAATTTTGGCTCACTGCAACCTCCACCTCCTGGGTTCAAATGATTCTCCTGCCTCAGCATCCTGAGTAGCTGGGATTAAAGGAAACTGCCACCATGCTCAGCCAATTTTTGTATTTTTTTTAGTAGAGAGGGGGTTTCACCATGTTGGCCAGGCTGGTCTTGAACTCCTGACCTCAGGTGATCCACACACCTCAGCCTCCCAAAGTGCTGGGATTACAGGGTGAGCCACCATGCCCAGCCTATATATCATTATATTTTTAAAACTATTTTATTTCTCATTATAACTGTATGAGATATACATTATTACCATGCCCATTTTACAGGTAAGGGACACTGAGGCATAAAAAGATCAAATTACTTGTTCATACTCATTCAGTAGTGTTTGCTCAGTAGTCTTTCAATAACCATCTTATCCTTCTTCCCTACAGGCAAACTATGTTGCAATCAATCTAGACTTCTTGCCATTTCCTTAGCACCCTTCTGTCATCTTCATGCCATTTTTCTGGTTACTTCTTTTCCTGGAATTCAATTTCCAATCTTTTCGCCCACCAAAATCCCACTGTTCCTCTAAGGTCCAGGTTAAGAGACCCATTTGGTGTTGACCCTTCCCAAATTGTACCAGCTGGAAATCACCTATTCCTTCTCTGAGTTCCCAAGACTATACCGTGTACACCTTCAAACTTCTTATTTATCAGACACTACTTTTTTTGTTCTAGCGACTTGGTCATTTGGTACCTTCCCTACTAAGTCATGATTTCCTTGAATGTGGGAACATTTTCACAGGTCAGTATGTTCTTCATAAAGCCAAGCAAGTTATGTTGTCAATACGCACGCGTCGAATCAAACGAATAACCTAAGCATAGTCAAGCTAATTTTCTCATGGACTCTTCAGAAAATAGCTGGTCATTTTCAGCAACAAGAGCCTGGAATTCTTGTTAAGGAAGAAACAGTCTCTCATAGGCAGAAGCATGGTACAGAGATGAAGCATCCCTGAAGTCTAGTTTCTGCTCTACCACTGAGTAGCAATGGGATCTGTGACAAGGCACATAAAATCTCTAAGCTTCAGTTCTCCATGTGCCCAACCAATAAGAGAGTTGTGCACTATAGCTGCAAATATTTATAATGGCTCCGAGATGCTATCATTCTATGATTTATATTTACTATTGCTGAGATCTCTGCTAAAAGTGACAAGTTCAACTGAGGTACTATCTTTGTAAAGTTTTACAAGGCAACTGAGGAAGACTTAGAAGACAACAATCACTGAAGGGATTAGAAATCAGGACTATTGGGGATTTGAGGCAGATTAGTATAATATAAAATTGTTTCACTTCAAAACATCATATCCAACTCATAAGGCCCTTCAACTCTTTCTTTCCATGATCAATTAAAAGAAAATATTTACCTCATATATTGCTAATCGGAATGTAAAGTAACACAGCTGCTTTGGAAAATAGTCTTTCAGTTCCTCAAAATGTGAAACACAGACTAAACATACGACCCAGCATTTCCACCCTGGGTTAAATGAAGACATATGTTCACACAAAAGTTAGTACATGGATGCTCAAAGCAGCAACATCTGTAATAGCCAAAAATGGAAATAACTTAAATGTTCATCAACTAGTAAACCAAAGGATAAACAATATGGAATATTATTTGGCAATAAAAAGGAATGATGTACTGTTACATGCTATGACACAGATGACCCTTAAAAACGTTATGCTGAAGAAAAGAAGCTAGTCACAAAATGACATCATATATTGTATGATTGCATTTACATAAAATGTCCAGAAAAGACAAATCCACAGAGGCAGAAGTAGAGTGGTGATTTTTTGTGGTTAGTGGAGGGATGGTGGAACAAGGTACATAGTTTCTTGCTTGGGTAATTAAGAACATTTTAAAGTTAGACTGTAGTGATGGTTGCACAATTCTGAGAACGAGTTGAATACAAGTTGTGAGAACAAGTGAAAAATGCTTCCTCATTGGGGGTCATGAAAAAGCCTGTGAATGGTGGAAGCCATTTACTGCAATGGGAACGGCTAGAAAGAGGAGAACATTCTGTCTTAGGCTTGAGTTTTGTATATTCTCATTGGACATGAAGCAAAGACGTCAAGTAGTCAGGTGAGTATGTCAAGCACTGATGCAAGCACTGGAGATCAACAGCGTATACAACAGCCAAGCTATGTGCTTCTGGCTCTTATATCCCTCCATGTAATGATTAGGGCAATTTTACAATTATCATCCAAACATGTATTTAAACCTCATGTGATTAGATGAAAGATCCTAAGGACTGGCTGCAAATGGAGGAGAAAACCCCAAGGATTGAGGCCTCCGTTACTCCAGCACTGTGTTGAGTCACGTACTTTGGGTAAGCATGCTACCCTAGATGCTCTATGCTTCTATCATTGTGTAACACACTGCTAAAATAGTAGAGTTGATAGGTATTTATGTTTTAAAAAGAGTTTATAATCATTCCTTCGTTCTTTATATAATAATTTTTTAAAAAGAAGAAGAAAAGCCTACAGCTGGCTCAGGAAGTTCTTCTGGATACTTTCCCTCCTGCCCACCTCCCTCCCCCAACATTGGGTGTTCCAAGCCCCTCACAAAGACCTTGAACCCTCAAGTAGTGGCTCAGCTAATAAAGGCACACATGGCAAAAAAAAAAGAAGAAGAAAGAGAAAAGCAGTATCTATGCCAATGTATTGATTTAGGTTGATAGATCTATACCTGGAGACCCTGTAAGAAACACAGCAATACTTTTCTTTAGAAATAAATCTGTAAAATGGCACTCTATAAATCTTCACTGTTTGCTTGAACTCAGACCTGATACTTTTACTTGTCTAAACTGGAAAATGATAGGATCCATGCAAAACATTTTTCATAAAGCTATATATAGTATTGTGGGGGAAAAGTGAGAAAGTCAAAACCCCGATTGGATATACCTAAAGGTAAAATATTATTCACACTTCTCCTTTAAATGCAGATTTTCTAAATTATCATTCAAGAAACACCCTCGTCTATCTTCTTCACTCTTCAAGAGTTTCTCTAATTCCTTTCATTAGATCCAAAAAAGAAAGAGGAGGAGAATAAGAAGAAGAGGAAAGAGACGATGAATGAGAAGAAAGAGGAGGAGGAGAAGGAGGAAGAAAAAGAGGAAAAGGAGAAATAGTAAATAAGATGATAATCTTTTTTTCTAATACTCTTCAAAAAGCAAATTGCACATGGGAAGTAAATGTACCTCCTGTAGACTGCCAGAACTATTTCAGCAGATATTACTAGGCACACACACATCCCACATACATCAGCTCCCTTCATTGCTATATATGTGCTTACATGTCTATATTTTTATTGTCAAACATGCTATTTTACACAAGCTGCTCAGGGATGAGATGGCCAGAACTGCTCTTTTTATATAATCATCACTTTTTTTTTTTTTACAATATTTTTGTTTAATGTTCTAAGAAATCCTTTTTATGGTCCACATGTTGCATGGCATCAAGGGTTATTCAAACAAAGCCAATTCAAACATGGTATTACTGCAGAGCTTCAAAAACACATTTCAGGTTACTTATATATAATTTAAGTTCTGAAATAGACTACATATGGCTATGATAATAAGCCCATTACTGAAAAAGAGCACTTTAGCCACATGTATAAATGTCTATGAGATTCTACATCTGCACTATGCACATACATTATCTTTATTATATTTATCTACCCTAATATCAGCTGTGCCACTTTCATTTAAGAATAGTTAAAGGGTAAAGATGAGAAAAACATTCTCATTTTAAAACATCTTTTCACAAGTATTACAAAATTATCAGATTGATGTAATTATCAATTGATTATCAGATTGATGGCATATAGATGTAATTTAAAAGTGTTGCCATAGTTCCTATTAATTCCCCATAAATGACTGCAAAACCCTATTCTTATTCAAAAATTTAAAAAAGCTGGAAAACAAAGGCTAACCTTAACATACATTCTCCTATATGATCACACAGAAGAGTCTAGATGTGATTAATCTGCATCAATAAGAAAACCATTATTTACATCCCAAATAGAAAAGTTTATCTGCCGTTCTCAACTAACTTCATATTTGCTCTCTATGGATTGCTACAGGGACACAACACTGAAAAATTATAAATAATATTAGCACATAGCTTCTATGAGGTGGCAAAACTCTAACATTTTTCATCTACTATAAAAATGCACATATAAATAACCCACCAAGCAAATATCAATGCAAATCTATGTATCATTTCTCACTGAATAAAATTAGTATCTGTGTCTAGCACAAGGATGGTCAGTATATCTTCGAAATGGTACAAGCTTCTGCAGATTTGAAATTCATGTGGAGTATAAGCACACACCTCTAAGAAGAATCAGTAAACAGGAATCACAGAATCCTGGAAGAGTAACAAAGCTTAGAGATCCTACAAGCCAACCTCTTCACTATATATGTGAACAGTGAGTCTCAAAGTGTTGAGACAGCCTAGAGGGCAGTGTTGTCCACATCCCAAATTTTCAACCATCCCCTTGGAGAAACTGTCATTCTGAAGTATCCAAAGGCAATCCAATGTCAAACGTATGATTTGCATATTAATTTAGTACAAGTGTCCAGGGTTTCCTTTGCTTTTGACACAGCAGATGCTAAATACAAAACTAGTTTCACACACACAAAAAATTTAACATTGCCTTTTCAGTCTCGACTCCTCAATTTTGGCATTTTTCATTACATTACAATGAATTCTGCTGCATAACTGTGGCCCAGACACATACTGCCCCCTTATCCTATAATGTTAAATCAGAACAAAGGTTCTAGCTTGTCTTTGGGGGCAGGAGAAGGGTGGTGTGGGAGAGAAGGAAGGAAAGAAGGGAGAAAGGAATAAAAAGGGAGAGAAAGAAGGGAGACAGGAATGAAAGGAGGGAGGGAGGGAAGGCAGACAGAAATGGTGTCTTGCTACTGCTGTTCCAGCAAGCTGGTTAATTGCATTTGTTTCATATATCTCCAAACAGCCTGGTATATTAATTACATTCTGTAACACTAAGCTCTTCTGATTTCCTCTGTCACTTCCACTGAGCAATTTAATTGTATTCCTCCTAGCAACACACTGATTTAAAAATACATATATAAAAAAAACCCTTGGTGATAATTTTGTAGTCTAATGTGTAGTTTATACATGCATTTCTGTTGAGATATGTAAATTCATGATTTATGAGGACATATTCTTTAAAAAGTTATACCAAAGTCTTCTTATCGTGAAAATCAAACACACCTGGGACAAATAGGTAAACCTATTTTGTTTTGGTAATGTACATGTATTTTAATGTACTGAAAAATAAATGCATGAAAAAGAATTATAGATGTTGCCATAGTATAATTCACAATAATTAAATCTTAAACATCTACTGCTTAGACTGGGAAAAGAGAGAAGCAGTGCACACACACGCATCCCTCCCCTACTATCGCTGGGGGCAAAGATACTCATGTAGTCCATGATTGAAAACAGCCACTTGACAGTAGGTAAACTCTTCTGTACTGCCTCATGTTTATAGAAAGCCTTCCTTTTTGAGTCCAATACATTGGGCTCTATGCAGCAGTAGCTGCCAGGAACAAAGTTAGCTACCACAGATGGGCAAAAACAGGCAGTGTCCCAAATAATGAATTCACCCCCAATGCAAATGCTGGAGGAAAGTTTATGTGGCAACGAGCTATTGTGATGGCTCGAACAGTTGGACTAATACACTTTAGGTTCTTTACAAGTACAATAAGTAATTAAAAACCTAAAGTACTGCAATCCAGTTACGAAAAAAAAAATCTAGTACTCCCCTTATACCAACTCTTTCCATTGATATAAAAATTAAAGCCTCTAGAAGGTTAATAGCAAATATTCTGTTAACTTTTTTCTTTTGAATACAAACCAAAAAGCATGTTAATGATTATTTCCACTCTTCATTCAAAAGAGCCACAAAAAAGGATTTTGCAATAGTCACACAAGAAATTGACATGCTGTGAAAATATCCCAGTAAACCAAATCGGAACAAAAGACAAGAGAACCAGAGGCAGAATGCTGTGGGCTTGACAGACTGACTTAACCTAGAGGGAGACACCTACAGCACCTGTTTAAGGTCTCTACTGTGTTTGCCCACTGGGGACTGAGCTGAGTGTTCCACTCCTGTGGCCAGCCCACAGCTGATGCTTCCCCCTTCGTGGAGCCTCGCCCAGTCTCACTTTTGACAGTTTTCTCCCTAGGATCTAAATTCTTCATTCTGATTTAACGCTAGGAGAGCATTCACTGGCACACAGGTGATACACATTGATCTCAGTCTCAAATTCCTAACCCATTGAACCTTCCTTAGAGTGTCTATTACTGTATTTCTTCACTTGAATGTCTCAGACAAAGTTCAGACACAAGAGCAAACATCAAACAGAGAGCAGGCACAATAGTATTAGGCTCTTTCAGGAGACTGACTGTCATATTTCTTTTTCTAACAAAACTGGGAGCCCAATGATTTATTGTCCAACTCCTTAATTAGTTAAGTAAATTACAGCAACAATAACAACAATAGGTGACTACCAACATGTTCCACTTGCAGCAGTTTAGAAACAAAAGACTTAAATAAAACCTCTGCCCCCAACGATCCCGTGCCTGGCCAAAACGGACTAACAGACATAATGTCATTTCATTTATAACCCACATCAAATTAAAAAAGAAATGGTTTGGGGGGATTGGGGGGTGGGAGGCGCAAAAAAAGATGAAAGCATTTTTAACTTACCATCAACCCCAACATATAAAAATCCACAGAGCAGTAGTTGTGTAAACATCAGCAGACTCATTTTGACATATTAAAAAGGATCCAGATTGTTTAAGAAACCAGTCCCAGAGAGCAAAAGTACAAAAATGAGTATCAAAAAAAGAGGTAGGTCCAAAGTTTAGACTTTCCCAGATACTAATTAAAGTCAAGAGGAGCAAATCGCAAGATCAGAAGGGGTTGGTGGAGAGGTCTTGAACGGGGCACACTGAGATCCATCCAAATTCACAGAGGGCACTTCAAAGGCTGCTGTATTTCCAACACTCCGGCTTCCTAAATTCCCACAAATTCAGCCCAGCCAGAGGGCTTATTCGAGTGTGTCTAACCCTCTCTCCTCAGGCTCCACTGCAATCCAAAGCCAAGTTCTTTCTTCAGAAGTCAAGATGATGAAGGGGGAGGAAGAGATCTAATTCCTAGAAAGTGTTCCACAAACTTGCCAGCGCGCTGCCGAAAAACCATTGGCCTGCCCACCGGTTTCTTTCCCCCGGTTTCCTTCTCCGTAGCAGCTCCACGGCCGGAGTTATTTTTTAATACGTATACATTTTTACTTAACTTCCATAATAAGGATGTGTCAAAGCCACACTTTGCAGGCGGGCAGCCTTGTCGCCTCCCTCCACCTCTCCGGTTTCCAAAGGAAAGGAGAAGCGAAATCAGGACGGTTCGGGTGGAGAATCCGAACTCCTACGTGGTGGGGCTGCGGGGAGGGAGGCAGGGAGGGAGCGAGGGAGGGAGGGGCCGGGCGGAGGCCGGGGCTGCAGCCACCCCCGCGGGGCCGCCTCGGAGCGATTGTGCACCCGGCGGGCGCGGGAAGAGCCGGGCGTGAGAGCCCAGCCGGGAGCGGCGGAGAAGGGGGCGCTCGGTCCAGCGCCAGGCGCGGTCCGGCCCCCGCAGCCCCGCAGCGGAGCGTCCGCCTCCTCCAGCAGCTGCCGCGGGTGGAAGCACTTCGAGGAGGGAAGGCGAGGCGGGAGGGAGGGGAGGGAGGAGTGAACGCTGCTGGGAGTCGGCCGGGGAGGGGCGCGCTGAGCCCTGCACCTCCGGACTCCGCCGCCCGCCCGCCCGCCCGCCGGGGAGTGGGGAGGGTCCCGGGGACGGCGAGGAACAAATTCGGGGACCCCGCCGGCTGCCCAGGGCCGAGGCCCCCGGTCGACCCTGTCCCTTTCTCCGCGCCTGCGGGGCCCCCTCCTTCCCGCCCCGGGAGGGGATAGGTGGGCTCCGGCCTCGTGCTCCTCGCCGCGGCCCGTTTAATGGGCAGGTGATTTTCTCGGTGAGTGATTTCACCGCAGCGCTTCCTAATTTTTCATCCCTCCGTCTGCCGGGGCTGCACGCGCTTTCTTGAAAAAGATCGCCCTGCAGGACCCAGGGCGCAGCCTCATTACCGTAAAAATCACACTCACTCACTTCACCTTGTAGCCAAATGAGCAGCCGAGTAGGAGGAAGGAAGGGAAGGAAAGAGACAGAAGCGCCTTTCGGGCTGGAGAGGTTATGTTAGATGCTTCCTATACGGTTCAAAAGCGCAAGGGGGAAAAAGCAGGGGGCAGAATTCTCCAACCTCCAGCGGCTCATTTTAGCCAAGCTCTGTGGCCCCTGCGGCGTCCCCGGGGAAGGGGGGAGAGGAAGGGGAGGCGTCCCCGCTTCTGTGACTCAGTTCCCTTTTGACCCCGCAGCGATGAGTCTGATGCGCGATCGCGCAAGGCGAGGGGGGTCCGCAGAAGATGCTGAGGATGGGGGTGCGGGGATCACAGAGCTTGGGGGAGGTGATCCCCCAAGTCTTTACCCTCCAGAGACCAGCACCTCCAGAAGGAAATTCGGGAAACACAGGCTCTGGGTGTGGAAAGCCGAAAGCCCAGCTGAGCTCGTGGAAGCTCAAAAAGAAGCCGAATTTCAGCCCAAAGACGACAAAACCCTGAAAATTAAGGCCAAGACCACCCAGGGATGCCTTTGCAGGACCGGGGGTGCTGAAGGAAGGTCACGTTAGATCAAAGGGATGCCGGGGTCGGCGGTGCCCCGGTGCGGCCGGCGTGGCCGGGCCCACGTGTGATCACAGGCTCGCTGGGAGCTGTTTGATGCTGGTTCGGATGATTAGAAGGCGGCTTATAGGGACTCACGCAGGTCCCCGAGCCGGGCTGGATGCTGGAGGGTGAGGCTTTAGCTCCCCCTACTGGAAATGCTAGGAAAGGTTCTCTCTAAGGGGCCTTTGTTTGGTGGATACATTTTGGTGCTGCTACTTAACTTAGGTCTCCCTTGCATGTTACGGGCGCTGTTTTTTTTAAAAAAGGTCAGCGACATTCAAGCAATTAGAAGAGACACCTCAGCATGCGTGAAAATTACGGTAGTGAAACAGTCTTGCGAAAGAATAAGACAACCACTCTTCTTGTAAAGCATTAAGAGTAATTTCAGCACACTTTTAATCTACACTATTTACTTGTGAAGAAAAAAAGGTGCATTCGGTTGTTAAAGTTGAATCGCTTGAATTCTCACTGTAATAATTCTGAATGTGCTGTTGTTTTAGCACCCCGTGAAAAAAGGCTTAACCGTTAAGGAGAAACTAGTTCACTCCCCACCACCCCAAAGGTCCAATATGTCTAAATTGGATAATACTGTGGTTTAGAAAAATCCAAAAGTGCACTATTAACATCTCTTTTATCTCTGGAACAGGAAAGTAATTAAAATTCTTGAAAACTTTCATTTTAAACACTTGGGCTTGGTTTACCCAGTTTAGGATTACAATGTCTAACCATGTCTCCAAATAATATACACCACCAGCTTATCTCGGGCAAATTTCCTTACGCGGGTGAAATTTTTAAGATATACGGAAAACAGAGTCTTCCTAATACAATAATGCAGGAATTAAAACATCATATTGACTTATAAGACCCTTAATTTTAAGATGGTTCACAGAAAGGAAGACATTGGAGGATTTCGACTAGAAGTGTTTTCTCATGACTATTTATTTATCAGGCAAAATATAGATTCTATTTTATACTTGATAGACTCACCATCTGTAAATGCCTTTCCTTAAGTAACCTATAAAATCACTCAGAGGCAGAAAGAGTGTGTGTGAAACAGAAGGGATAGATTGGGTGAGATCAACCTACCACCAACTGCCATTGTCCTCTAGAGCAGAAAATGTTGCCCTATTCATAGAAAGTTATCCTTGTGTAGGGTATGACAAATTACATCATGCAGAGAAGAGCTTTGTATAAGGGAAATCGCTTTGGTTATATTGGCATTTTTTACCAAGCATCAACATTTTGCATTCATAACTACTTTACCTACTAAGAGTGATAAAGCAAGGCAGTGATTTTAGACTGGTGCCATTTTTTAAATGGCTTTTGTTGTTGTGGTTGTTGTTGTTTGCCATACACTAGCTACCTCATGGAATAATGTCTTCACCAAAACATTTTGGAATCCATGTTTTCTGCTTCTCTTGTAGTAAAGTTTATAACTGATTTTTTAAAAGAATGCTTTGTCAGTGTCTCATTTGATATGAAATGTGACTAAAAAAACATTATTTTATAACAATCTCATCCCAAATGATAGTGTAGGATTATGACCAAACATCTCACACTAAATTAGCAACAGTAACGAGTTGCCAGTCAGAAATTTGTTATGGACAACATTAATTTCAAAAGAACAAAGACATTACCTTCTGAGATATGTGATAAGATCTATACTAGAAAAATGTGCATATTTCAATTATACTTAAGACACTTTTAGTGAGCACTGCCTATATAAAAAATGGATTTCTCACTCCAAATGTTTAATTAAAGGAAAGTCTTTAAAATCTGAAGCTTCTAGTAGAAGTTGGAAATTAAATTTTAGCAGTGCTTTAGTAAAAAATAAAAATAAAAATAAGAAAATAAGGTTTTCCTTAAGCCAAAAAGAAACAGCAATGGCTTAGAACAATGAAGCCCCATGACCACCAAATCAGAGAGCTTAAGATACAGAAAAATCACATGGGGATCTGGCTTCAATGTCTTTCTAAATATAAATTGTTTTTTTCTTTTCCAAACAAGCAGCTGAATAGATAAATGTAGATGGAAATCTAGGCTTCTTTTATGTAAAACCTGGAATGGTATTATATATTCAAATTGTGACTATATATTTTAATACATCTAAAGATTGTAAGAAACTGTCATTATCCCTAATTTGGGTAATGTTATCCAATGGCCTTCTTTGTGATTGAACTTCTGAGTTGGTATTCCAGGAGAAGTATAAAATAACCATATGAAGGAAATCTGCACAGTGTAATATATTAAATATTTCTTTTCTCATACCAGATTCCCCAAGGATGTGGTAAAAACTGCAAAACCCTAACCCACTTTTTTACTGTTTTCAACATGCTCTTGTTATAATGTATGGCAGCATATATAGAAAAATCAAAGGTTTGATCCATGATAGTAATTTTAACATATACTACCATGTGGTGAGCACTAACCACGTGTCAGGGAATTCTTCTAGTTTTTAAAAATTCATCATATTGTTAAATTCCTATAAGAGGCTTATGTGGTTGATACTATTCCCATTGTACAGATGAGAAAAATGAAGATTAGATAATCAACCCAAGTGAATAAAAGGCACAACATTCCTTTGAATGCAGACCTGAATACAAAATCTATGTTCTCAAGAATTTCTTGAGATTGATTTAAGACATCTACCACATTGCAGAAATAGTATAACACTATACATTACTCTGATCAATTTAAGAAAACCCCAGTGTACCAAAATATACAGAAATATGTAATCAATTTTTCTTCAAAATTTAAGACCTCTTTAAAGCCATTGCTCAGCTCCAATTTTTCTGTATAAGATTGTCTTATTATACTATACAGAAACATCACATTAAATGACACGTATGGGTTATTATCTACAAAAGGACACAGGACAACTAAAGTAAGTGAAGCATTAAAAATCCTTATCATAGAGATACGGCTCATTTGTCCCTACATGATTTTTTCTTTATTACACTTGACCTTGTTCCAGAAAGGATTTGAGGGAGCCAAGATAAAATGAATATTGTTCTTTTGAAATATGTTCTAAGTATCTGATTTGATTTGATTCCTCTTGAAGTGGTCACCAATACTTGTCTCTATATAAGTCTGCCTGTGTAGCTGTTTATGAATAGCATTTTTGGTATATTACATGGAGTTTTTAATCTGGAATTTAAGTTGACTAAAATATAGTAATAGTTCATTTAAAAGAGTTTTCTCTGCAGAATAAAATCATGTATTTTCAAGAAAGAAAATCTTTCTTCCTTTAGAATCCAAAATCTATTTGGAAAATCATTATCTATCTTGATTGAAGAGTTCAGTGAGACTTCCAAATTAACATAACTATTGAATAATGAAATATTACAGTAAGTGGTATGTAACATTGAGACCAAATTTCTTTAAGTGTGTATACCTTAAAATTTTGAATTTTAAAAGTCACTTAGAGGTTCCTTAGAGATCATGGGTGAGATTTTATTTATCTTCACAGTGTTAGTTCAAGATGGTCCATTACCCCCTCAGCCCCATCTTAGTAAATTGCAAAACCTAAACTAAAGTTAAAAAGTAGTTCTGTGGTAGTAAAGATGATAACCTCTCATCTATAGTAGGCTAATGGTTTTACAAAATGGGCAGAATTGTCAGCCTCCCAAAACCACTTATTATTTGAAAGTGCAACTTCAGTAATTAATCATAACAGGCTACAGTTAATGTGTGTGCAAGGGTTTTTTTCTGCCCATTATTTTATCATTTCTTTTTACTGATATCAAGTTATTATTTTAGTGTATAGCTTAACTTCAATGACATAAAATAATACACTTTTTGCTAATTTTACACCACACTTTCATGAACCCAAGAAAATCCCTTTGATTCTTTGCCAAATAATTCCAAGTCCATCTGCTCCAATCTGGAATTTGTATAATTAAATTTTAGCAACACATAGCTGTAATCCTAATAGGAAAAGTTATTTTAAATCCAAAACAGAATTTTTTGTTGTTCATAAAAAGAAGAGATTGTCAAGGATTTAGGAAAAGGCCAATGATATCCATGGGTCCTATAGATACCCGTGGATTTTTACAGTTGTATGCTCACTGAATCTCTTTGAGGCATGTTTCACAATGGATATTTCAAATTAGAAAAATTTGCTTATTCTCCCTTGCAATAATGTCACGGAATTAATCCAAGGGTACATGTAATCTAGTTGAACTGTCTATGGTCTTATCATGTAGAAGAACAAATCTGTTTGGGAGCAGATTCTGATTTTCTTCCAAGATCCAATTTATTTTACTTCTGCCTGATAAAACAAATTCTGACTACTTGTGGAGTACCTGAAGTGTTTTTTTTTGTTTGTTTTTTTGTTTTTTTTGTTGTTGTTGTTGTTGTTTTTTACAAAGAATACTAAGTTCTTAAGTTGTTAGATACAATACCAGCCAGGAATATAAGTAATATAATTTTGCTCAAATTAGAGATGTAAATACACATTGTCATCCATAAGTGATAAAGTGAAATAAATGAAAAAAATCTCCATGGCCCAAGTTTATAGACAAACTTGCAAATAAAGCAATAATATGACATATACTTCATATCATAATATTTCAATTTGAGTAAGACGTCTCCTCTCTCTCTCAAGCAGTTTCTACTGTTTAGTCTTTCACTTAGCAGAAAAGAATGATAGCAATAAGTGATTTCTTTTTTCTCTGAGCAATTTTGGCTTTTTCATCATATACTAATACAAATCTAAAGGATCCAAAGGACCAGTATTTAATATTGAAAAATGCTAGTCAGTTTTTGACAACTAGATACGAATTTTATAGAAACCCTCATGTCACTGGATTGCTTTCAGTTTTAACGTAATTTAAAATAAAGTTTCAATGGCTGGTTTCTTGTATTTATCAGAAATATAAAGTGTAAATAAATTTACACTTTAATATATGTTTGCCATCCAAATTAATTTTTGGTTTTTATCAATGTGAAATTAATTTTTGGTTTTTAGCAATGTGAAAAATTTTCATCAAATTTTTATCTTAATTTTTCATTTTTCTAAGATTACTCGTCTGTAATCTTTTTCTTCAGCCTTTGAGCAAATATTAGACTTTCAGGTATGACTAGTATGACAATGTCAATGGAAATTATGTGGCATGATAAGCATGAGGTTGTTTTGTTTCCTTATTGTTGTTGTTGTTGTTTTAGCTTGCCTCTATAACTGGCTTAGGTCCAGGTTGTAACTTAACCTACTATTTTATTTCTCCCTTCTCTACCAAACACATTAAAAACACATTTCATCACAAAGCTAGAGGCACATTTATAGGAGTTCTGGTAGTCTGGATACCAGCCCACATTCTGAGTCTTGTTTAAACTATCAAAAAAGGATGAAAACCTGTTTTATTTTAAAGATTTTCGTAGGAGATTCCACAGTATTCTTAAGTAAACCATTCACTTGTCATCAGGAAAATATTAGTCTTCTCTAATCTAACACTGAAGTAGCATTTCCACTCAATTATCTCTGCAAAGAGAAGGGGTAATGAATGGCTTCCTAAATAAGGAATACTGAGAATACTGAGTATAGAGCTCTGAAATTGGATGTTGAGTACCTATCTGCATTCTAATTTTGGTACTTGCAGTGCGATCTTGACAATGACCTCAACTATAAAACAAAGATAACAATAGTGCCTTCTCACAAGGTAGTCGGATGTTGCATTTAAAGAACTTGGTCCGGTGTACATTTTAATTGTTTACAATACTTTGGGTCATTGGAGTGTACTAATAATCCTCCACCATGACAGAGACAATGCTGATTGTTACCCAAGAACCCTCTCCTTCCGTTCTTCCACACAGAATTCCCAGCCTTCCTTCCAGTTGTGTTGGATCATGTGATTGAGTTCTGGCCAATGGAATGCAGGTACTTCTAGATTTGCCCTGTAAGGTCGCGCCTATACCATACCCCTTGGTGCTCTGGCTGTTCTTACACTTTTTTTTGGATGGCCAAATAGAAAACACTGAGCCATCGGATAAAATGCATGAATTTCAGGATGAGTGTGTAAGCAGACTCAGACCATCTCACTCTCTGTTGTATGCTTTGCACTGTGAGTTGAGCAATAGATGTCTTGTAATGTGTCTCAAATTATCAAAGTTTGGTATTCTTTGTTTTAGGACTTCACCTCTGCTGACAAGTATAATCAGCTACTTTGAATGTTGCCTAAAGTTTAAATATTCATTTAAACTTTAAGTTGCAATATACTTCTTCTCAGGACATTAAACTATGGTTAATATTATAAAAATTAAAGAATAATAATACTTAAATTTTTAAAACAATTACTATATGACAAGCACTGCAATACACCTTTTAAATTAATTGTCTTATTAAATTCTCATGAAGCATATGAAGGTGGTTTAGCCTCATAATTCACAGCAGTTAATGAAAGCTCAAATTGATGATGTAACTTGGAAAGTGTCATAGTTTGTAGCTGTAACTCATATCCAGTATCAACAAAGCCTACAGAATCACCCAGGATAGGCTAACGTATTTGCCAGCAGTGATTTCTCAACATTTTTTTCATTGACACTTCTCTAAGAAACTGCTATGGTCTGAATGTTTTTACACTCCCTCCCACTGGCTTCAAAATTCTCATGATGACATCTTAACCCCCAATGTGATAGTATTAGAAGGTAGGGCCTTTGGGAGGTAATTGGGTGATGCGGGCAGATTCCTCATAATTGGGACTAGTGTCCTCATAAAAGAAACCTTGGAGAAATAGTCTCTCCCACCATGTGAAGACACAGTGAGAAGGTACCACTCATGAACCAGAAATGGAGCCCTCACCAGACACGGAATCTGCTGGTGCCTTGATCTTGAACTTCCCAGCTTCCAGAATGGTGAAAAATAAATTGCTGTTGTTTGTAATCCACCCAGTTTGTGGTGTCATGTTATAGCAGCCTGAATGGACTAAGACAGGAGCATTTTTATACATTTCTGCCTGATACCTCCCCATGGAATTTCGATATGACATATAAACTACATATTTAATATATATTTATTATATATAATATAATTATGATGTATTATATTATATTAATTACATTAAATTTAATATATTATGTATTAAGTATCTTATATATAAATTCATATATAATAATTTATATTAATAATGTGATCTACATTATAATTTAATAATTTAATATGTGTATATATTAATAATTTAATATATAAAATATGTTATTAAATATACAAATGAATATATTATATAACAGATATATTTAAATGTATTTAATATATATTTATTATATATAATAGTCATATATCATTTATATACTATATATTATATAATAAACATGTGTATGCTTATGCACTGTATATACATGTAATTATATATAAAAAAGAAAGTTTTTATATGTAAAAAGAGAAAAGTGCGTTTTTTTGCCCCAAGAACCATCTTCCCATCATCCCCATTGAGAATGAATATTCTACAAATACAAACTATTCTAAGATCTCAAACAAAAATGGCTATTTCTTGTTATATTGGGAATCAGCTGGGAACTTCTCCACATCATCCTCATTCCAGGACCTGGGCTGCTAAAGCACTCGTTTTCCAAACAAATGAAAAGGCAGAATATGGTTGTTAAATCTGGCTGGAACAAATAACACAATTTCTTATATATTCACTACCAAACTAAAACACAAGCCCCACCTTCAAGGGTGGGAGAAAGCTGGAAATACTTGTTACCAGCTGTGCCTACTATCAGGCATATCCAACTCTTGCAGACTCCTTTGCTTTTGGAGGAAATAGTGTAAACTCATGGGGGCAATATGGGTATTGCAGGCTAAAGCAAAATGACTGACCATTGTGTGCTTCTGTACTGGGTTGAATAGGGTCCTTCAAATGAATGTCCGTGTAGAATCTCTGAATGGAATGTTATTTCAAAATAGGGTTTTTGCAGGTATAATCCAGGGAAGATGAGTTCACACTGGATTAGAATGAGCCCCAATCCAGTGATTCGTGTCCTTATCAAAAGAGGGAAATTTGGACAGAGATACATAAGCTACATGAAGATTATGGAAGAGTTGGCAGTCTATGGCCACAAGCTGGGGAATATCAGGCCACCAGAGGCAACGAGAACCAATTTTTCTCTAGAGCCTTCCTCAAGAGCACGGCCTTGCCAACACCTTCACTCTGGAGGTCTAGTCTTTATAATGGTGAGAATAAATGTCCTCTTGTTTTAAGCCACTAAATTTGTATTACTTTGTTATGGCAATCCTAGGAAATGAATATAGCTATTACGTGTTCTGATGAATTCAAAATGGGAAACTTTGTACATACCAAAAGCCAAGTGAGTAATGATAAATTAGTAGAATTCTTGGAAAATGGTAATATGCATTTTAATCCTGTTTAAGTGAAAGGTGTATATTATATATGTACACACACACAAATAAATACATGTATATCTAAGTACAAAGAAAATTTAAATGCATAAAGTTTACTTAAAAAAATCTATTTTAGTTCAGAACTGAATGATATTTTTGCCAGGCACAGTGGCTCACGCCTGTAATCCCAGCACTTTGGGAGGCTGAGGTGGGTGGATCACGAGGTCAGGAGATCGAGACCATCCTGGCTAACATGGTTAAACCCCGTCCCTACTAAAAATACAAAAAGAAATTATCCAGGTGTGGTGGTGGTGCCTGTAGTCCCAGCTCCTCGGGAGGCTGAGGCAGGAGAATGGCGGGAACCCGGGAGGCAGAGCTTGCAGTGAGCCGAGATTGCGCCACTGCACTCCAGCCTGGGCGACAGAGCAAGACTCCGTCTCAAAAAAAAAAAAAGAACTGAATGGTATTTTCATGATAATCTTTTCGTTATATAGCTCAAGGATAGGAGGCCTATTTAAATTAATAAAGAAACCTTATTCATACGGTAGTCTTTAAAAATATATATCAATTTAACCAAGACATCTTTGGTAATTTAGATATTGTCTTTTGTTAATAGTTATTGTAATGGCCAGTGGTTTCTGATTATAATTTAATTGTATACATTTTAGCACATTTTTAATTCTTTGTATAATAAGGATCACATCAAAATTTAAAAGTAATTCTATACCATGAACGTTAGAAGAAATATTAAATAACTATAGTCTCTATGTGAAAACGTTAAATAAAAATATTCAGTTCTGGTTTTATTTATGTTAATTATAAAATGACTCTTGCAAAATGTAGTAAAGGTTATCACAGAACCAGATTTACGCAATTGCCTGTGGCAGCAAATAGGAAACTTAAGTCGTTTCCTCTGTTAATTTATTTAATGTCATCTTAGAGAGGCTTAACGCACATCTTTTTACAGCTTTCCTGTTTTGAAATATAAGAATTAGCCAGATTTCAGTTTCTATGTCACCACCCCATTTCCCTCATCGTTTTTCTTCTATGTGCAATTAAATAAATAAATAAGAAAATTCTCTCCAATTTTAAAAGCTCCCCAAATTACCTAACATATGATCTATGTTGGGAACTTGTTCGTAGTACATTAGACATGACAGAAGCCAAACAGTCTTCATAATCATTAATAAGTACTGATAAATACACACACACCACACAGCCCACATGCACAAATAAAGATGTTGGGTCTCATAAGTGAAGCTGAAGGAATATAGTCCAATCAATCTGTTACTTTCAGTCTAAAACAACATCCATAATAAAGATGGAAATGTATCACTAGCAATATTTATACAGAGAAACATATATGAATCCAGACAAAAATCCCGGACCAAATTCATAAGTAGATATGCTGATCAATTATACTGTGCATACTCAGTGCCCTGTGCTGTACCAAAACCTTAGTGTGAACAGGGATTGGAAAGAAAGAAGGATATAGTGGTTTTCTTACATTCACACACACACAATAAAAGGTACAGAGAACATTTCACAAATATTCAGCTATATATATGGCAACATGGAATCAAAATTGGAGGAAAGTGAAAAGTCCTGTGTGCATAGGACTAGGAAAAAAGTAAATGAGATGGCAGGTTTTTTTTCTTTTTTCTTTTTTTCTTTTTTTGAGACAGAGTCTCGCTCTGTCACCCAGGCTGGAGTGCAGTGGCGCCATCCTGGCTCACTGCAACCTCTGTCTCCCAGGTTCAAGCGGTTCTCCTGCCCCAGCCTCCCAAGAAGCTGGGATTACAGGTGCACACCACCATGCCCAGTTAGTTTTTCGTTTTTTTTTTTTTTTTTTTTTTAATTAGAGACAGGGTTTCACCATGTTGGTCAGGCTGGTCTTGAACTCGTTACCTCAGGTGATCTGCCTGCCTCAGTCTCCCAAAGTGCTGGGATTACAGGCATGAGCCACTATGCCCAGCCTAGATGTCAGATAGTTTTGTTAAGTTTTTGGAGGACCTAAAACAGATCAGAGATGGAGTAAAAGACATCCATTACGCATGAAGAAAATTGAGGCTCTGAGACGTGAAGTGACTTCGGCAGAAGAGTACAGAAATAAACAAGAGCACTGGACCTGATTCCCTTCAAAGTCCCTTTTCTCTCCCTACATACTGTGTGGACTCATTGAATGTTAATCATTGTTTTCTGACAACAGGGAGCATGTGCAGTACAGTTTTAACTTGAGAAAAACGTTGGCAGTTGCTGAAGAAGGGGATTTAATGAGCAATTCCTTGTTGATTTGTCATAGTGGGTTGTGAAGAGGAGTAAGGAAATGAAACAGAATAAAAGAAAAACAAGCTGGGAAGACAGAAAAGCAGGAGAGTGAGGAAGTAGGAATATTCCACAGGCTTGGTTTCGCTGAAACAAAAACTAGAGAAAGCCATGTGATGTAATAGTCCTTGGGCTTCTAAATTTTGCTTTGTAGCTTTTAGTCAGTAATCTTCTTTCTAATTTCTTTCTACCCGCTTCACTTTTGTCTTGTATGACACAATGCAATCTGGCCTCATTAGTTCACACTGCAGAACTCTCCAGTCAGCTTAGCTGTGATTCCTCCCTCCCCTGGCACACACGCACACACTTAATTAAACACACTGTGTATCTGAGAGCAGTACAGGTGCTTGGCTAGCACCCTTACTAGAGCTCTGAACTGGACCCTCCATGGTCCGACAGCTGCCTTTCAGTGCTCAGAGGACTCCACTAACTACTGTAGTTCAATAAAGTACTGAAATAAATGTGGCAAAGATTTTTTTTTTAACAGTTCCCATCATTTAATACCAAAAGAGTTAAATAAAGCAACTTAGCAATTGCCGTGTAGTAATTTACTCCTCAGAATTTGGTTTTACATTGATTGCCCAGTTTACTTTTGATGCTATATATGCTCTCTGGAATGTTTACCGATCATTTCTGTGTGTGCTTTCAGATGAACTTTGGAAGTGTCAGCCTCTCTTACACACACAAGGGCAGGTCTGTGCAGATGTCACTTTCTGAGTGTTTGGGCCGTCAGCTTTAGAATAGAGGCCAAACTGCATTAGGCGTTTCGGGTGAATTCTTCCTACCTACTTTGCTGAGGCTGAAGTTTCTTTTTGTAACATGATGTTGTCATCACTATTGTCATCAGAAAGACATATGAGGGGATTATCAACATTATTGTTTGTCAGGCTTCTACATTAATTTTCCTCAAAATAATAGTGCTTCAACTGAGGAACAGAATTATATTTTGCCTTGTCTCCAGAAATGCTTTTAAATTAGAATTGATGCTTAAGCTACATGACTTTCCACTGCTGATGTAATTTAGTTTTTTATCTGAATGTTTGATAAAGTTGCAGTATGACTCTCTTCTTGTAGTTAAAAATCCATTAACCTCCCTTCTAAAAACCTGTTGCTTTAATAACAGCAGCTTTTTATACCAAAGAAAAACACTGAAATATATTATCTTAGTCAAAATGCCTGTACCTATTTGTAGATCGGTCTTCTAGGTATGATAAGTTACAATGGTTGGAATAAATAAAATCGAGGGGAAAATGATAATTCGTTCAATTCACTTAACAATTTTTTATTGAGTGCTGTTATATGCCAGGATATAATATGAATATCATCTGTCTCATAAAGATACTTTGCTTTTCTGAACTTTAGTTCCTTTATCTGTAAAATGACAGAGTTGAAATAGTGACTTCTAAAGCCTAGTCCTCCCTGGAACATTCTATTATTTATTTTGCTCAGCTAGAAGATATTTCCAAGGATTTCACCTCTTGTATCAATAATTGAGTCTGAGCCCTTTGCAGAAGATAAAGAATCATCACTTCGGGTTTCAGATTCTGTGAAATAAAATTACTTTGAAAGCCATGGTAAGAAATGGTGATGATTTTGGTAGTCTTGCATTGACACATCTGGTCTAACCCATCATGCTTGTATTTATGTGGAACTGCTGTCCCAGTGTTAGTAGCTGTTCTCTGGGGCCCGTGATGACTAGAGAGCTGTGGTTGTTATTGGCAGCTAGTTCATCTACTATATTTCATAGAAATAAGGTATCTGCCTTCTTCTAATATCCCAATCCTTTATTTTTATTCAAACAGCACACTAGCATCCTTAATATAACACAGCTTTTAATAATACAGATACGTATATCACAAAGGTCAAAATTGATCCCTAGATATTAAGGGGTCTACAAGGATTCCACGGAGTTGGAGTTATATTATTAAAAACCTATAGTACTGAAGGAAATTACAGTAGGATCTCCTGATTAAAGCAAGAAGCAGAGAGGCAGAGACTGACTTAACACCAAGCATATGCACATATAAACTGCTGTCTTTTGAGTACCTTCTTACTATAAACATTTAATTTTGACTGTCGATGATGGTGGTGGCAATCGCAGTGAAGGCAATTTCTAAAATAAATACATAAATTGAAACATTGAGGTGCTCGTAGCAGAATTAATTTTGTCTTCCTGTTGATAGTGTTGAGGCTGTTTTCTTATCAGGTTAAGAAACAAAATGGTGTAAAACATCCAGCTAAAAGCAGCAATAAGAAAAATACCTCTCAAGGAATAATGCAGTGATTTATGTGGGTATCTTCAGTAAGTGCTCCAGGGATTTGTACGTGTAATTCCCCAAATGCCACAGCAGCAAGGCTTTCCATTAGCACCCTACCAGCCCATTCTAAGACCTCTGAGCACAAATGATACCACCCAGGAGATTTTTCCTAAGAGAGCTGTAAAGATTCTTTGAGGTTGTTTGCATTTCAAAAGAAATTCACTTAAATCATGAATCTTTGTCTAACCTTATGTCATCCCCCTTTATGTTCATTTGGGAGCAATTTGTCTATTCTTTTAGAAACTTTTGTTAGTTATCATGTTAACCAAATTTCCAAGTCACTGCAGGACATTAGTTTTGCCCTTAGCAATAAATTTATATTTGGATTTGTTACACCAAGGGAACTGGAAAGCTTCCACAAAATTAATTATTGATGTCACTCGGGACATAGTCTATTCTATTTTGTTTTCTAGGCTCAAAATGGTTAGCAGAACCCTAATAGAAACTATTTTGGAAGAGTCTTAGGAGCTGACAGTAGGCTTAAGCATATTATTAAAGACAAGTCCAAAATAACAGCTAAGAGCTCAAATGCAAAGGACATTAATTGACCTTAAATGCCTAATAATAAAAATTGAAAGAAATAACATTTTCATTATGTTTAAACATTTTGTGTTAGAAGTTTAGGGTGACTTCCCTTAGACTTCACCACCACACATTTTAAAGGGAGGAGCTAGCCACCTTGTCTGCTTGTCTCCTGCCTTTTTTAAGAAAGCACACTAAATTAATTTACTGCCAAAGAACAGACCTTCTGCCCTTTTCTTTTTTTTAAAAAAAAAAAAAAAGCTAAGAGGAGAAGACAAAACAGAAAAAGGTCAGGCTAATGGTCATTTCACTATTACTTGTGTCTTCACTTTATGGTATTTGTATATTCCAAAACATGTCTTTTCCCCCTCCAATATGGAATTAACTCCATTGTTCAAAAAACAACACAGATTTTTGGAACAATAGTTAACATTCGAAAATGCTCCAAAATGGTCATACTGAGATTCATATGATAAAAGCAAAATTAAAATTTATTTTCTCTCTTCATTTGGTTTATTATTATGCAAAGTAGAATCCAGAACAACTGGTATGTACAGAGTCTCCAAATCTCCAACTCTTAGTTAGTTCTCTTAGTGTGGAGGCGGGTCTCCCAGGTCTTCGTTATTTCCCTCGGTATAGTTAGAGTCCACAGATCCCTAACATTAGTTTCAACATTAGGTACACCATTCTCCCTAAACACCAGGTCATAGCATTGTATATGTTTATATTCATGGAATACACAAGCAATTTCTCTTTGTAGCTGAGACGACTCCCTGTTTTGCTGATTCTGTCCGTCAGTGTCTCAAGCTATCCATTTTACTGCTTCATTTCTGACACAGGTTAGCTCAGTGTGAGACTCGTTTCTGCATTGAAACTAATATTCAGAACAATAAACATGACAACTAAGAATGTTCCACCTGATGTCCCTGACACTTCAACTTACCCGTCCCGTGTCCTCTTCCAGCTGATTCCCTCTAAACATTTTTGAAGCAATCCTGTTCTATGCTGAAATGTTCACACATTTCTCTACCTAACTTAAATCAGGCAATCGATAATGCCGCACTGTGGGGGCAATGCTAAGAACGCAAGACAGCTAAGTAAATCTATGTTGATGTGTCTGTTTCTTCTGTGTAGAACTGACTTTCTTCACATGTGTTTGTCATATATATACATGATCTATAAGAAATATGAATTATTAGACCTGAAGAAAATGTGATACTAATACCATATTTTTATACTTGAAGCACTTAAATTAAGGTTGCTATTTATAACCATAAGGCATACTGTATATATTCTGAATTTTCAAAAATATAGATAGGGATCTTTTATTATGCCATTTTATATTTATTTTGTGATTTAATTATAATCAGAACATTTTAAAAAACTGCTTCAGCTGTAGATATAGTAGGCTAACAGACTCAATAAAATGAGAGGCCTGGACTTGGCATGAGAATTTCATTAATATAGGCAGGTTTCAACTTTTTCTGTCTGGTTTTATGTTAGAAAGAGGCATTTTAAAAGAATTCTATGTTGATAAGGAGGTATTTAGATTTCTTACTTTTCACTACAAGGCTATATCCTTTTAGCAGAATGTTTCAGTTCCTTGAACTCTAAAAGCACTAAAATATGTGACATACAAAAAGTTATTAAAATTATTTTACATCACCACATATTTTTGTCCAATCATAATATGTCTCAACTATTATTATAAGCTTTTGGAGCCTGCTCGACCTTTTATAATTTTATTTCATTTGGTTTACTTTCTAGTACTTTCATGAAAGAAAAAAATGGTTTACAAAAAAGTTAATTCACGAGCCAGTCACAAAAAGACAAACATTGTTTTATTAGTTCGATTTCATGCTGCTGATAAAAACATATCCAAGACTGGGAAGAAAAAAAACGTTTCATAGAACTTACAGTTTCACATGGCTGGGGAGGCCTCACAATCATGGTGGGAGGAGAAAGGCACTTCTTACATGGTGGCAGCAAGAGAAAAACGAGGAAGAAGCAAAAGCAGAAACTCCTGATAAGCCCATCAGATCTCATGAGAATTTTTCACTATCATGAGAATAGCAAGGGAAAGACTGGCCGCCATGATTCAATTACCTCCCCCTGGGTCCCTCCCACAACATGTGGGAATTCTGGGAGACACATTTCAAGTTGAGATTTGGGTGGGGACGCAGCCAAACCATGTCCACTGTATATATGAGATTCCTAGAGTAGTCAAACGTATAGAGACTGAAACTAGAATGCTGGTTGCCAGAGGCTAAGGAGAGGGAAGAATGGGAACTATTGTTTAATAGATACAGGGTTTCAGTTTCAGAAGATGAAAAACATTCTGGAGGTGGATGGTGGTGGCAGCCGCACAACAGCGTGAATGTTCTTCATGCCACTGAACTGGAAACTTAAAAATGGTTAAAATGGTAAATTTTATGTCACATATATTTTACTGCAATTGAAAAAATATTAATTCTCATGTCATTTTAGGAACAGAAAGATGTGATATCTTTCCTCACCCAGAGTGTCAGTGCTAACACTCCTATGAAAAAGACACGTTAACAAGGGAAAAGCATAAAAATTTGTTTAATCAAAGTTTTATGTGACATGAGGCCCTTCCAGAATGAAGACTCAAAGACCTAGGGAAAATTGTCCATTTTTATGTGTAGGTTTGATGAAGAATGGACGGCCTTATAGAATTCTGACTGGACAGAAAGCATACGATCTAATAGGAATAAACTGAGGTGGGGAAAGCCAGTGTCTTAATACATTTTCTGTTGCTATAATGGAACACTACAACAGTTTGGGTTTTTGTTTGATTTTGTTTATTTGTTCATTTGTTTGTTTGCTTGCTTGTTTTGAGACAGAGGCTCACTCTGTCACCCAGGCTGGAGTGCAGTGGCATGACCTCGGCTCACTGCAACCTCTGCCTCCTGGGTTCAAGCGATTATCCTACCTCACCCTCCTGAGTAGCTGGGATTACAGGCGCTTGTCACCACGTCCAGCTAATTTTTGTATTTTTAGTAGAGACGGGATTTCGCCATGTTGGCCAGGCAGGTCTCGAACCCCTGACCTCAAGTGATCTGCCCGCCTCAGCTTCCCGAAGTGCTGGGATTACAGGCATAAGCCACCATGCCTGGCCTATTTGTTTTTAAGAGACGAGGTTTCATTATTTTGCCCAGGCTGGTTTTGAACTCCTGAGCTCAAACAATCCATCCACTTCTGCCTCCTAAAGTGTTGGAATTATAGGTGTGAGTCACTACACCCGGCCTCTGGGTAGTTTTTAAATAAGTGTATTTCTCATATTTCTGGAGGCTGGGAAGTCCAAGATCAAGGGGCTTCATCTGGTGAAGACTTTCGTGCTTAGTCCTCTGACAGTGGAAGGCAGAAGACAAGCAAGTGCACAAGACAGAGGGAGGAAGGGGGCCGGATTCATTTGATTTATCAGAAACCCACTTCTGTGATAACTAATCCACTCCCACAATAACAGCATTAATCCATTCATAGGGCAGGGCCATCATGATCCAGGAACCTCTTAAAAGGTCTCACCTTCTGAGTATCATTACAACAGCAATTAAATTTGAACATTAATTTTGGAAGGGACATCGAAACAAGATACATTTGTTCAGATTTTACTTGGTCTTCCTGTGTAACTATCCTTCCTCTTGGGTATAGGGCAGGACCTCCTCTGGAATGAGGTTCTTATAACTTACTTTCAGACAAGGTAGGTCAGATAATTTTTTATGGCCAGCTCTTACCCAGATAGGAAGGGGAAGGTTGGAGTAATATTTCTAAGTTTTATGTGTACTTTGAGGGAGAGGGATTCTAGTTTCTATGACTTTGGAACAGGAATTCTAGTTTTTAATGTCTTGCCCTGGAAATGAAAGAGGGGCAAGAGACAGGAGGGTAGGAGAAGGTCAGGGAGAGACTATGCTTCTGAAGGCATTCCAATATCCCTTAGTTCAAAGTACTCAGCATGCCACAGCACCATACTTTGGGGTATTCTTTTCTTTTTTTTTTTTTTTTTTTGGAGACAGTCTTGCTCTGTCACCCAGGCTATAGTGCAGTGGTGCGGTTATAGCTCACTGCAGCCTCGACCTCCCAGGCTCATGTATTCCTCACACCTCAGCCTCCCAGGACCCAGGTGTATGCCACCACACCCAGATAATTTTTTAAAAAGATATTTCATAGAGATGAGGTCTCACTATGTTGCCCAGACTGGTCTTGAACTCCTGAGCCCAAGCAACCCTTCCACCTTGGCCTACCAAAGTGTCCGGATTTCAGGCATGAGCCATGACACCTGGCGGGAGTATGGTTTTCTGAGCTCCCAAATTATCTTTGTTTAGTATCTTTTCCCACTGTTTGTTATAGAAAATATTTAAGTGCTAAAAATTATAAACAAAATAACGTATATAAACTATATCTTACTATTCAAGAAATAAAGACATTATTTTATGTCTTCTCATTTTCTCTGCATAATGCTTTATAGTTGCAAACTAACTATGATTTTGTATCCTGCCTTTTTCCACTTAATGCTGAAAAATAAAGCTTTCTAATGTTATTAAACTGGTAAATGCAATTTTATTTGGTTGTTGATATTAGATAATGTGGATATACCGCATTTTATTTACTGTTCCCTTATTGTTGGACATTTAGGTCACTTCTAGCATTATTCTTTGTTTCCTTATGTGAACAATACTGGCATGAACATTTTTTTGTAAGAGTCATTGTGCAAATTTTTTATGGCTTCATTAGTATTTAAGTATTTGCTTAAATAGACTCATTTACTGACTCAAAGAGCATGAACATTTTTAAGGTTTTTTAACATGCATTGCAAAAATGTTTCTGAGAAAAACAAAATATTTACACTCTCACCAGCTGTGAATAAGGACTTCTATTTTCCAATGCTTTTATATATAGAAAGTTCTCTCCTTCCAAATATTTGATAAATTATTCAGTGCTGAGTTTTTACTGCTTTGTCTGTGGCTTTATTTTTACATTTAACTTTAAAATCAAGATGCATTTTCTATTTTAGTATAGGGTGAGGTGAACTTCTAAAGTATTTTCCCAAAAATCTATTCAGTTTTCATTTATTAAATAATTCTTGTTCTGTTTTTAAAAAGCATGTCCCCTTTTAATAGTTTTAAAAAATATATCAGAAATTATAATGACTAGAATAAATGGTTGGGCTCTATATGTGCTCTGCTAAGCACATTATATACAGTGTCTCAATTGAACTTCATGAGGATCCTTTGGAACCTCACTACCAGGTTCCCACAATTATTAAGCCCCATAACCAAGTCTACCAGGAAGAAATGAGACTTGTGGTTCAAATTCAAATGTATCTGAATCTAGGATCCAAAGTTTTAACTTCAAGAGGCAATGTTGAATCATCATTTTATAGAAACCAATGTGTTTCTTTAGCCTTCTTTTTAAAAAGTTTTTCACAGAATTTTAGAAACAAATGGTTTCAAATTTCTTAGTTACAAATACTTGCAGAGGAAACGGTCACCAAAAGTTATTTAAACTAAAAGTGATAAAATCCTGAAAATCAAGGATCTGGTAATTTGAGTTTTCCTGACACTGGGACACTGGTTTCACCAGTGGGACATCTCCCTTCATGGAATTCCCTACGTATTCCTTGTATGTACCTTCTCCCTTTCATTCCATTCAAGGCCCATCTGCTCATGAAGAATTTTCTTATGTCATTTGGCCCCGAGGAGCTCTTCTTTCTGCTTTATACTTATTTCTGGGCAGTTGTGCTATGGTTTGCATATTTGTGTCTCCCTCAAATTCATATGTTGAAATCCTAATTCCTGATGTGATATTATCAGTTAGTAGGGTTTTTGGGGGATGATGATGTCCCGAGGGTGGAAGCCTTATGAATGGGATTGTGCCCTTATAAAAGAGGCCACACAGAGCTGCCTCGCCCCTTCCACTATGGAAGACACAGCTGGAAAGTGCCATTTATAAACCAGAAAATGGCACTCAACAAGCATTGAATCTGCCTGTTCGTTGAATTTGGACTTTCCTGCCTCCAGAGCTGTGAGAAATAAATTTCTGTTGTCTATAAGATACCCAGTTTATGGTATTTTGTTATATCAGCCCAAGTGGACTAAGATAACTTATTTGAAATTTATCTTAACCTCTTTGAGTTTCCAGAAACCCATGCTAAATCCTTCATAGAAGAAAGATGCTCTAATTTGGAAGGATGCCCTTGTTGCCCCATACCAACTTGAGAGGGGATGTACTTGGATCAGGGACAGGGAGGGCTGTTTTTTCATGGTAATTCAGAGCAGTGAAATCAACTCTGATAATCAGTTGACAGTCGATGCAGCCAGATTACCCTTACTCCTAGTAATTTGCATTTGTATCTTCCCTCTCCTTATCCTCTGTCAACCACCACTGTGGTTTCGGTCTCTATAAATTTTACTACTCTAGGAATCTCATGTAGTGGAATTACACAGTATTTGTCTTTTTTGTGACTGGCTTGGGAATGAACATTTTTGCAACCCATTTTTTTTTCTTTCATGAAAGTACTAGAAAGTAAACCAAATAAAACAAAATCATAAAAGGTCAAACAGGCTCCAAAACGTTGTAACAATAGTTGAGACATGTTATGACTGGATAAAAATATGTAGTGATGTAAAACAATTTTAGTAACCTGTTGTATGTCACATATTTTAGTACTTTTAGAATTCAAGGAATTCCAACACTTTGCTAAGAGGATATAGCCTTGTAGTGAAAAGTAAGAAAAGAAACCTAAGTACCTCATTATCAACATAGAATTCTTTTAAAATGCCTCTTTCAAACATATTGAGTGTGTACATGTTAGAAATAGGATATATTTAGAATATTGTTAACTGGGCACAGTGGCTCACGCCTGTAATCCCAACACTGTGAGAGGCTGAGGCGGGCAGATCCCTTGAGGTCAGTTTCAAGAATAGTCTGGCCAACATGGTGAAACCCCATCTCTGCCAAAAAATACAAAAGCATGCCTGTAATCCCAGCTACTTGGGAGGCTGAGGCAGGAGAATTGCTTGATCCTTGGAGGCGGGGGTTGTGGTGAGCTGCGATTGCGCCAAAGCACTCCAGCCTGGGCGACAGAATGAGATCCTGTCTCAAATGTATATATAAATATATTGTTTCTGAATTCATAAAGAACTTTTCTTTGTCTTACTAAATATATCAGGTTTATTAAGCTTTTTTATATGCAGGCGATATCACGAGATTTGGGTAGGCTTTCAACATTCTATTATCCAATTTATGCCTAGTGTTCCATTATTGGAAAGCTAAGCATGTGGGAATTATTTACATCCTACTGTTCGAGGTCATTGCCAAGGTCTGATTGCAAAAATTCAAAAAATTGAAACCTCAGGCATAAATGGGTTAACATAAATAAAAAGCAAAAACAAAATATTAGATGATGCAACCTTATGCCCAAAGTATTTTTCATTACAAATTAGGGTGTAGGTCAAGAAAAAAAAAATAGAAAAATTACTTTTAAAAAGTTATGTGAAGTCAGCATTGATTTAACAGTAAACTATAAAAATAGTAAATACTATGAAAACTTTCATGAGTTTGTGTTTCTACCTGATGTGTCTTATTTTTAATTTTGCCCTTTTTAAAAGAAATTATTTACATAAGTGCCCTAGAAGTCTTTTCTTGTGATAAGGAGAAATGTAATAAAAGCCTAAAATTTTCTCAAATTATCTCAACTTAAGCAGCTCTGGTGCACTTTTCATGAACCAATGCTCAAGAATAATTGTGGAAGAAAACCATGTCCAATCTACTTAATATACATTTAATTTCTTGGGTCCTGTTAGTCATTTGAGCTATCTCTGATGGGGTCAAATAATCTTTTAACAAATCAATGATACTTCCCTTATCTATTTACTTTATCTTTCTTTTACAGAAGAAGGTTTTTTGTTGTGCTTGTTTTGTTTTTAACTCATTTCCTTTGAATTTAAAAGACGAAAGGTCACAGACCCAAAGACTGATTATTTTTCCACCTAGCAGTTTATAAAATTAGATACAAATGCCAAGACAACATTCTTACATTCTAGTAGACTTTTTTTGTTATTTTTTGGCTTAATATGTTTTTATTTCAGTTCAAAATTCTAGACAAAATAAAGATCTTCCTGTTGATAAGGACATATGGTAAGATTATTGTGCATATGAGCTGTAGTATATTAAGTAAGATTGACAGCTGATGTTGTTGAAGCCTTTTATTGCAGATACTCTATTCTGCTGATATCTGATCATAACTTTAGTAACTATAATATATGAAGCTTACTTCATAAAGAAATATATTCCGAGATGTGTATTTCCCACTTTCACGTACATATAGAACTAAGTTATGTTTTGAACAAAATTGCTCTTATTGTATATTCAAATGATCAGAGCTTTTAGTGCAGCATGGTACAAGAGAAAAGGCATGAGATTTTAGTGATGTGTACTTCCAGATCCCCCTAACGCTCCTGGCGGTGTGGCCTCGGGCAAAGCTCTTCTGTGAACTGACGGTTTCTCACCTATAGACTGGTGATAATGGTTGCATTACAGAGCCGTTGAAAAGACTAGAAATTGCATTAGTTTAAACCACATGAAACTGTTTTTGTAGATTAAAGAGTTCAAATGCTGGCATTTTGTATGATTCAACCTAACTTACCTGACTGAACTGGTAACTATTGCTACTAACATTGCTATTGCCAAAAGCTGGATTTAGAAAGATAAATATATATAGATTTTGGTGGCTGGGGGTCTTCTATGCATACGAAGATAGGGAAAATATGGTATTTGCAATGAACAGTGAAGCATTTTTGTTATTGTTCTTTAATGGAGAGACATAGATTTACGTATGGATCTGATTTACAGTGGCACTATGACCTGCCAAAATTAATTCAAGTGCAAAACTCTGAAACTCAGTTGTACAAAATGACATATTAGAACGTGGATAGTGAGAAGCCAAAACAAAAGATTATGGCATTAATACCATATTTAGATCAAGTTATATTTCAAATGTCGGGATATGCTGTGCTAATGTAGACACGTGATTTAAACACATTATGTTTTAGATTTCTATTGTGTAAGATAGGAGCCGGTTGTTCTTCAAATTGTGGGCCTGGGGCTGGGGCAGGTAACTGTGATGCTGGAGAACCCAGCAATAGGCCCAGCTTGAATAGCCCTTCTTTTCAGTGACAGCAGATGCATTTTAAAGCATTTGCATATATTGGGGTTTGTATGAGAAATAAGCTGTTAAAGTGTTTGAAAATTATTGGCCCATATTGTTTAGCCCCTTCTAACTCTAAAATTCATTGATTTTTATGATGCTACCCAACGCCAACATTGTTAAATGTCATCCTACAATCTGATTTGCATAGAGCTGCTATAACCGTGGATGGTTATAGGTTAAATATTTCTTGATCCTTCAGTGACCTTTTAGGAGACATTCCAAAGAGACAGAGTAAAAATGGAGTGTTCTCTTAAAATATCAAAGACAAGGAAAAGATGTAATCACTAATACCACATTAAATTTCTGTGCCTACCATAAATCCCATACGTGTACACAAAGGCTCTTTCATTACAAATTGGTCACACTTTTTAGAAGTGACACCGCTAATAACAACCCTTAAATGATATTAATCATGTTTAAAGAAAAGAGAGTTTGCTTTAGTAAAACATTAGCTAACTCTTGTTAAATTGATTTTGGCCTTTTTGGTTAATTGATTTTAAACACTATTTCCTTAGAGGTTTTATGATGAGCTGCATTGGAGGGAAATGACAAGATTTTTCCTGAAACACTGGCTAGAAATGATGTTTTCCTTTTTTTGTTCTTAAATGTGTACTTTTTTTTTTTACAAGTTGAACTTTTAGATGTAGGAACAATACGATTCAGAAAGGAACATCTGTCTTCAAACCTAAGTTCATTAGAATTCATTAGGTAGTTATAATTTTAATCTATGATTCTTAAAGAATAGAAACATGATACATTAAATAAAAACATAATTAATAGAGTAAAAGATCCATTATTCAACAAAAGCCTAAAAACCAGGAGGGCAGATGTTAAATGAAGTTCTGCTTGTTCATGTAAGCTGGCTTTCTTTCTCTCTCTCTATCCAACACCTGGCTCTCCTTTTCTTCCCTCTGGTAATAGAGTAAAACGTAGGTGGTCCTTTGACCACCCTTAGTCTCCAACTACTCCTGATTGTTCATTCCCTTCACAAAACCAGGTCTTTTCTAATACAACACCTTGCATTTTAATTCAGGAGAGAGCTCTTCCAGTTTAAATAGAGTTGCAGGAGACTGATCGATCGGGAGGACTTCCAACCCTATGACCTGTTCTCAGGGGTCTTGCATCTTAGAAAGTGAGTGTGAAAACTGCTGGGATCGGCATTACATGGCTGCAGCTCGCTTTGGAGTCACACACAGTTACGCAGTTCACCTTGTGAGTATCTCCGTCAGATCTCTATTCAAGCACAGCCCTGGCTGGGGATGGACTGAATTCCACCACCTGTTGTTGTGAGCTTAATCAGAGTTTTACCAGGGTCTTCTAGTGGAAAAATTACCTAAGCTGCTTGTGAGAGAGGAATGTCAAATGAAATAGTAATCCATTAGGTAGTAGTGTGGGAATGTAGAATAAGAGACAGGGATAATTTGGCAGCCTTTAAAAAAAATTCAGTGCATTTAAAGTTTAGAGTCTGTTAACTATATGTTTATACCATTTAAAATTCAGCCTCAAAAATGAAGAAAATGAGATTTCACACAACTGTAATGATTTTTAAAGTATCTGTACAGACCTCACTAAAAAGAAATTAAATTAGTGTGGCGAATGTAGAATAAGAGACAGGGACAATTTGGCAGCCTTTAAAAAAAATTCAGTGCATTTAAAGTTTAGAGGCTGTTGACTATATATTTATACCCTCTAAAATTCAGCCTCAAAAATGAAGAAAATGAGATTTCACACAACTGTAATGATTTTGAAAGTATTTGTACAGACCTCACTAAAAGGAAATTAACATGGAGAAACGAAAGTGTATCAAAATACTAAATGCACGTTAACTGATATGAACTTTTGTAGGTTACCGAAGGTGCAGAGAATAAATCTAGCATTTATAAACACCATTTCTAACTACACCTCCTCAATCACAATAGTTTTGCATACTCATAGTAAACAAAAATAGTTGCGGCATCAGTAAGAATTAGAGTTTGTTAAAAGCTTAGGATTTTTTGTTTAAAGGCAATTCTTACTAGGGATATAGACATACCACATTACACCAATGGAGGGAAGCAACAATGTGCATTATCTAGGCTGTTTCTACCTACAGGATTCATTTCCTTTAATGACGGTCAGAGCCTTAAAGGCTTAGGAATTGGGTTGCACTATTTTTGATGTATTTAGGTATTATTTTATCAACATTGATAATTTAAATTTAATATATGAGTTTTAAAATAATTTTACATCAAAGTTATGTTTGCCTTCTTTTTTGCCTCAAAACCACATTCTCCTTTGTATTTCACTCCAAAATCATGCCTTTTCAATTATAAACCCAACTCAATGGGAAAATATAATTTAGTTAATAGAAATTACCTAAACAGCCAATCTCTCAGAAACCATCTATCTTATAAATTAAGGTGCACCTATAATTTAATTTATCTTATCATTATTTTTCTACTCTCTTTCCAAAATATTTCAATTCTTATTAGATTAAGGATATGATGCCTTGTGATTGCAAATTACATTAAGACACTAATATTGGCTAATGCTTAAAGCTAAAAGGATTTTATAGAAATTTATATTTCTTTCTCTTAAATGAATACATCTTGAGTCAACCATATTTTCTAATTCATACTTAGAAACACTTCCTCCCCCACAAATAAATCAAGATCAAAGTTAAAACACTTCCTCCTCTCAAAAAGTGGTGCTATTGAAGAAATGGAAATCATACAGTGAAATGTAATTGGTAACAAATCTGTGAATGAAAAATAAATTAATAAAAATCTACAGATTTGGGGAAATATAATTGGACTGAGTTTAGTAAGATGCCACAAAAGGTAATTCACAACAGTTGATCACCAGGATAACCTGGGGTGGCTGAAATAAAAATTATCAGGCTAAATCCTAGACGTTTGAATTCAGTAGTTCTGTGCCAGGGTCTGACAACCTGAATTTTTAAAAGTGTATTGGGCAATTCTGACAATCAGCCAAAGTTGGGAATCACTGATTTACAAGATTTCAGTAGATAAATTTTGACAATAAAAGCTTCTTACCCAGTGGCCATCTTATTTTTCCATCCATCCATGTAACTCACCCAGTGGTTATCTTAATTTTTTATCTATCCATGTAGCTGATATTCTCATCATCAAGTGACTCTTAAATCACAACAAAGCATACATACTATTTCCAGGAGATTAAATTCACATCTTATTCAAATTAGTTTGATGGTGTCATTGAATCATTTAACTTTTGTAATTTATGAGCATGAACTTTTGTTTTTATCAGGGGAATTAATCTTTAGGTTGAAAGTTTCATGAAGCCTTGAAATAGAAAGTAAACAAAAGAGGTAAGATCCAAAGACAGACTTATAGATTTCTATTATTTGGTGCTTGTCTTCTCCAAAGTCATATATCTCAAAATGGACCACAGGTTATTCCATGGTATGCTGTAGTGGAGCCAAGAGTATGGAAAACCACAGTATAAACTGTACACATTCCTGAAGTATCAAATTTTTTATATCTTATTTATTATTTATATTACAGTGAATACAAAAATAATATGGAGCAAAACATTTCATGTATTCATTGCCCTTCAAATAGTCATGTATATATGACCAAGGTCTTCTAGAGGACAAATTACCTAAGTTGCTTGATTTAGGTAATTTGCTTTACTTAGTGACTATTTGAATATATAAATATTAAATATTATATAAATATATAAATATACATATTCATTTTTAGATTAGAGAAAAAGAATAATACCTTCCAAAAAATTTCAAGCCTACATAAATTTGATTTAAGTTGGGTGCTCCTCATATCTCTTTTCTTGTTATATCATGACACCAAATGAGGAATCAATTCATCATTGATTTTGAAACCTGGATGAAAAATCTTTTGCATAAAATTTCAAAATAAAGGTCTCACCAGGAAATAGACAGCACATTATAATGATAGTTTGAGTAGGGCTTAAAAAAGGGGCAATTAACAAAACTTTATGCAAAGGTTAAGGAAAACTACCCTTGGGATTATCAGAAGGAGAAGTTCTTAACCACTCAGGCCTGAAAAAGGTAGCTGTAGAGAGATGTTCATCTGACAGGTCTGAGGCCTTTTGCAGAGGGTTACAGGGCTGCAGCCAACTGGGATCAATCTGGTTGGGAAACACTCTTGAGCTCACTCTCCCCTTACCCTATAATCACTTGTAAATGCTTAACATTGGCCACAGTCCAGCAGAAGCCAAGCTATTGATGCTGTCCAAATGGACCAGTTTCTCCAGGGCACTTGGCAGGGTGAAGCGTTTGGAGATGAATTTTGAGGAATAAGCTGAAGATACTCAACACAGAAACATGCCTTTTGACATTACTAATATGCATACTTATTTTAATTTGCATGTGAAAAATTGATATTTATTCATTTGACGTATTTATTGAAGGCCTACTATAGGTCAGACCCTGAACTAGGTACTAAAGATACGATAGCAAACAAAACACACTATATTCCTACATTCACTGGGCTTACTTTCTGTATATAAACAGGCAAAGGAAGGAAGGAAGGAAGGAAGGAAGGAAGGAAGGAAGGAAGGAAGGGAGGGAGGGAGGGAGGGAAAGAAAAAATAAAGAAAGAAGAAAGAAAGAAAGAAGGAAAGAAAGAAGAAAGAAAGAAAGAAAACGAAAGAAAGAAAGAAAGGAAAGAGAGAGAAAGAGGGAAGGAAGGACCAACAGAAAGAACAAATGAAAGAAAGGAAGGAAGGAGGGAAGGAAGGAAAAGCAATACGGAGAGGGAGAGTGAGAAAGGAAGGAAAGAGAAGAAAGGGGGGGATGGAAGGAAGAAAGGAAGGAGAAGAAAGAGAGGGAGGGAGGGAGGAAGGAACTTGGAAGGAAGGAAGGAAGGAAGGAGAGAAAGAAAAAGACCTTCAGATTCTCTAGGAATATGAAGAACATTAAGTAAATCAGGACAGCGACTGACTGAGGCGTGGATCCCAGCGTTGTCTTAGTTAAGAATTCAATAAAAAGCCTCTGGGAGAGAAACAAGAACTGAGAGGAGCCAGCCATGGGACCATCTGAAGAAAGGCATCTGAGGAAGAACGAACAGCAAGGGTAAAGGTCCTGAAACTGGGTCAGGACTGATGTGCTCAGGGAAGAAAACGAAGGACTGAGAAAGAGCCCATAATTTGGGAGAGTCTGATCAGCGCTGAGGTTGGAATGGAAGATCTAGCCTGGCCACATGTGGAATCATGGGTCATTTATAAAGAGGTGGACTTTTATTATAAACGTGGAGATGTGTTTGGAGAATGTTAAGCAGCAGAGTTGTGATCTAATTTTAGTTTAGTTTTGTGTTTTCTAAATTGATTGCTCTTCCTTCAGGAGGAGAAGCAGAAAGCAGGTTATAAAACTATTGTAACAGTCCAAGCAAAAGATTAGGGTGTTGAGGACTGGTGGTAGGTAGAGAGAAGAATGAGGGGAGTCAAGTTCTTGGTTGACAGTCATTTCTACATATATACTTCAATTTTATTGACACCAAACTAATATGAATTTTGAATGGACAATCCTCCGTGTTTCTGAAATCAACCAAGTTCAGTGAAAACAACATAAAACCAAACCTAAAAACTGATACTTTGGATAGGCCTTCTGATTTCGCTTGTATAGGTTATTTATGGCAATTAAGTTAATAGAATTCTGAAATTATACCAAATAAACCTAAAAGGCAAATATGTCTATAAAACAAGATCTAACTTGGTTATAAGAGTGACTTTTTTCTTTTAAGACAGAGTCTCACTCTGTCGCCCAGACTGGAGTGCAGTGACATGACTTCAGCTCACTGCAACCTCTGCCTCCCAGGTTCAAGTGATTCTCCTGCCTCTGCCTCCCAAGTATCTGAGATGACGGAACCTGCCACCACACCCAGCTAATTTTTATATTTTTAGTAGAGATGGGTTTTCACCATGATAGCCAAGCTGGTCTTGAACTCCTGACCTCAGGTGACCCTCCCCATAGTGCTGGGATTACGGGCATGAGAACTGTGGACCCAAAGTGATTTTTAAATAGTATATTTATCAGTACAAATATATAATTTTAGAATAAATTCTTTCTTATAATGGTTTTGTATTTTGGGCTTTGGCAACTAAACAACATATAAAATTATGAAGACCACCTGTGAGAAAATGTTGTTAACATCATAGAGTACTTAAACATTGTCTCCAAAATAGTTTGGCACATTAAATACAATTCTTATGTGGAGAAGAAATGCCAGTTATAAAAAAGATAAACAATATTGGATTAGAGTTTTTATTTTTGTAAAAATTGTTAAAAACTTGGATTTGATATATTGTTTGAATATTTACTCCAAATTTAAATCATGGTAAGTAGTCTGGTTAACAGTGATTTACTCAAAGGGAAAAGTTAACTGCAACCCTCAGTCAATTTTCTCAGTATTTCAGCAAGTTATTGGTGGAATGAGGGTAAATATTCACAAACTGAATTCTCAGTCCAGAGTTTAAGTGAATGATAATGGGAATAGCTACCATTTATGTGTCATGTGTTTTCAAGGATCAGTTAGTCACTGGGCTAAATGCTTCAAACAGATTATCTCATTTAATCTTACTTTTTAAGTAAGTATTAATTTATTTTTGTCAGAGAGATAAGGAAATTGACCACATGGCAAGAATGCTTCAGTGTCCTGACTATTGATTTCATTATAATATCTGTATCATAATCTTATAATGGGTTCACATCCAAAAGAAGGAACAAAATAAATAACAATAGTCTATACATTTACTCAGCAAATTGTTATTGAGCTTCTGTTTTGTATCATACATAATTCCAGATCCTAGGGATAAAGTTATGAACAAAACAAAAGAAAAAATTCTCTGCTTTCATGAAGTGTTCTCATTCAGGCCCTTTTTCTATTTAGTGTGTATTCTATGTTTTGTTCCTAGATGATTTCATGCCAACCTGAGAAAAGTCTCTAATTTTCATATCTTGACAGATGTTTTCCAATTCTATATCTCTAACCCCGATTTTTCAGGTGTGTTTTCAGCTACCCTGTGTGTTATCTACGTATATGCTGCATCACCTTCTCAGATATGAAGTGAAGTCCAGAGGAATCTATTCTTTCTCCTTCTTAAATGTTCCTCAAGCAATAAGATCACTATTCCCCCAACCCCAAAGGAAACAAACCTGGAGCTAGTATTGACGTATATTTCTCCCTCATCTCACCTATCTGTGATTGATTATAAGCTATGTACATTTTACCAACTTTATCTATTATCGCTTTGGAATATGAGTCAGTCATATACATACAGGCAGCAATGAAAGTAATCATATATAGATGCTACAAATAATTTCACTTAGAAAAAACCAACATTTCTTAGCAAATGCTTGTTCTTAAATGAGAAGATAACTGTTCTCTCTTTTCTATAATAATTATAGTCTCAGTTGATTTTTTTGTAACACCAATTACACAGACCACATTTAATTTAATTTGAATGAGGTTGATTTGTTTTAAATTTCAAGTTCAAGAAACCAAACTTTTTTTTTCTCTGGGGAACAATTCATAGAGTGATATTCTTAGAACATAATGATTTTATAATTTTAATATAGTATGCATGAAGCATCAGAAACTTGGACTTGAGCTTTCTGATAGTATCTAAGGTTCCCTGATGGGAAATAATGAGCTGTGACATTAAAAATTTAAAAATATGTAATTTTTACAATAACTATATATTCTGATAATAGTATATATCAAATTGGATTAAATTATGCAGTGTTGAAATTCATTTAAAATAACAATATTGTACATAATTCTTTGGCAAGTAAATATGAACATTATACTATAAAAAAGTCCTTTTGGATAATGATTTTAATTAAAATTATTTTTAAAAGCATTCATACTCAGACCCAAGGATTTCCCTTGTAGGAATGTATCTTACAGAAATGTATCTCACAGATGCTCAAAGATGTTTGTACAAAGATACTTCAGGATTCTTTTCAATAACAGAAAACAATCAAGTTTAAAATTAACAGGTGCAGAAATGGATAAACTATCATATGTGCATAGTATAGGATGCTATGCTATTTATGGCCATGAAAATATTTTGAAGATACAAAAATCCCTTTAAGAAAACCACACTGCAGAATATTGTCTATAGTAAAGTCCCACTTTGTTTAAAAAGTAAACTGTGTAAATAAGTGTATGTGTGTTTTCAAAGAAATGCAGAAAAAATGGGCAGGAGGAAGATCTCTAAATATATAGTCCCAGGTGGCCATCTCTGAGAAATGTGACTGGAATAATGTATGGTATGAGGATGGGTGTTCATATTTTTAGTATCTTATACAGTGAAGATTTGGTGGGATAAAATAGGAAAAAAGTATATAATAAAAGCAAAGCCTGAAAAAAATGCATGTATCTGTCATTTGTGATGAACTCATAATTACTATCCCCTACATTTTAATTAATGCATTAAGATGATTACATAAATTATGAACAGTTATAAATCAAAGCTTTGAACAAAGGATTTGAGTTGATGTGTATTTTCTCATCCCAGGCTTTGATGCCAGTTGGAAGAAGGCAATTCTCACTTTTATCCACCTGGTTGTCCTGGGCATTGTCCGCGTATTCTTTCCTCTCATAAGAGTCTTCTCTGTTGGTTAAAGAATGTGTGGCTCCTTTGTTTGCATCTGGAATGAATTCACTCTTATCTTGCTTGTGACTATGGCTTTAAAGTTTTAACAGATTTAAGGTACAAATTATTTTTAACCTTTTACTTAACCACCATATATTTTCCTCATTCATCCTAAGAGAGGTATATTATCTTTTTTAACTTAAACTAATAAATCTTATACTTCCTAATATATTGAGTAGTATTTAACTTTTGATTTTTATAATTTTTTTTCCTATTTTTTATCACTTATGCCTTGTCATTATAGCAGTTTTATGATATTACTTTAAACTTCTTTATTTCTCTTTCAAATTTTTATTCTCTTAGGCCTTGGATTTAGACCTCCAAAGTCATTTCTCTAAATTCCATTATTTCTCCCAGTGTAGAGTAATGATAATGAATATTTCAAGAGTGCTCTATCATTTACAAAGTATATTCCTAGACATCGTTCCATAGACTATTTTACCAGTCCTATCAGGTAGTTTTGTTAATCTAACTCTCTCTGTTTCTTTTTTTCCCATTTCACTCCATGACCTTCTTCTTGTTCCTCTTGTCACTTTCACAGATACATTTCTAGAGTAACTTTTGAAAAGTCTTAATTTGCTGTGGTTTTTCTCTTACTTCTATTATCTTTCCTTTAGTTTCCCCCAAACCTGCATGTACATCAGAACTTTCCAAGGGGATTTATAAATCAGACAGCTTTCTTGAACACACACACACACACACACACACACACACACACACACACACACTCTAATATTAAAATTCTATTATCAACATTTGGCCAGTATATACATTATATGTGTCTATTTTTGATTTCTATATTCCTATTAATCATGTATATGGTCCTGGTTGGATGACGCCGGAGTCTTAAAGGTATAGTGAATCCTTAACAAACATAACAGGCAGGAAAGACTACTTGTACCACTGATGTGTGAATGACTGTAGAAGTGACTGTCTTTACCCTTTATGTGGTAAAGATTAACTGGTAGCTAATAGAATCTGAAAAAAAAAAGTCTATAAGCAAATATATCTAAAGCTCAAATAAGACTAACTTGATTTTATATAATTTATACTAGAAGGTTATTATTAAACTAGTTTTCCAAGAAAGCATTTAGTCTAATAATTGACTCATTAAAAAGCAACCATTCAGAAAATCAATATATTCTTTGAAGGATGAAGAGACAGAATATTTGTGAATAATGTCAAGTTCTGGTGTAAACACAATTCAGACTAGAACACTGCATCCTTCTTTGTGGCATAATCTTCTTTATAACTTTGAGGCTAGGGCAGCTTTAGAAACCAAATTCACATTCTTGGTCAGGTTTCCTCAGAAATCATAAATAATCCACTACCATGGTAGAATCAACATCAATCGGCCAATCCATCAATTACTAGTCTTGTTTCCTTACAATCTTCTACTGTCATTTATAGCATTCTTATTTTGTTCCCTTTACTCCATAAAGTACAATATTTATTAGTCCTCAAAGAAGATTCATGTGTACACCACCACTTTCAACAAAACTTCTTTTCTTCTCATTATAAAAACATAAAGCCCATTTTGAAGCATAAATGAAACTAGTTCATGAGAACTGAACGATGATCATTCTTTACAGCATATGCCCATTTTACTTTATAAAATACATTGAACAACAAATATAAGGACCGGTATGCCAAACAAATGGTCTATTATTGGCAATTAATAGGATAATAGGATTAAATGTGTTCCAGAAACTGTGCTTGGTGCTCGTCATGACAAATGTAAAGACCTGGGCAAAAAACTCCCAAGGTGGCTGGAGGCAAACTGTGTTTTCAGATACTTAAAATGCAGCCCCTGGCGCACCACAGCAAGGCCGCGGCCATGGAGTTAGGAAACGCTTTTCAGTGGTGGTGCCATTTGAATGGGGAGAGGTTGGACAAGGTCTGAACGGTGGGAAGCAAAGCGTAGGTAAAGGGAAAAGCCTGTCAAGCTTGTCCAACCTGTCTTATTTTGTTGTTGTTGTTCTGTTCTGTTTTGTTTTGTGTTAGGCTTTTAGCAGCCCGAAGCCATGGTTTTTGGTTTCTGTCTCTAGTGATAAACGTAGAAGAGGGATGAGAAAGGGACTTGACTGGCTCGATCAGAAACAGAAACTAAGAACCCATGACCACATTTTCTTCCTTGGACACCTAGCGAGGCGCGGTATTTCTGGGGAACACTGCGTCTGAAATGTGTTAAGATGGGGACTGCATGAGAAGCCCGGTAAAGCTGCTAAGGTGGATGGAGTCTAACTTTGTAGAAGGAATGGTTTCTGTCATCATCATGACATTGTTTTAGAAAACTGTCTGAAAAATATTTGAGAAAACAAATATCAGCACCAAAACATTTTACCTAAAGCAAAATGCCTATGCTGTAATGGGGCTTTCTTCTGACTCTGCTACACATCTCTCAATAACCATTTTGGTCCCAAAAGCATGAATGAGAACTTTGATGATAAGCAGCTTTCAAGTGAATTTAGACATTTGGTTTCGATTGCTTTCCTGGATAAGTTAGAAATACCATGGACGTTGTATAGCTTCAGGCAAGTGACTGACCTAACAGGGTTTCTATTTTCACAGGGAGTAAAACGTGGGAGGAGGCATAGCTTCAATTGCAGTCTCTCCTTCTACTTTCAATCCTGAACTATTACTCAACTAGTTGCCAGCAAGCAACAAAGAACTAAAAGCTGAAGCCATTGTTGCCTATGGATTTTCTTCATACCTCTTTCTTCTTTTCATACCATTGGCAGGATTACAAGCCACAAAGCCTATTCCTATATTTGAGAAAGCAACCAAAAGAGCTATGAAGATTTAATTAATGTCAATAGTCATTAAATCTTGAGATTTCTAAAAAGTTTAACATGACAACAAAATATTTCTGTTATTGATGTACCCAGAGTTTATGATACAGACCTTTACTATAAAGGCACTAAAAATTAATTATCTTTGATTCAGATAAAACTTTAAGATTTTCAAAGTTTTTAAAAACTGATTTATCAACTGAAACAAAATCAAAGAAGTGAGCATACATTTGTGTATAAAAACATGTTTTAAGTTTGATGATATATTCTGAGACTGCCACATTCATAATAAATACCTCTATTAGAGCATCCAACTAGATAAATCCCAGGCAGAGAGAGAAAACAGGCATCTCACAACTTTTCCAGAAAAGATTCACTGGATCTGATTAAAGAACCTCCATGCTGGCTGGGTGTGGTGGCCCACGCCAGTAATCCCAGAACTTGGCTGAGGCAGGTAGATCACCTGAGGTCAGGAGTTCGAGACCGGCTTGGCCAACATGGCAAAACTCTGTCTCTACTAAAAATACAAAAATTAGCCGGGTGTGGTGGCACGCGCTTGTAATGGGAGGCTGAAGTAGGAGAATTGCTTGAACCCAGGAGGCGGAGCTTGCAGTGAGCCGATATCGCAACATTGCACTCCAGCCTGAGTGACAGAGTGACAGAGTGAGACCCTGTCTCAAAAAACAAACAAAGAAAAAAAAATCTGCATGTCTGGAAAGTCTACCCTGCAGTCAGTCTAAACTGAGTAGAGAAGTGGCTGTGAAGAAAGGCATGGGAACAAAACAAAGGACTAGGACTAGTGGTGATTATAATTGTTCTTGTGTTACGCATTGAGTATGTACAACATACTTTTCAAACTTGTCTATATGTACTATCTTATTTAGCCTCACAGCACTGTGAGCTAGGTAATATCACTAAAGTGTTCCTCCAAAAGAAATTTCCTATCTTATTGCCTATTCTGAATTCTTCCTGGATATGGAGGTGTCTTGCTCCCATATTTTCTGCAGCTGTAGGGACAGTAATTATCAAGTATGTTTTCAGAACTGTAAAGTAATGTGCTGATTCTTATTTCATGAAGGTTATTGCTTCCAAGTAGTTTAAGGAACTACAAAGGTGCTACATAACAAAGAATATTTATTATGCATTGACTATATTCACAAATGTATATAGAAAAATATTAGAAACTGTATAGAGATTAAACACTAGAGAATAATATAGTCAAAACACTCAAGAGATAGCTTGCTTTCTTCTTTTATTTTTCCTTGTGGTTAAACTATGAAAGACTCAGGGAGATTTCTGATCTACCTTAATTACAGTGTATTTCTAGACATATGGTCAGTCATCAGAATGCTTTGATGTTGCCATTATACATGAATGTTTGAGCAGGTATTTGCCTTTTTCTTTAATATGTATTCTGAACATAGACTAAGTAAATATTATTGTACTATTTCCCTGACTTTCATGGGTGTGCCAGATCAAAAAGGAAAACATAAAAAGGTAACATAAACCACAACTAAATTAATAATTATCTATGGGTGAGATGTAGAGACAGACAAAAAGATATCATTGAAGAATAGATCCAACTTGAAATTATTTGCCAGTGTTTAGACAAGATTAGAAATTTCAAAGCTTAAATGAATTATTATATTTGTGTATTAGCTCTTCTTAGGAACTAAAGACGTCCCTTTTTAATATTAAATTATAAGTAGAATCATGACTATGTTTTTATTCTAATAGTAATTGGATTTTTGAATACTTTTAAGCTACTTTACTAAAGTATTAATTTTATAATTTCAAATTATCTGTGATTATAAAATAGATCATGATAAAGTATGATGAATATTTTAATATAAAATAATGTATTATCAATATAAGTCACACCCTTAAATATAGCCAGAGTCATCCTTAAGATTTAAATTTTGAATATACATAAGCATTATAAATTTTTAGCGAAAGAAACATTTTATGTGGTGTATAAGTTAAGATATACACTAATAACATTAATAAATTTAGAATTAATTTGTCATCAAGTCCCATAACACAGGCTATAAGGGTCATTTCTAGAACATGAAAGAGATAATCTAGGGACAAATAAATTATTAATTTGAACACTCATAAATTTAGTACTATAAATGTTAATGTGACTGAAAGGTTAAATTTATTTTAAAAGCTAAATTCATGCATGATAATTAGTAACACAAGATTCACATACATTTCTACAAGTATAGTACCATACTCTCTCCAATAATATAGTAAACTTAAAAATGCTTTTATTTAAAAATTACTCATTAATTCCTGATTTGGGCTAGTTATTTTGCTAGGTGCCTTGTGAAAATTAGTGAATAGTAAAGAAACACAAAAAAGAAGACAGGATCCTTCGCATTGATCAGCTTACATTCTAAGCAGATGGTCACACACGTGTGCAACGGAATATATTAAGCAGAAAGTTTTTGGAGCAAAAAGAAAAGAACAGCTTCATATGTAGTTCTAGAATTGTTAGCTTATTAAGTATTAGAAGGATTTGCATGATGTCATTACTGTTTGAGTTTGATATTATGAGGAAGGCCTTACCCACACCTAGAGAATCTTGGCACCATTAGCCCATTTGGAATTCTAGTCTAGAAGAATCATAGATTCGAAACAGGACGATGTTTATGAAATGGAGAAGTTACAATTTGCATCATTTAGAAATCCCCCTTCAAAATCCCCTCTCAAACCCCCCTGTTCATGTGTTGGCAGAGTTGTCCATCACCGACCATATGTGAGAAGATCTGCTGTTCTTTGAATAAGCATCGTATTCCTGCTGTGGTTTGCGATCTTTCTATTGTGATACTCACAACTATTTTTAATACCGGTGAAATGGTGTTTCAGTCTGTTGTAAATTTAGAGCATATGTTGACCAGTGACAAGAACCAGAAGAATGCCACACATTTTATGAACTGTTAATAAGTCCGTAAACCGATGGTTTTGTAGCCAAAACTCTGATACTACTGGCATTAGCTGACATTCCAATTTGGATTTCTCCTTGAAAATGAGTCTGCTTTAAAGTAATAGCTCTGCTCCTGCCCTATTTTGCTCAAAGTACGGTATCAGATTTCATTTATGCAACATAATTTTAGAGGGAGAAAGAAGTGGAACTATACTGTTGCTTCTTTGTTCTTAGGTGAAACCAACATTCACTGTTGTAGAGTTGGTGCTCGTATCTAGAAATTTAGCAGGCACACAAATGATGTCTGTTGGGTAAACTTGAAGAACTTCACCGTGGCTCTTAAATATATGGTGTTAAACTGGATGTGTTAAGACTCATAGCATGTCATGTCATGTTTTGGAAATTACCTCTGTATCTAAAGCATTTTATTATTCAGATTTTACAAATGTGTGTAACAAATGAGGTAGCATCTGTGAACACACTTTTAAACTAAAAAGCACTTTAGATGTGAAAGGTATTTTTTATTTATTTATTTTACTATCACTTTATATATGCATTTCTACCCCCATTCCACTTTCTTATATTCAAAATAACTTTCTTCAATAAGTATTATTATTAAAAATGTTTACCAATTATTTGCTAGATTCAAAGCTCTGTCTTAGGAACTTTGCACACAAAGACATGTAAGACACTATCTCTGTCTTCAGGGATTTTTAAGACATTTGAAGAAGCCATGCGTAGCAAGAAAGTCATGAAAATGCCAGCTACCTATAAATAAGTTTCTAATGGGTGTTTGTAAACATAAATATTGAAAGAGTTCAGAAGAAGGAATAACCACTCTGCCTGAAATAAGTTGCAAATGCTTAGACTAGTTGGAACTTAACAGGAGACGCAGGGCCTTGAATAAGGAGATAAACTGAGGGAGAAGCATCCAGACTGAGAGGCTGGCGAAGGGGAAGCTCTGGAGGCAGGGTGTGGATCTGTTGGGTGCTTAGCAGTTAATATTTGCTGTTTTAATGATTCTTACTGGTAGGTCTTCACTGACCTACCACGTATATGTGCAGATATAAGGGAATCACTCAGGTTTATAGAGTCCATGTACATCTGATCACAGCACATGAGTGAAATAACTTCCTCAGGGGTCTCTTTCTAAGGGGAAGGTTCTTAAAGGTCTTGGGGAGTATTTTCGGCCAAAATCAGGACCTGGTTCTTTTTTCCTTTTCTCATTGGACATTAATCAGGCCATCTAGACTCAGGTTGAAGTGTAATATAAAGGAGGCATAAAATAACTCTGGAAATGTTGGGAGCAAAAGAGTGCAGAGAGCCAGAAATCTACCAGGAAAGATGTGGTGAACACCTGCTATATAGCATGTATTGTGCTAGTTGCAGGAGGATACAAAAGCAATGGAAATTTATCCATATCTTCAACTTTACTAATTTTTAAGAAAAACAACACATGAAACAGACAAAGAACACAAAGGTATATATGTTTCTATACTAAATTGGAAAGTACCTACTTACAATGATGAAAATCAGCACGGCGGAATAAGGCCACATTAGGAAACTTAACAGTGGCAGAAAGCATGCAACTCTTGAAAAAGGTATTTCATACAAATCCGAAGGGCTCCTTCCTCAAGCATGTTGTCAGTCTCGACACACATTTCTTGCTAAATTGTGGGTCTTTTCTGTATTTAGTCAAGAACTGAAATTTCTGTACTTATGACTAGAATGAATACCATTAGCTGGAATACAGTTTCTCCAGGGGATAAAACACGATTGATATTTCTAAACTGTGTAATGTTATTTTAACAAGAAGTCCTACACCAAGAGCATTTAACTCTGTTCTGTTGTAAAGACATAGGTTCAAACAAAAGTGTAAATAACAGCAGACGTGTTGGACATTTTTCTCTTCAAGGTAAAGGAACCTATTATCTGGAGTAAGGGATTTATAGGTAACCCCAGTTATCTAAAAGGAGGTTATTGCCTTTATTTTGTAATAACTTTGAGTGCCCTCTCTTACTTATGGTCAGATTCAAAACCACCCAGGCCGTAGGTGCCAGTACTAATCCTGGGTCTGAGTAAAGAAACAAGAGTTCATTCCACAATCTATTTACTTATTAATAGGTGTTCAAGATCATTACTCATTTTACAGTTAAAAATAAAGGAAAACTTCTCTTCTCTCAGTAGATAATTGAAAACGTATTCTGTAAGTACATCGTCACTCCAAGCAGAAAGCCTGAATACACGACACAGAAGACCTGTGGATTTGGACTGATTGGGAGAAAGCCAGTGTGAACATTAATGCAGTTTCATTGATTTCGAATCTAAATATTAATTTGAGCTATATTTAATTAAATACTTATAAGTTGAAGCCTTGCTGGGTCTGCTTCAATAAATAGATATGAATATTAAGATCCATTAAAAAGTGTTTTACTAAGCAAATGAAAATGTTTCCTATGATCAGGCTTACACCCTCACTATACTTGGCAAGCCTGTCTGCAGTGTGTGAGAAGGTGGACTTAATTCAACCTTTCCAGAGAATCGCCAGCACATAAGCTCCATTAATCACCAAACTCCCCCAGGCGTGAAAATTAGTCATAGGCTACTTGTGCACTCACTTGAGAATATCAAGATGTGAAGAGTTTTTGTACTCAATTACCTGTATAACTTTTTCCCTAAAAGGAAATACCATTATGTTTAAAGTAACTATTACACACGGTATGTTATGAGCCTCGGTCTCCATAGCTATAAATTGTGAGTAATAATATTTGTCTTACTATTATGAGTATTACATGTATGTTATTTTTGTCATGTAAGGATTAAATGTAGGTGGAAGTTTCTTGAAATTCTATAAAGTATTTATGTTAAACATTGAGAATATTACCTGAGACTAGGACCTCTGTCTTTAAATTTTTGGTCCAGATTTCTTGAAAATACTTTCGACTTCTCTCTTTCTCCCTCTCTTTCTTGGGTTAATGTTTTACACAATCTAGCTTTCATTTTCTTTTCAATGTTCTTCTCATCTTTAGTATCTGCAGTATGTCCTTATCTCCATTATCTATTATAATAGATGAATGCAAATATCAATCAATTTGTCCTCCAAAAATAAGCAACGATCAATGCTCCCTAATATGTAGGCCAGTATAATAACTATTTACTGTGTCAGGTTGTAAAACTGACCACAATACATTGTAGAATCTTCCATGAAGAGATAGAATCTCTCCACCCTGGATTCTGAGCTGGTCTTGTGGCTTGCTTTGGCCAATAGAATACAGTGCAAGTGATGTCGAACTGTTCTGAGCCCATGACTCAAGAGGATTTACGTTCTTTTGTGCTCCCTGTTGGAATCCTGCACCCAAATGTGAATAAGCCCTGGCTAGTTTCCTAGATGATGGGAAAGCATATGGGGCTGAGATAAGCCTTCCCTCTGAGGTCATTTTGGGCCATTTCCCAGCTGACATGGCAACTGCTGCAATACAACAGCAAGCCCTGCCTAGATCAGGACAACCAAATTGCAGATCCACAGCTTCGTAAGCAAAATAAAGTCGTTTTGTTTTAAGCCACTAAGTTTTGTTGTCAATACGTATGCAGCAAAGACTAAGTGATATGCCCAGTGAGGATACATTATGTAAAACTGAGACATCAGAAGCTCAACTTATACAATCTTCTCTCTCATGTCACTCTTGATCTGGTCTTTCTCTTACTTTTTACACTATTGGTATTTCTTTTCACTTGTCACATAATAATTACATTGCTTTCATAAAACTCTTCTCTAATCTTTGAAAACCATTTCAGACTTTCCCCATGTGTTTGAAGATATTAGAGAACTCTTCTAATTTAGCATCATCTGGAAGGATCATGCTGTCAATTAGTGAGCAGAGTCATTGATAAAAATGTAAAAGAACATTAGACCCCACAACTGACTTTACATATTATACTGTTCAATAACCACTATCACTCAACAGGAGAAATATAATAATAGGAGAAATAGAAATTCATTGTAAGGTATAATATTATCCATCTACTATCAGATCAAATATCCATCTACTATCAGATCAGTTTAAAATGCTTTAACACATATGGTCACATATATAAAAAGTATTGATTAAAGTGAGCAATATAGATTAAAATGTTGTAATTTGTGTTTTTCCTGCATACTAAAAACAGTAACAATTATTTCTATTTAATACTACCTAAAACAAAACTTTCTGTAAAATATGGAGTAGCATATAACTATGAGATTTTAAAATACTGAAATAATTTATCTCAGAATAAGCAGAAGAAGGGATACAAATTAAATATCTAGTACACACTAATTATGTCTTAATACTTCTTTTTACTCATCTCATTAACTTATTCACAAGAAGACAATAAGCAGATCTGTAATACTGGGGCAGACAAACTGGCAGACACAGATTGTGTATCAGTTAATAATGATAGGGGACACTGTCAGCAATGCTTTACTTAATCATGCAGTAACATTAGACCCAGAAGCCACCAAAATAGAATAATTTTGCACAATTAGTAGAATAAAATAAGGAAGGACTAGTTTAATAACTCTCTTTCAAAATCCACCATAGTCTAGAATGAAAATACTTGATAAGAATGTACTCGACATTAAAAGATCAGTTTGAATTAAAAATGGCTGATGGGACAAACCACTGCTCAATGAAATAAAAGAAGATACAAACAAATGGAAGAACATTTCATGCTCATGGGTAGGAAGAATCAATGCATGAAAATGGCCATACTGCCCAAGGTAACTTATAGATTCAATGCCATTCCCATCAAGCTACCAATGACGTTCTTCACAGAATTGGAAAAAACTACTTTAAACTTCATATGGAACCAAAAAAGAGCCCGCATCGCCAAGTCAATCCTAAGCCAAAAGAACAAAGCTGGACGCATCACGCTACCTGGCTTCAAACTATACTACAAGGCTACAGTAACCAAAACAGCATGGTACTGGTACCAAAACAGAGATAGAGACCAATGGAAAGAACAGAGGCCCCAGAAATAATGCCACATATCTACAACTATCTGATCTTTGACAAACCTGACAAAAACAAGAAATGGGGAAAGGATTCCCTATTTAATAAATAGTGCTAGGAAAACTGGCTAGCCATATATAGAAAGCTGAAACTGGATCCCTTCCTTACACCTTATACAAAAATTAACTCAAGATGGATTAAAGACTTACATGTTAGACCTAAAACCATAAAAACCCTAGAAGAAAACCTAGGCAATACCATTCAGGACATAGGCATGGGCAAGGACTTCATGTCTAAAACACCAAAAGCAATGGCAACAAAAGCCAAAATTGACAAATGGGATCTAATTAAACTCAAGAGCTTCTGCCCAGCAAAAGAAACTACCATCAGAGTGAACAGGCAACCTACAGAATGGGAGAAAATGTTTGCAATCTACTCATCTGACAAAGGGCTAGTATCCAGAATCTACAATGAACTCAAACAAATTTACAAGAAAAAAACAAACAACCCCATCAAAAAGTGGGCAAAGGATATGAACAGACACTTCTCAAAAGAAGACATTTATGCAGCCAAAAGACACATGAAAAAATGCTCATCATCACTGGCCATCAGAGAAATGCAAATCAAAATCACAATGAGATACCATCTCACACCAGTTAGAATGGCCATCATTAAAACGTCAGGAAACAGGTGCTGGAGAGGATGTGGAGAAAAAGGAACACTTTTACACTGCTGGTGGGACTGTAAACTAGTTCAACCATTGTGGAAGTCAGTGTGGCGATATCTTCAAGAATATAGAGCAAATAGACAAAGAAATAAAAATACAATGAAAAGAACTAGAAATACCATTTGACCCAGCCATCTCATTACTGGGTATATACCCAAAGGATTATGAAACATGCTGCTATAAAGACACATGCACACGTATGTTTATTGCGGCACTATTCACGCTAGCAAAGAGTTGGAACCAACCCAAATGTCCAACAACGATAGACTGGATGAAGAAAATGTGGCACATATACACCATGGAATACTATGTAGCCATAAAAGATGATGAGTTCATGTCCTTTGTAGGGACATGGATGAAACTGGAAACCATCATTCTCAGCAAACTATCACAAGGACAAAAAGCAAACACCATATGTTCTCGCTCATAGGTGGGAATTGAACAATGAGAACACATGGACACAGGAAGGGGAACATCACACACCAGGGCCCATTGTGGGGTAGGGGGAGAAGGGAGGGATAGCATTAGGAGATATACCTAATCTTAAATGACGAGTTAATGGGTGCAGCACACCAACATGGCACATGGATACATATGTAACAAACCTGCACATTGTGCACATGTACCCTAAAACTTAAAGTATAATGAAAAAATGGCTGATGGCAAATTATTTTCAAAAAGATGATTTTCAAGTGCATATAACAATTCAGATGGTGGCCAGACATAACTTATGGAGCCTCCTTCTAAGATTGCTGTGGGTGCATTATCATTTTAACTTTTACTTTTGCTCAATTATTCAGTTCTGGTGTAAAAGTAAATTTACTGGTCATCAGAGAAATGCAAATCAAAACCACAGTGAGATTCCATCTCACACCAGTTAGAATGGCCATCATTAAAACGTCAGGAAACAACAGGTGCTGGAGAGGATGTGGAGAAATAGGAACACTTTTACACTGCTGGTGGGACTGTAAACTAGTTTAACCATTGTGGAAGTCAGTGTGGCGATTCCTCAGGGATCTAGAACTAGAAATACCATTTGACCCAGCCATCCCATTACTGGGTATATACCCAAAGGACTATAAATCATGCTGCTATAAAGACACATGCACACGTATGTTTATTGCGGCACTATTCACAATAGCAAAGACTTGGAACCAACCCAAATGTCCAACAACGATAGACTGGATTAAGAAAATGTGGCACATATACACCATGGAATACTATGCAGCCATAAAAAATGATGAGTTCATGTCCTTTGTAGGGACATGGATGAAACTGGAAACCATCATTCTCAGCAAACCATCACAAAGACAGAAAACCAAACACCGCATGTTCTCACTCACAAGTGGGAATTGAACAATGAGAACACTTGGACACAGCAAGGGGGACATCACACACCGGGGCCTGTTGGGGGGTGGGGGGCTTGGGGAGGACTGGCATTAGGAGAAATACCTAATGTAAATGACAAGTTGATGGATGCAGCACACCAGCATGGCACATGTATTCCTATGTAACAAACCTGCACGTTGTGCACATGTACCCTAGAACTTGAAGTATAATGAAAAAGAAAAAAAAGTAAATCTATGCTCAAATTATTCCTAATTCCAATTAATGAAAAAAGTAACAATATTAACATAAGGTTTTTCCAACTTTGATATGTTTTTATTATATTGCTTCTTGTAACATTTCATTTAGTTGTTGGTGAAATGCAGAAGATTCTAGCACATTTCTGTGGTTTATGGGAGGGTAAGCCAAAAATATTAACATAGGTTTTTCCAGGAGAACTCAAGATACAATTTCATAAAACTGTAATTTCTCCAAGAACAGGTATCTAGTTCACCTATTTTTAAGCACTGTGTCTATAGAGCTTTGCACACTATCTGGAGCATAATATGCCTTCAGTAAAGATTTGCTAAAAAAACAAGGGCCGGGTGCAGTGGCTCAAGCCTGTAATCCCAGCACTTTGGGAAGCCGAGGTGGGCGGATCACGAGGTCAGGAGTTCGAGACCATCCTGGCCAACATAGTGAAACCCCGTCTCTACTAAAAATACAAAAAAATTAGCAGGGCGTGGTGGCGGGTGCCTGTAGTACCAGCTACTCGGGAGGCTGAGGCAGGAGAATGGCGTGAACCCAGGAGGCGGAGCTTGCAGTGAGCTGAGATGGTGCCACTGCACTCCAGCCTGGGGGACAGAGCCAGACTCTATCTCAAAAACAAAACAAAACAAAACAACAAAAAAAAGAATTTCTTACTTGCTATCTTGAATCAGTGATTAACCATTCTTCTGATTATGATTTCAGAGAAAATGAGAAGACAAATGTTTTATTATTATTACACTGTTGTTATTCTGTTTGCTCATTGCCATCATTTCAGAGTCAATCACTTATAATTAGCAAAGAAAAGAGTAACCCATAAAAGCAGTTTCCAACTTTCCCAATGCAGTAAAAAAGTTTAAAGTTTGTATGTGAGGACGCAACATGTACTTTCCCATAGAAACAGCATGAGAAATAATCAAGTTCACAAGCCAGTACACAAAGTCCTATGTGATCATTAATGTAGCTAAAGTGTGTTACTAATGGAACAAGTCTAAATTCCTAGTTTTGATTGTTGTTGGATACATGGCACAGCAAGGAAAAGATATTTTCTCCTTTTCTTGAATAGGGATGTTCAAAGCTAACAGTTAACAATATATGTAGATAGCCTTGTGCGCTCATTTACCAGCTTTAAAAGAAAAAAAAAACAAAAAACAAAAAAAGCACATCTTTGTTTTTTTCTCACGAAATTACGGAGTGAGAACTCAGAATGTGCGATCTTCAATAACCCACTGCCATTTTTACCAGGGTGCCATTAAGTCGTCTTCAGAGATGAATTTCAGTAATGGTAACTGATGCGTAGCTGTCATTTAGAAGAGCAGAGCTGTAAATATTCACACAATTTTTTTTTTTTTTTTTTTTACAAAAGCTAAAGTTGAAAAAATATATAGTACTATATGGGTATAGATAGCTTCTATAGAATGGTTGACAGGAAACGCAAGGGTATTTGGAGATAAATATCCTAAGACTGAAAACACATTACTCCCATGGGTCTCATGTTTTCTCATATTTGGTCTCTTATTTTAGGGACCAAAGAAGTCTCAGGACCTCTTCCCATCAAAGTGTGGTATGTAACTTACCTTTCCTTCTTCCTGTTTGAATAGAGCTATTAGGATGGAAACATGCTAACTAAACAATTCACACTTAACGTATGAGTGACTGAACGCCTTTTAACAAGATTCAAGGGAGATACCTGCATTTGTTTTTTTAAAGGACGCCATTAACCAAACCAATCTTTACTTGGAAGAATTTCAAGCACTATATCAAAATAATATTAAAACACTATGATATGAATGAAGACATTTTGGGGATAGTGATCTAGAACAAGCAAAGATTTATTTTGAATAATTTGTATGTGACTTTGGGGATCATTTCCTCTAAGATATATTTGAATTTCACAAACTATTACTTCACCTTTCAAGACAAGAGTTGCTAAGAGTGGTTTACATTTTATTATTTTTTAAACAATAATAGACTCAAATGTTATTAGTAACTCTTCTTAGAAGATAGGACAAAAATTGAACAACAGGAGATTGACTAAGTCAGAAGCTTTGAAATCAAGGCGGCTTTTATTTTTCTTGAAACTTTTTTCTTCTAGCTTAAAAACTTTTGAGTTTTTAGGCTGGGCATGGTGGCTCATGCCTATAATCCCAGCACTTTGGGAGGCTGAGGCAGGTGGATCACTTGAGGTCAGGAGTTTGAGACCAGCCTGGCAAACATGGTGAAACATCATCTCTACTAAAAACACAAAAATTGTCCAGGCGTGATGGTGGGCGCCTGTAATCCCAGTTACTCAGAAGGCTGAGGCAGGAGAATCACTTGAACCCGGCAGGTGGAGGCTGCAGTGAGCCGAGGTTGTCCCACTGCACTGCAGCCTGGATGACAGAGTGAGACTCCGTCTCCAAAAAAATTAAAAAAGTAAAACTTTGACTTTTTATGTTTTAGAATGACTGTGGTAGAAAATGGGTCTCAAAAACTGAAAGACTAGACCTCAAGCTTTACCGTTTCTTGTGACTCAGATGCTACCTCTGGTAGGGGAAGATAGATTTCTGTTCAGCAGCAGGGACATCAGGCCCTTCATATAGAAAACAAAATTCTTATTTTTAGGAAAAAATTGACATCATGCCAACATTTCATATCGTTCTCTCCCATGAAAAATTGGTGCAAGCACATGATGTTTTTTCTCACCAAATTACGGAGTGAGAACTCAGAGTGTGCGATCTTCAATAACCCACTGCTGTTTTTACCAGGGCGGCATTAAGTCGTCTTCAGAGATGAATTTCAGTAATGGTAACTGATGTGTAGCTGTCATTTAGAAGAGTAGAGCTTTAAATATGCATATATTTTTTTTACAAAAGCTAAATTTATATATATATATATAGTAATACATGGATATAGATAGCTTCTATAGAATGGTTGATAGGAAATGCAAGGGTATTTGGAGATAAATATCCTAAGACTGAAAACACACTGCCGCCATGAGTCTCATGTTTTCTCCAGCTTATCTGCCCTTTTCTGACTTAGTTTTAGTGTAAAATAAATAGTTCTTTGGTAACTCTGTTAGAAAGGAATCTATATCTAACAATGGTTATGCTTATACTACAGGATAATAAATTTTCTTGGAACAAGGTCTATGTTCTGGGTAGCACACATTTCACATGCAGAACAAAAACAAGCATCCACATTGAAGAACTGGAAGTTCTATTTGGTCATAGAAATTTATAAGGGGCAGCTCCTTTACATTTCAATAGTGTCCCATATGTATGCCAGAGTGACCATCTGATTAAAGACTTTTCAAATAACCCTGCATTCGAGGATATATGTCCTCCCAGCTGGGGTCAATAGCCTTACTGGAATGCAAAACACAAATTCAGAGCTTTTTGAACTCTGCCACACTCTATTTTCTCTGATAGTTGAAGCCTTTCTACTCCCACTAACAATGTATTCACTTGGTTTCTTATTGCAAATCAATAAATGTCAGGATATTCATGCTACGCATAACACACCAAAAGCAGAATATGTTAATCTAACATTAGGGCTTTGTTTAGATTTTCTATGGTAAAGAATACTTTTTCTTTGAATTATCAACTTATTATCTCTTCAAAACTTAATGAAAGTCCTCAAAACTTAATGAATCCCGTGATAAAAAGCAAAACAAAACACAACAGCGTTGTGGAAACATGACTTACACACTCCCTTGCACAAGCACAGAGATCTTAGCTGATGGTTGTAGATGTACGAGCAACTTTTCATTGTAATTGGTATTAATGACTTCAGACTACACACAGAAAGTGAAAACTAGAAAACAATGCACACTGTGCGATGATATTGCATTTAGGTTAATTACTTATAATTTAGTAATTTCGAATGTCGCAATACCGCATATTACACAAGAGTTTGAATTAACTCTTTAGCCATTATCACCTATAGGTAAAAATAACCGTAAGTTTTTTTTTTACCAGTGGCGAATCCATAAGGGTCTGCACACATGTGTGCAGCAAGCTCAATTCTTGCCTCCTCAGAAGAGAGAATTCTACCGAGGAGCATAAGGCAGAAGAGACCAGGTGAAGTTTTAGAGCTATAGTGAAAGTTTACTAAAAAGCTTTAGAGCCAGAATGAAAAGAAAGTTAAGTACACTTGGAAGAGGGCCAAGTGGGCAACTAGAAAGACAAGTGACTGGTTTGGCCTTCTGACCTGGGTTTTACAGGTTGGCATGCTTCTGGGGTCTTGCTACCCTTCTCCCCTAATTCTTCCGTTGGGGTGGGCTCCCTGCTTGGCCTGCCAGCGCTTGGGAGGTGGGCACGCGCAGTGTGTTTACCAGAGCTGTATGCATGCTCACCTGAGATATTCTTCCCTTACCAGCCGAATGTCCGGAGAAGGTCACATACCAGTTAAACTCACTGTTTTGCCTCTTGCTACGCACGCTTGAGCCCATTCCGCCAACTCCTGAGATCTCATCAGGAAGCTGCTGATCACCAGCTTCAGGTTTTTTCTATGTATGGGGAGACTGCCTTTCCTTTCCCTAGCACTGGCCGCAACCAATTACTATTTTAGAGAGATCGTTAACAACTGCATGACTATCACCTGATGGTCCCTAACATTCTTGGCGTGTGTTGGGGTGCCAGAGGGAGCCCTCTCCTGCTCTGCTCGTGTCTGACTAGCTACCTACTGTAACAGTTTCAATGGTTGTTATTCGGTAATGTTAATAGCATCGAATTATTTTCTGAATATCAAGGTTTTTTTTAAAAAAACTGTCAACATTAGGTAGAGTTAGTATTTACTAACTTTAATATGTTGATTTCCTAAATAGTTATAGTCATGAAAAAATTTAATTGATAACTTTGTGATTTTATATGTTTTGTTTTTGTTATTAATGATTTTGCATATGTAATAGATAGCTGTGCCCAGCTGTTTCCCGTAACTGGAAATAGGCAGGCAGGAAAGCTAACTGGTTAAGTTGAAGAAAGACCAGCTAAGAAAAGCTAAGGTTTTCAGAAAAGTAATTCTGAAAGAGATGAAGAAAATACATCGTGATGAATCCCACTGAGTTTGTAATAGCTACCCTAAAATTCTGCATTATAGTTTTCATTTTATTTTGCTTTTTAAAAGAGCAGAAGGGAGTAGCAAAAATAATTTTTAATAGGTTCCATAATACAAGTTACTGGAGTTTGAAAGGAAAATAATTGTCCTGCCATTCTGAGATCTATTAGATCTCAAGGTCTAAAACATGAATTTAAGGCATTCATTAATTTAAAGCCCTAGGTTTAATGCTAATAATAGGATTCAGGAGCAACAAAAGTGAATAATCAATCTTTTAGGTGTAAAAGAAACACAGGTGTGCCCCTGTTCATGCATGTCCACACGTGTATGGGCCTGTGGACACACACATTACACACATACACGCACAGACAAACTATGTAAGAAAATCTTATTTCACCTGTCATTATAACTTGTTGAACTGCTTTGTCCCAAATATCCTGCCAGATTTCTCTCTAGTCTTATATCAGTTTTCTTATAATAAATACCCAGTCTTACTGAAATATGGAAATGTAACAGGGTGAAAAATTAGAGCACACAGGAGAAAACCTTCCCCAAACACAGTATAATGATTTAAATTTTGTTGCTCTGGCGTAATACTCAATCTATTTTTTTTTTTTTCAAATGTCATCCTAAAAACTTGGCGGTTAGTTACAAATATTTCAGTTCAAATGTTGCTTAAAAGGTGGATAAGGTTAAAAAAACACTCCAAACTACTTACAGAGACTATAATGGGAAATGAAAATTATATATTTTTATTATCATATTATGTATTGTTTATGTTCATTAGACCATAATAGGGTGATTAAGAGCAGAATCAGCCTGCACAGATTCAAAATGTATTCCTTGTCTGCTCTGTTTCATTCCTTGTCTGTCTCCTCTGTTTCATTCGTTAGTTTATGTAACTTTGCTGTGCCTCACTTTCCTAATCTGTAAGTGGCTATAATATCCCATGCAAAGTGCTTACAAATGACAAATTTATATTACATTTGCCATAAATATTTCCTATTACTGTCTACTCTATGAAACTTACCTTTGTAATATTTTAACAGTTTCATGTTAAACGAGTTTCTTCCCCTATTACTAAACTACCAATTTTGTTGATCAGTATAGATAAGAATGCAAAAGTATTGATACTCAGCGAGTGTTTAATTATCATGTTAATAAGGTGTTTAGGGAGATAATACATATGAAAATACAGGACTAATGTTTCTTCTACAAACTGATTTATGGCATAATATTTTATTATATACATTAATATACATTATTTTTCTAAATAGCACATTGGGACAATTTGAAGCTTCTTTTTGGAGTAGGTCTTTAAATGTGCAGCATCAGGGCAGGGCTGAGGAAACCACTTCTGTAGTTTGATACTTGATTTTGCTAATATCTATTCACTTCTTGATCTTAACCTCTCAAAGCACCAACTGCAGTTCAGAAAGGAAGTTGTTTTGGGCTTTGTTTTCAGAGCAAAGATCAGAGGCATGAATGTCTCAGTTCAAAGGAAACAAAGAAAATAAATCCGATAGGAATAACAGTGGTATTAAAAGTCAGGCCCACACCAGCAAATTGAAGTGGAAATAAAGACACTTATCAAAATAACTCAGAGACAGGTAAAGAAAAGGTAAGGAAATGAGAGGAGGATGGACCAAAGGAAGGACTGATGTATGAAGAAAATCAGAGTACTCTCTTCCAGATTTCTGATCTTGATTACAGCCCAAACTCCCACAACACAAGTTATGTAAATTATTGATAGAGCTCATTGGAAAGTGCTTTTTAGCCTGACTTATTCACCTAATTGTTCAATTCTCAATTTACTACTTCACTTTGGTGGTAGAGACCTGACCAAAGAGGGTTTTTGGCAACCATCCATTCCCCTCCTGACCTCTTTCTAATCAGGTTAACCACAGCTGGGAAGACATGATTTACAGTATATTTTTATTTGGCCCTTGGTGGAACTGGAAAAAAGCCTTACCTTTAGGGTCAATAAAAATGAGTACATCAACTGATTATTTTAAAAATCTACTTTTCTAACAGGATGTAAGATGAACAATGGTGTAATGCGCCTATCAGTAAATTGGTTGCATAATATTTTATTTTGTCTCATAATTACCTTTTAATTAACAAGTAAAATTTTAGCTTATATACATGTATTTTAACAGTAAGAAATGTATCATTTTCAAAAATAAAAGCATATATCATGACAAATGATCTTTATAGATTATTTTACTATCACTTAATTTTAAATTCAACGTTATCTTTACGTGACAGAGTTAAACTTTTAGAATATTAATAATACACTTCATTTTTAGGTGTTTGCCATGCAAAAAAAATTCTTGTAAACAAAATGAAGTTAATTATTTGGAGAACTTTAAACTATTCCCAAGGAAATGCTTATTTATGCACAAATTAACGTGGTAATCAGTGGTGGTACAAAAAATCTATGAGAACTGATATGTTGTTTTGAAAGGGGGTATTAAAGAAAGGAATTTAAAATTACTGATTTCAACATAAAATATCACTGGCTTTTTTTTTTTGGCTGGACATAAAATATCACTGGCTTTTTTTTAAGCTGGCTTTTTAAAAATGGAAGATCAGGCTAATTTTTTAGAAGTGCATGAATTCTTGGTGGCATAAAGTCCTTTGCAATATCCTAGTAAAATATATCGGTACATAGGTTTTGAGTTATATTTTGTGACTACTGTTCCCAAAAGAGAAATAGGGCCAAGTGAATACTGCTAGAAGGCAAGGAATTCAGCTCTAAACCCTGATGAAGGTTTCAATCAAAGGGAAGTTGTACATGGAGCATTAAGAAAGAAAATAACACTGTGGCCTATGGTCCCCTCCCCCGACTACACAGCAGTGTGGAACTTAAACAAAATGAACAGTGCAAATAGGTCTGTGAAAGCATGTTCTTTGTAAACTGCCAAGATCTCTAGAGGGCAGTGTATTAAATTGCAGATATTATCTAGCTAAACCCCAAATCATAAAAGCATGAAATTAGTAATTGACTCAATTTGCCTCATTTATTAGTAGCTCAGACCTCTGCTTGAATTAACATTGCCCAACGGAATTTCAAGTAGTGGTGGCGTGGCGTATCATGACAGAGATTAGCGCCTGGTTCTATTACTGTACTTCAAACATCCCACATCCTCCAATTAGCTGAGCTCTAATCTAATATGCATGCTTTTGGCACTTTTATTGTCAACAAGATGTGACATCAGTTTTTTATAATGTCACGTTCATTTTAGTTAGTGTGGAATTCACCGTGCCTTAATTTGGCATGCTCTTCTATTTGTTGTTCTTCTGTTTGTTGTATCTTGTCTCAGCCTAGGGGTTTACTTATTATATTCCCTATTGATTTTATTAATATATATCAATTAAAGATGAAGGTTAATTATGTATACGCATGTAATATAAAATTTGCTAATAGCATGGTCAGTTCCATATTATAATACAAATACCACAACCAAGCACAATTCTATATTTCATGTTTTTTTAGTGGTGATTATACATGAATTACATTTCCATTTTCCTAGTGGTGGCAATAATTACTATTTTTGTACATGTACAAATTTTATAATATTTCAAAAATAGAATCTGTTTTTTAAAAATTGTAATATTCTTAAGTTCATTCAGTGATAATTACAAAATAATATAACTTTCCCCCCTGAAACTCAAGAACTTTAATTTATAATAGAACATTAGTACCTTCCTGGGCATTCTGGCAATGAGTAACAGGAAATTAAGACACAGTTACCTGTGTTTACCTAAAAATATATATTTTTGGTAAAACTCATGTTTTATAGATTCCAAACAAAGCTAGGTTCTAGAACCTAGAATTTGACCTACATCTTAAAAGCAGTAATAAAATTTTTTAAAGCAGAGGTAACTCCTCAGAAGTTTAATCTATAGTAAACAGCCCTAAAGATAAATATTCTACATTCTGTAACTTAGATTTTTATAAATTGTATCGACCAATGCATACTATATAGCAAGCCATTTAAATAGATATTTTGCCTTTTAGTACTTGGTACCATTTGATTAATTAAGAAACAGTGCAGCTTTTCTATTGTGATGGTATAAGAAATGAAACAGTGCCAAAATACACATAACATATGAAGTTTCAAAAATATAAATCTGCTTTAAATGCTTATCATAGTTATTGGTTAGATTTATAGTCAGTGGGTAAGAAAATAACATTTTCAAAAATAAAAAGTTGCTTAAAAATCTTGCCCAAAAATTGTATTAAGAAAGGGGAAGTAAATGTTACAAATGTCCTTGTAAGGGATTTCCAACAAAATTAATGACCACATAGAGTTAATGGTCCCAGGACCACAAGCTCTTCCAGTTGATCATTAATCCTCAGGAAATACTGGCATCATATATGTTATTGTTGAAACTGTATCTAGCCAGGAGGTCCACTCTGTTCCTTCACTGTTGCTTGAATTATATCCCAGCTGTTGAGTTAAAGTTGAATATGCAATGGAATAATTTTGAAGAACATTAGCCATTGCTAGCAATAACGTTCAAATTGATTATGTCCTCCTAGAGAGAAATGAACTGCTCCATTTTTTATGCAAAAATAGATTATCTTCTTTTTTTTTTTTTTTTTCCTGAGACGGAGTCTCACTGTCGCCTAGGCTGGAGTGCGGTGGCGCCATCTCGGCTCACTGCAAGCTCCGCCTCTGGGGTTCAGGCCATTCTCCTGCCTCAGCCTCCTGAGTAGCTGGGACTAGAGGCGCCCGCCACCACACCCGGCTAATTTTTTGTATTTTTAGTAGAAACGGGGTTCCACCGTGTTAGCCAGGATGGTCTAGATCTCCTGACCTCGTGATCCGCCCACCTTGGCCTCCCAAAGTGCTGGGATTACAGGCGTGAGCCACTGCGCCCGGCCAGATTATCTTCATTTTACAAATTTCATAGCCAATATTTTCCTAAAGCACATATTTTAAAGTTATTCAGTATAACATATATTTTAGCTAACTTTAATGTTTAATAAAATTAACATTAATTGTGATTATTAATTACAAGTTAAAATTATTGATCTAATAAATTCAGTGTACCAGACTATGCAAGAGGTCAAACTTTAAAGAGAAAAGAAATGAGAACATTAGAAAAGGTATGTTTCTACATAAACTAAGATTATTCACATCATTCTATATTGATTAATAACAACATTATTACATTACTCATATCAATTCTATATTGACAATAATTCTCAGTACATTATTTTAGTTTGGGCTAAATTATATTAAAGATATTCAGGTTTCATTGCTGTAAAATACTTTCAACCTATATATGCTATATATTTTTGTATATCATTGAAAAATTAATAATGAAGTATATGTAATAATGTCAAATAAATGCATTAGATTATAGTGGTATACAATATTTGTTCAAACTTTTTGTCCCTTCATTTTACTATTCTGTTCTCTACTCTCATTTTTTTAAAATTTCTCTAATACCGTTTGATTCCCTTATAATCTACTTATGTGAGTCAGACTTTTATCCTCGTTTTTATATTTTATGAGTATCATTGTTACTTTTAGATCCAGGGCTTCCCACAATGTTTCCATGTATTTTTCAAACTTTTTCTAGGAGGATGGCAAACCGACAGTAAAAGGGTTTAACCCTCATCGGGATTTCGGTAACTGCTTCTATCTCCCCTGGAACCACATCGTACTTACACGTGTGATAGACTGTGGGTACCCCAGTGGTTGCACTCTTGGAGAACAATAGGCTTAGTGAAGGTCATGGGTCTAATTTTCTTCCTTTTGTACTTTTTCTAAACTCTCTTAAACTTTCTGTGCCAAAAAGGTTTGATGTCCTGTTCTACTGGGTCTTAGAAAAAGGCTTAGCTACAGTAAGTAAAGAGCTGAAAAAGCTGGAGAAAGAAATTTAGTGAATAGAGACTAGATGGTAAGTGTAAAGAAAACCAGGCTTGCAGTCTTCTGACCCGAGTGTGAATCCCGGCTGATACGGTTCGGCTGTGGCCCCACCCAAAATCTCATAATCTCCTTTTTGAGTTGGAATCCCCAGAATCCCCATGAGAAAGGGCTGGACCAGGTGGAGGTAACTGGATCGTGGGGAGCGGTTTCCCCCATGCTGTTCTTGTGGTGGCGAGTGAGTCTCATGAGATCTGATGGGTTTAGAAGCCTCTGGCATTTCCCCCGCTGGCACTCACTCCATCCTGCTGCCCTGTGAAGAAGGCACCTGCTTCTCCTTTGCATTCTGCCATGATTGTTAAGTTTCCTGAGGCCTCCCTAGCCACGCAGAACTGCGAGTCAATTAAACTTCTTCCTTTATAAATTACCCAGTCTTGGGTATTGCTCCATAGAGGGCTGAGGAAAGATTAATCCACCAGCTTTACCAGTTATTTGGCTGATTTGGGTCAAGCCATTTGAACTTGTAGCAATTCAGTTTCCTCATGGTAAAAGTGGGAGGACACACATTATCTGGACAGGGTGAGTTAAATGTGATTATTTGTATGTAAAATCGCTCTATTGCCTATCATATAATAGGTACTTTGTAAGTTTTTTTAATCTTGAAATAAGAACTGATCAAATCTATTTAACCAAACAAACAGTATTATTGTCCTTGTAGGTTCTTTAGATATTTCTTCCAACATAAATTCATATTCCAATATTTGGTGGAAAAAAGGGTGTGAATGAAATCAACACAGACATTACTAAATAAATAGATGGATTAATTATATTAATATGTAAATTTACCCTTGGAGCTCACTTTATTCCTTTATTTAGTTTAGAGAAATGTATTTACTAAATCATATACTGTCTGTTAAGAAAGCAACATATGCCTTTCAAATATTTGAAAAAATTTGTCAATTGTTCAACTAGTAATGCTTATTTTCTTTTCTAAATATTAAATATGTACACTTTATAATTTTTTTTTTTGAGACGGAGTCTCACTCCATCGTCTAGCCTGGAGTGCGGTGGCGCAATCTCGGCTCACTGCAACCTCCACCTCCCGGGTCCAAGCAGTTCTCTTGCCTCAGCCTCCTGAGTAGCTGGGATTACAGGCATGCGCCACCACGCCTGTCTAATTTTTGTATTTTTAGTAGAGATGGGGTTTCACCATGTTGGTAAGGCTGGTCTCAAACTCCTGACCTCGTGATCTGCCCGCCTCGGCCTCGCAAAGTGCTGGGATTACAGGCATGAGCCACTGCGCCCGGCCTACACTTCATAATTAAACACCAACTTGTAATAAATAGCTGTGCTAAGTTTTCTTTAATTACTTAAGAATTATTGATCCTGATATTTTGTTGTTCATGTATGAATTATTAATTCAAATAAATAAAAATAAGTCTAATGGGCACTGATTGCTAGAAATTCTACTAATGAAGCATGGTGAAATGAAACAAAAACACATTCATTCACTGACGCACCTAATATAAAACATCATTTTCAATACAATTTCAAGTGTATTTTAATGTTGTATAGAACTCATATTTTAAAATTATATTTGAGATATTTCACAGTCACAAAATAAATAGGTATAAATTAACAAGATACAACCTTGCCCCAGAATTCTTTCATTTTATTTTATTTCACAGTGTAATATATCTTCATATAAAATGTACTTATTTAGCAAAACTGTCAAGTAAATCTTAAAATTCACATGAAAATTCAAGAGATCCGGAATAGCCAAAACAATCTTGAAAAACAAGAACAAAGCTGGAGACCTCACATTTCCCAATTTCAAAATTTACTACAAAGGTATGCTAATCAGGACAGTGTGGAAATGGCATTAGGATAAAATTGCAGATCAATTGAACATAATTGAGAGTCCAGTCATAAACCCTGCATCGCAGTCAACTGATTTTCAACAATAGTGCAATACTATTTGATTAGAAAAGGAAATCGTCTTCAAAAATATCATTCTGAGACAACTGTATAAGTAGATGTAAGAGAACAAAATTGGAACCTTAACTCATATCATATCAAAAACTAAGTCAAAATAGTTCAAAGGCTGAAATGTAAGAATATAAAACTCTTAGAAGAAAACATAGGGGTAAATCTTAACGATCTTGAATTTGGTGGTAGTTTCTTAGATACGAAACCAAAAGCAAACGCAAAGCAACAAAAAAATAGATAAATTGGACTTCACCAAAATTAAAAGGCTTTTTTTTAGTTCAAAGAATACTGATATCATCTGGATATTTATCCCTGCCCAAATCTGTTGAAATGTAATCCCCAGTGCTGGAGATGGCACCTGGTGGGAGGTTTCTGAATGATGGGGGTGCATCCCTCATGGCTTGGTGCTGCCTGTAAGATGGTGAGTTAGTTCTGGGGAGAGCTGGTCATTCAAAACTGTGTGGCACCTTCCCATCCACTCTCTCGCTCTGTCTCTTGCCCCTGTTTTTGCCATGTGATGTCCCTGCTCCCCGTTCACCTGTCACCATGATTGTAAGCTCATAGAGGCTTCACCAGAAGCCAAGCTGATGTCTGCACTATGCTTCCTGTAAAGCCCACAGAATAGTGAGCCAATTAAACCTTTTTTCTTTATAAATTACCCAGTCTTAGGTATTTCTTTATAGCAATGCAAGAATGGACAAATATAGATATTGTGAAGAGAGTAAAAATACAACCCACAGAATATTAGAAAGTTATTGCAAAGCTGATAACTTATACCTAAAATATACAAAGAAATATTTTAACTCAATAATAAAAACAAAAATCACCCAATCAGAAGAGATATACCTCCAAAGAAGATATACATATGAACAATAAACACATGGAAAGTTGTTCAAAGTTATAGCCATCAGGGAAATGAAAATTCAAATTCACAATGACATATCACTTCACAACCACTACGATAGCTGTAGTAAAAAAGTGCTGTGGAGGATATATAGAAATTGGAATCTTCCATACAATGCTGATTGCTGATAGCCATGTGAAATGGTATAGCCACTTTGGAAAATAGCCTGGCAATTCTTCAAAAGATTAAAACGTCTAGTTACTATATATGACCCAGCAATCCTCTTCGGGTATACACATGAGAGAAATAAAAGTCTATGTTTACACAAAATCTTGCACATAAATGTTTATAGCAACACTGTTCATAATAGTCTAAATGTGCAAACAACCTACATGTCCATCAGTTGGTGCATAGACAAACAAAATATGTTATTTCCATACAATGGAATATTATTAGGCGACGAAAATGAATAAAGTACTGATACATGCAACGGAATGTGTGATCCTTGAAAACATTATGCTAAGTGAAAGCCTTTAGTTGCCTAAGGCTGGGGAGGGAGAGAGGATTGGGGATGGAGGTGAAGGGTTTTGTTGATACAATAAAAATGATCTATAATTGTGGTAAATTTTGCATAGCAAATATAATAAAAAACATTGATTTGTATACATGTTAATAGGTAAGTTTTTTGGCATGTGAATTATCATATCTCAGTAAAAGCTGTTACCAAAAAAAGTAAGAAAAGATTACCAAGATTATTAACTTTAATAATAAAGTTAAACCCACTTCCCAAAACGCGCAGTTCAAGTTGTCAATATATTAGGAGAAAATATATTTTATTTTACTTGTATTAAAACAAATTTTGTTATTGATGTTATCCCATTAACATAATCTGTGGTATGCTATTTTGAATCTCCTAGCATAATTTCTTTCACTATACCTGGGGCCACAGTCTGGTATAGCAAATTAAAGGGGAAGATGGAACAGTTCATCCTCCAGCTGCCCCCTGTCTAGTACAGCCCTAATACCATACAGTAGCTGATGCTTCCTAAGCTAGCATCTTGAACTGTTTCTAAAGATTTAGGAAGCCAGCATAGCTAGAGTAGTGGCCGTGCTAGTTCCGCCTTTTGATTACTTAGGCCCATCGTGGTTTGACCACCAATGGCTGAGGAAATGTTTTGCGATAAAGCTCAGCCTTCACATTACATACAGCAACTTTAATAAACAAAAAGCAGCTGAGAATGGTCGATGGAATAAGACAGTCCTCCATTTGCAGAGTTTCCTGTGTCATTTTACTAAGCTTCACCATCTTCTCATGAATCAAAGAAAGTTATTTCCTGGAGTATGGACCAGATGTGCATACTTCTGGTATCATTACCAAATACACCAAAGTATTTCTTCCTTTATAAACTCAGCAGACAATTCAGCAAAGACATTTTTTTTTTTTTTTAACCAAGTCTCTATATCAGGTTTTGGAACAGAAAGTCCTCTTTAGTTCTTGACTTTATAAAATTCCCAGGCCTTGTTTCCAGGAATCTCCTCAAATTGTTACACAGTGAGTTTACACTGAATAAAAGAAAACATCAAGTAAAGAATACAAAATGCATAGGGAAACTAAGATCTTAAAGTAAGTGTGTGTGTGTGTGTGTGTGTGTGTGTGTGTGTGTGTAAGAAAAGTAATTGGAGGAAGTTACTTTTCTCTGCACAAAATTAACTATCATTCATTCCAGCAATCCCACTACCCCACTACTAGGTATCTACCCAAAGGAAAAAAAAATCATTGTATCAAACATATACCTGCACACACACACACACACACACACACGCACGCACGCACACACACGACTACTATTCAGCAATAAAGAAAAATGAAATCATGTCTTTTGAAGCAACATGAATGGAACTGGAGGCCATTATTTTAAGTAAAACAACTCAGAAACGAAATGTCAAATACTACATGTACTCACTTACAGGTGGGAGCTAAATGAGTGTACACATGGTCATACGATGTGAAATAATAGACACTGGAGACCTGGAAGAGTGGGAGCTGAGGGATGAGAAATTACTTAACAGGTACAATGTACATCATTCACATGATGGTTACACTAAAAGCCCAGACTTCACCACTATACAATATAGCTAAGTAAAAAAAACTACACTTGGGCCAGATGTGGTGGCTCACACCTGTAATTCTAGCACTTTGAGAGGCTGAGGCAGGAAGACCACTGCAGCCCAGGAGTTCGAGACCAGCCTGGGCAACATGGCGAAACCCCACTTCCACAAAAAAACACAAAAAATATCCAGGCGTGGTGCTGCACACCTGTAGTCCCAGCTGCTTGGGAAGCTGAGGTGGGGGGATCATTTGAGCGCAAGATGTTGAGTCTGCAGTGAGCAGTGATTGTGCCATTGCACTCCAGCCTTGGCAACAGGGCAAGACCCTGTTTTTTTGTTGTTGTTGTTTGTTTTTTTTAAAAAAAAAAAAAAAAAACTCTAAAACTGCACTTGTACTCCTTATATTTATACAAAAAAAATTAAAACGAGAAACCAGCTGAACAGAGCCTTCCTAAATCTGAAATACCTTCTCTGTCTTTGCTTGGGAAATTGTATTCATATATGTGCATTTAGTGTATGTGTGTGTGGAACTGCAGCAGGGTGAACCCATACTTTATTTCCACTATTAATTATAAGGTTGCAATTTCTCTTCTCAAAACTGAGTTAAGTATCTGTTAACCTATTTTATTTCTCTGAGACATAGACAACTTGGTTTATCAGAGCCTGGAGAATGTCCTTTATAATACTGCTTTCATTTTTAAGTCCAAAAAATATTGATTTCTCTGGTTATTTATCTTGATTTTCTGAGCAATATAGTTCTCATCTGGCAAAAGAGCTGAACTGAGCTATTTAGAAGAATCCATCACATTTATTCATTGTTAAAAGGTATTCAAATATATTCCTAAAAATCTCAGGTCATTAAGAGCATTCTTGATAGTCTTTCTTCTGCATAAATAAAGGTAGCAATATGTACTTCAAGAGGAAAATACAGAAAAAAGTGCCTTATATTAAATAATATAAATATTTTCATTCTGAGACTATAAGATCGATGCATAAAGTGACCTTTAATATATTGCAATTAGTTGTTACTTAAGATAAATAGGCCTATCATGTGAAATGGAAGTGTGAATCAGAACCTTGAACATGTACTCTCACCACCTTGAAGTAGGTTCTCTGCTATATTTAGCTTTGCGTTTTCAATTGCTTTACTAAGTGTCCTTAATTTTTAACATAGTTTAAAAAATAACTATAGGAATCACCAAGAATATTGTCAGGGACATATATAATGCAGACTCGCAAGGTCATATGCAAACAGAAGAATGCTGAGTTTGGAATCTTGAGTTTTGCATGAATGCACAGAAATTCATGCATTTTCGAATATCAGCAAAAATCTGTAAGGATTACTTCAAAGTATAAATCGGTCCATGTTAAACTTATTCATTATTGTACACATACTTATTCTCTCATGAGGAGATATTACTATTATCTGAAATTTATAGATGATTTTCCCATCTTTACCAAGATAGTATCTTTACAAAAATACTAAATTAGATCCTAGTTCTGTGTGACTATCAAATGCTTTACATCAAAACAAAGCATGGCAGATACAACTCCATGTAACTGCAATGCTCAGCGATGCAGGAGGTGTTGTCAAACGTTTTTGCTGAAATATAGAAATGTTATAGCTTTCCTCTTATCAGAAGTTTAATAATGATTCAACAAAATTCATGAGGTTAGTTGCATGACTTCTGCAGTGAACCAAAGCTTTCTCCAAGTGAGTACCATTTCAAATTTCTAAATACTCAACCAAGTTATTCCTGTACCTTATAATCCATTACAAAGCTTTTCTTTGCACCAGCATCCATGTTAGTATTGTTTTCCATAAATAAAAGTATTTTTCAATTTCCATGTACCTATAATGGAAAAACCTACTTTCCCAAAATTTATTTATAACCTTTGAAAGATATTTCAAAAACTGCTGACCATTCACCTTCTCACTGGTTCAATTAGGATTTTCAGAAATCACACCAAGTGTTCACTATTCCTTATTGAACCACTTTCCTCCCTGTAAAGCTTTCATTTAAAATGTTTGTTATAATGCAGTTCACAATGGGCAGTGAACTTGAAACTGGTGAGGAAACATAATGTTTATATCATGAGCTGCCAACATTATTGAGCCACACAGGGCTCCTTTGTATGAGATTAACTGGGATAGTTTAAGTTTTATTAATTCATGTACTTCTTGCTTTCCTTTCTGGTACTTAGATTCAATTTCAAATTTGCATGAAAGCATTTACATAGGATGTCATTTCCAACATGAATAGTAAATGGAAGCATTAAAATATAAACCAAAGTCTAGAAAAGACATCGTATTGCTCAACAGCAAATGCTGATGTGAATGTGAATCATATATGATTAAAATGAACACAGAATTTAAATTCAGGTTTAATAATTTGTTAGGCTTTGATTTTCAGCAATATCATATGATGTCAATAATCACTTTTCACCCAGTTTCAAGATGATCACATAGTTTGCATTTCCTGATATAAAATTCTTCTTAGCAATGAGATTTACGATGCAAAATAAGAATGTGTTTGGTTTGTTTTCATGTCTTAATTATTCTAAAACATTAACTATGTTTCAGACTAATCATTCATTTAAACAGTTTGCAAGGTAGTAAAGCACAATGTGACTCAATGGAAATCTATACAAAGGGAACCATTATGTGTCCTGCTGTGGACTGGAGGGCTTCCTTGTGTAGACAAGAATACTAATTGTTATAAAACGTCACCAGTCGAGTCACACATGAAGCTACTTACCAGCCATTCTCTGTAATGTTTTCAGTGGACATACTAAAAATGCAACCTAAAGATTAAACAGAAAATGCTGGTCATTGTGGTGCCATTCAAATACGGTTTGAAAAAACTTCCCATTTCCCATTGAAGCGATTAAAGCAAAAAAAATTACGTTGATGACAATGAGCATCTGTGGGCTTCTGTGAAAATGTTATTCAGACTGAAAAGGTTATTTCATAGAGTTAAAAATAACGATGACTTAACTATGGGGTATTGTGTCCAAAATAATGTAGGTAATCCTCTAGTTCCATATTGTTCGACCTTTCATTTACCTGGAAAACAACATCTGTTCTGAATGTTACCTATAAAATTACCTAGTTTCATTTTTTAGTTTCTACTTCTGTCTTTCAGATTCCCTGAAGTGAGTCTTCAGTTTAGATATTTATGACATATTGCCAGTTTTTATTCTCCATCTAACCAAAACACCAACAAAACATGGGACATTGGACAACATTGAGTTTATTTTTAGAATTTAAATTCAGTGGCAGACGAGACTCTGTACGTCCAATTATCTGCCCACTTTAGGAATGTCTATTCCATGGTCATTTAATTTTGCACGTTTGAGATCTGGTTATATCTGTGTCACAGCTAAATCATGTCTTCACATGAATAATCAATATATGTATATAATTTACAGCATGTCTGTAAGAAGAGTTTTGGAGAAACGAAGTTTGGAAGCTTTTTTTTTTAATGCTAAAAACACTGACAATTAAAATCTATGCTGGGATGTCAAAAAAGATTTGTGTTTTGACAGTTATAGTCATAAATTGACTGTGGTTAAAATTAAAGGACAGAATTTAAAAATAATAAGAATTAGAAGACACATGTTTTTCAGGGGAAGAATTATAGTTTCCTTCAAAAGTTAATTAGGAAAAGAAAGCTTGGGGAAAACAGAGGAAGCAACTTTAAAATCACTGTTGCCATTTTCTGGAATGTTACATGGACACAAAGATGCTGAAAAGTGATCAAGTAACAGTGATCCAAATTACTTAAGACACAGTCGCAGTCTCGCTCTGTCGCCCAGACTGGAGTGCAGTGGCGCAATCTTGGCTCACTGCAACCTCCACCTCCTGGGTTCAAGCGATTCTCCTGCCTCAGTCTCCCAACTAGCTGGGACTACAGGCACCTCCCACCATGCCTGGCTAATTTGTGTATTTTTAGCAGAGACGGGGTTTCGCCACGTTGGCCAGGCTGGTCTCGAACTCCTGACCTCAGGTAATCTGCCCGCCTCAGCCTCCCAAAGTGCTGGGATTACAGATGTGAGCCACCACACCTGGCCCTCATTTCTAACATGTGGTCTGAAGCCTTCTGTGTAGGAGGATCACTTGAGATTTGTTTCAAAGATCCAAGAACACCAATACACAATAAACAATGACATCAACTAAAGCACAATGTATTTTCCATGTTATAAATATTACTGTTTTTGACACGTATTTACATGTAACATAAGATACAAATTCATATTAAAGCATGTCTGTGTTCCTAGTATCTTCTCGTTATTTCATAGAGTGTATTATTATTATCATACCGAATTTCTTTTTTTCTTACTTCAAAAGGAATCCTTGTACAGAGCGAGGACGGGTTATTATGGAAGATGTGAAAATGAGGTCATGTCTTAGCTGTCTGTAAGCTGTTTACTACTTTTGCTTTTTTGAATGGTATGATTTAGCCAACTGAAATAAACCATTACTATCCCACAAAGCCCTCTAAGAGCTACCAACAGCTGGGGAAGAGAGGCCAAAAACATTTCTAAGAATAGATGGTTCCAAAGACTAAGTGAAAAGGCACATTTCAAGCAACAAATTTTGTAGGTATTTAGACACTTAAGTCTACAGTGAAGGTCAGCAAAAGCAAATGCAATATCAGAGGGGTTCCTTAAACACTGTAAGAGACCTTGTCAGAAAAGAATAAGTAAGTAAATAAATTACAAGGCACTAGCGAAACATGAACGGAGTAACCAGAACACCCGGGTTGCAGTCCTTCAGGCTGGGTGATCACCTTGCTGGGTGACTGACCTTGGCCAGGTTGCTTTCCTCATCTGCAAACTCAGATGAAAAATCATACATATTTTGTGAAGATTCAATTGCTTAATTTATGGGACTTACTGAGATTATGACAGTTTCTGGCCAGCTATTCACCAAACATTTTTCCTTTGTCTAGATAATAGAACATCAAGTTTTAAAAAAAGAGAAATAATAAAAAGGGGGGGATTAAAAGGCTAACAAAATAGCTCCAGAATATTTGCATGCAAATGTAATATGCATCAAGGCTGTTTATCAGAATTTTTATGTTTTCAGATGTAATGTTTATCAAGGCGGTTTATTAGAATTTTCCTATTTTCAAGATTGCCGTAATTGTTGTCCTTCAAATAAAAGATAATTTTATTTGCTATATGAATGCGAAAAGACTAATCTGTCTGCAAGACTCTTCTAGAAATGTAAACCCTATGATTTGTTAACAGAACCACCAAAATTAAACAGGAAAACATGTTATTCTGTCAAGACAGACTCAAAACCTCTTGTCCTGCCATCACTCACTGTAGGTTCATCATTTTGGCTGCTCTCTTTTCTTGAGTTTATCACCCATCCCCACCCGTGTCCCCATCTACTCAGAGAGGCAGCTTATCAAAGGCAGTCAAAGCCCCATTACACGGTGATATTGTCTACTGTGTTTTGAACTAGACTGTGAGCCCTTTGGGATGGGATGGGGTGGCAAAAATGTCTAATTCATCTTTTATTATCTTTTTCTTCCCTAGCACAAGATCTCACACGTAGTCAGAGCTTAATAAATGTTCATTATTACACTGAAATTAGAAATCTAATGTTCAGAAAAAGTCATGCCATGTCTCTTGTGTATGTAGGTAATAGATAAGGTGTTAATTATCTGTGACATGCTGAAATATGGTGCCCATCATACATGAAGACAATGCTATTGATATTAAGGTATAAGATGTTGGATTTTTCTTTCCATTACACTAGTGGTTGATTATATTATTCATTTAGTTTAACAATAATAATGATATGAATATTATAATTATTCTATGATATTCTTATTAATATAATGTTATAACTTGAACTTTATAATGATTTCCTTCATCAAAGCATTTTCTCCTACTTCTCATACTCTCTCAGGGTAAGATGTAAGGCAAATAGTTTATATATAATAACCTGAAGTAAGAAATAGGTAAAGTGAGCCAGGCGCGGTGGCTCACGCCTGTAATCCCAGCACTTTGGGAGGCCGAGGTGGGCGGATCACGAGGTCAGGAGATCGAGACCATCCTGGCTAACACGGTGAAACCCCATCTCTACTAAAAATACAAAAAAAAATTAGCCGGGCGTGGTGGCGGCGCCTGTGGTCCCAGATGCTCGGGAGGCTGAGGCAGGAGAATGGCATGAACCCGGGAGGCAGAGCCTGCAGTGAGCCGAGATTGCGCCACTGCACTCCAGCCTGGGCGACAGGGCGAGACTCTGTCTCAAAAAAAAAAAAAAAAAAAAAAAGGAAATAGGTAAAGTGATAATTTTCAGTGGACTACTGAAGCATGTTGCCCATTGAGCTGCTAGGACTTGGCCTAAGGGTTTGCCACCAGGACTGGGCAAAGACTAGGCACAAATGAAAATATAAATAAAGGAGGGAAGGAAGCCAAAGCTTGAGGAGATGCAAATCGTAGTCTCCGACACAGCCGAACTTGGGCCTCAGCTTATCTTCCTGCAAGGGCCTCTGCTTACGAACGCCCCTCAGGTCCACAGGCCAAGGTTCTTTAGCTGGATATTTGTACAGTTAACTTGTGAAATACAAACACTGCTTCGATATATACTTGCACTAAATAGCTCTTTACCAAATCTTCAGAAAAGGAAAAGTGAAAAACAAAAACACTATGGACTCGTTAGCAGTTGATAATGCTGTTTTCTAAGCGATTCCTCCTGTTTGTATTTCAATTTTTATTTATTGATTTATTTGAGACATGATCTCCCTCTGTTGCCCAGACTGGAGTGCAGTGGTAGGATCATAGCTCGTTGTATTCCTCCTACCTCAGCCTCCAGAGTAGCTGGGACTACAGGTGTGCACCGATAGGCCCGGCTAATTTTCTTTTATTTTTTGTAGAGACAGAGTCTTGCTATGTTGCTCAGGCTTGTCTCAAGCACCTAGGTTCAAGCAATCCTCCACCTTGGCTTCCCAAAGCACTGGGATTACAGGTCTGAGCCGCCACACATGAACAGATTCGTCCTTAATGTGAAAAATCCATCACTTATACTTATGTATATAATATATACAAATAAATGCACATATGTTCACGAATGGGTACAAAGAGCACCAGCCATGCTTCTTACTAGCAATAAAATATAACCAACGCCTTTCTCTGCATTCAAAAAAACTTAGATAGGAGTCAGCAAGAACTAACAAACCAAAGTACTTTCCAGGTTATTGAAGAAATTAAAAAAAAAAGTTTTCAACTAACAACAAATTCCCCCAAAGGAAATCAATCCAAATAAACATTCTTTCTGAATGGCAGTTAGGGAAATGTGGCTCAATTCCAAACACAAAATCCTTTGCAGGAGTAGAACCTCATCAAGCAGATACGATTTTTTTTTTTTTTGGAGACTCTGGAAACTCATCATGTTTTTGTTTTACAGCTCATTGAGTAAAAAAGAGAGTTCCTACAATTTCCTTTAAAGAATTTGTTAAGGTGTTAGATGTAATTCTCAAGGGACTTGAGCTAAAGACTGAAAAAAGAAAAATACCACCTTTAATGTGGTTATTTGAGAAACTTAAGTACCAGACGCAAAACAGTGAATTTGTCAGAGCTTCCGTTTAGATATGATCAAAATAAAATTTGGTAAGGATATTGTGAGAACAGGTTAAGTATCCTTGTGATTTAATTGCCAGGTTAGACCCTGCTCCCTCTGCACTGCCTGCCATAGGGATTCCCTTTGCCACACACTTCCTGACTTAGCGAAGGGTCTAGTACAGAACCATTTGTTGAGTTGAATCAAGTTAATAGGTTCTTAACTGAATCCAGCATCTCCTAGTTTTGCTCAATAATTTGCCTTTAAGGTATTAATAGCATTCTTTTGAATTGTAAAGCACATGCAAAAATGCAAATGTTATGGTTTTCATTTGAGCTTCTGAACTATTATGTGTCCGTAAGTCTAAAGCAATCAACACACACTTGATGAAACGCTCTTTTGACAACTAAAGACAAATTAGTATGACAGTGGAGATGTCTATTTCTGCCAAATACATATGTTTATTCTTCATGTTTTAATACATCATCTGACATATAAAATCTAACATATGTTAATCCATCTATACACAAATTGATAATAAATCTGGGCACATAAGTAGTTTATACAGGTGTTAGCCAGTTGAACCCTTGGCAAATTCTATATATTTAGAAAAAAATGGAAATGTTTAGTATATTTTTATTCTATAGAAGAATTTGTATTCCTGTTACAATCATCTCTCTGTGTTAATGGAAGTAACACATTTCAGTTATAGTGTCAGAGGTAGGGATATCCCAGAGAAAATGGGCAATTAATTACAGTAGATTATGTTTGGAATAAAAATGGGCTTTTGTCATTCTTTATAACATATTTCTCAAATGCAATTTTTCTGGCGTAGTTTATTGCTATATGTGATTATATACAAATAAGTGAATATACTTAATTTATGGATGTCAAAGGAAGAACTTCGTAGTGTAATGGGAAAAGTATGGATAAAGAATAAGAATTTGAACTTGAATTCTGGAACATAGGCTAAATATGTAATATTAATCGAAGCTGCTTAGTTCTTATCCAACTCAATTTTACTTGCTCATAAGATGAAAATAACATATATTTCATAAATTTGCCATGAATGGTAGCAGGATGACGTAAGTGACTTTGTGTAGCTAATAGAAGGAACTTATTAAAAAATTAAATCATTATAAAGGAATTAACACATAAGTGTTAATATATGATGAGTTCATTCTTTGAAAATTATCTGGTCCTAAATATCCATTTTTACATGTGTATATTTTAGTGAGATGCTATTGGTTTATTTATCATTTTACCTGAGCCATTTAAAATGCTAGTTCTGAATTCATTCCATTGACGCATTGCCTGAACCAGGCGTCAGTCCTCGTGTATCCTAACCGGTTTTGTTTCCTGGAAAGACTCTTCTGTCCCTTTCCATTTAGCCCTTCTCCAGCTTGTAGATTTAAGCCGGTGAAAATGGAAGCCAACAAATGCTTGTCACCTAGCCAGCCCTCAAGGCTCACTTGCACGAAGACATTAGTTTTGCATGTATTCAGAAGGGTAATTTCAGACTTGATTTGGCCATGAAGTGAGGTCACCTCTCAAATATGCATTAAATAAGTGAACTCTGGCTAAAATTATCTCCTGGTAATTTTCTTTCTTTAAATGATATATTACATTTCTATTTGAAGAATAAGCTGTGGTCATACAGTGGTATTTACTTAAAATCTCCTTTCCCGAAAGTAAAGGAAATGGTAGAGGTAGGCCCTTGAGAAAGCGATTAATCCCCTGGCCACAGAGAAGCAAAATGACAACGTGGATAAATAGCTTGTCTTTTAACACAAGTTTCAAGTAACTGTGGCCAGTCACAGCAGAAATTGTAATGAGGGGTCTGTGAGAATGGTTCTTCAGAACAAGCCAGCAAAGCATTGGTGGGAACGTAAGAAAATGATAGGGATCCCAGAGGAATTTCCTTTCTTCCAGGCTCACACTTTGAAGCTTTGCATTCTGAACTTTTGAACCATGTTGGCTTTATCTTGTCCCTTTGGAGAGATTTGCAAGGTACTCTTATGCCACTTACTGCAATTATATTCTTAAAAATTAATAACGTAGCGATTTTCAAAGAAAACTTGTCTGCTTTAAAAACATTCTAGAACTAGCCAACATAGACACACACACACACTAACACACACACAGAGCTCTTCTGATGTGATTGGTTTTATCACAGCTAAAGAAAAATCGTCCTCTTTGTTATACCTCCAAAGCACCAATAATTTATAATAAAGCTTGTAAGTCATTATCAGAGGCTGGAATGCTCTTTTTAAAACTAGGAGGAAGACATAAAAGGAAAGCTAAAGGGGTAGAAATCAAGAGAGAAAACCAGCATGTGGCCAGCCGAGGATATACAATTGAGGCTGAATATATTCTTCAAAAGAATTATTTTTAACAAATCTCTTCTCAGTTTGATATATGATTCAGCAAATGCTCTGTTTCTTGGGTTTTGTGGCTCTTTGGTACTTAGAGACAGAGTACATCACATTCCCTGGAAATAATAAAATTAGGCTTAGGAACGATATAATGCAGCTTAGAGAGTCTCTTGCGACAAAGATCAGTCTCTCAAAGACTTTCTCTGTGCCTTGCAGTCCAGTTCAATTTCTGATTTAGTATAATGAGAGAAGCCACAGTCACACAAAAGGGGCCTGGTATTTCAATTAGTCATTAAATTTTACAGCTTCATTATTTTTCATATGGAATCTTTTAACTTTTTTTATATTAACACATTTACTGTATTGATTCTAAGATCTGCAATAGATAAGGTGAAATTTTCTAGCCACTTTATTGAGTTCTGCTACTTTCACTTATTGTCAAAGCTCGTTGAACCAGTTGATAGCTGCAACTTACAAACAGTTAAGGAAATGTATTTCACTTACTCCAAGTCTTTATTTTGATAGCTGCAACTTACAAACAGTTAAGGAAATGTATTTCACTTACTCCAAGTCTTTATTTAAAAAATGTATGTTTCCAAGTGCGGTAGTATCAAGACATACATTACCTAGATGGAAACATAAAGTAATGAAAAGCTATTCATGCTTGGTAGACTAAAATGAAGACTAATTATCCGGTTTTGCAGCTGTCACTAAATTAACTTTTAAAAGTGATTAAATTGGAAACATCAACTCTTGAAAAATGTAAATGTCTGAAGGAACATCCCAAAATATAAACTCTGTTGAAAAAAGTATAACCTACATAACAACAGAGAATGTCACATATTTAGCTGAAAATATCCATCAATCATTGATGAAATTATAATATTTATGATGGTTTTCTGGCAAACAATACAAACCTGATGAAAACATGCATATAATAGCCTACCAGCCTCAAATTTAAAAATTAAAATATTCAAGCTTTAACCTTCACAGAAGCTAGTAGGACAAGAAATAAAAAATTGTAGGACACCTAGGAAACATATAGTTTAAACCACTGACTTAATCATTGGCATTTAACTAGAATAATTGTTATTTTATTTGAACTTCATGTATTTACAAGACTTACAAAATAAGATAAATAATAACTTAACTATTGATTATATGCATGTTATATTAATGTAAATTTCCTAAAAGGAGCTTATATTATTTGATTAGATTGATTAGATCATTGTGAGAGCTCCACACCATTTTAATATGTTACATATACTAACTACATGTTGATATATGTTAAGATTAAATTAAAAAGTTGTAGATGGTTTCTGGGACGCTTAGTTACATAAAATGATAATAGAAATTTCATAAACATAAGATATAGCTGCAAGACTAATCTATAAAACAATATGCCTCATATATGTTCTAGAGAGATTTATCTTACATTAATTTCCAATGGATAGATTCACTCTCAGTTATTTTTGGATCTGGAAATATTTTATAATTTATATTTAGTGGTTGAGTGCAATGAGAAACTTATTCAGGATATTCAGGTTCTCTTGGGCACTTTCTAATTCACTCCAAATATAAAATATATATATATATATATATATATACAAGCAAACAAAACAAAAACACAAAACGTAAGCCTTCCAAAGTCAAGAAATGGAAGAACCTTGGCCATATCCCTAACCTCATCAACCATGTAAGACTTTTGAGATCCATCTCTTGTGGCTGAATTATCCAGTATCTGAAATGGAAATAAGCAATCTTAGCAAGAGGGAAGAAAGTATCATAAAAAATGTGCATTTTAGGCTAGGCGCGGCTCGGGCCTGTAAACCTAACACTTTTGGTTGCTGAGGCAGGCGAATCACTTGAGGCCAGGAGTGCAAGACCAGCCTGGGCAGTACGGCAAGACCCTCCACCTCCAAAAACAAAAACAAAGACAAACAAAACAAACAAACAAACAAAAATTAGCTAGGTGTGGTGGAGAGTGCCTGTAGTCCCAGCTATTCAGGAGGCTGAGATGGGAGGATCACTTGAGTTTAGAAGTTCAAGTCTCCAGAGAGTTATTACCTTGCCACTGCACTCCAGCCTGGGTGACAGAGCATAACACTGTTATTAAAAAAAAAAAAAAGAGCTGGCCAGGTGCGGTGGCTCATGTCTGTAATCGTAGCACTTTAGGAGGTGGAGGCGGATGTATCATTTGAGGCCAGGAGTTCGGGACCAGCCTGGGCAACATGGCAGAAACTCCATCTCTACCAAAAATACAAAAATTAGCTGGGCGTGGTTACACATGTCTGTAATCCCAGCTACTTGGAAGTCTGGGGTGGAAGAATCACTTGAACTTGGGAGGATGGAGGTTGCAGTGAACCAACTGGGCGACAGAGTGAGATTCCGTCTCAAAAAAAAAAAAAGACACATTTTGGAATTAGACAATCTTCAAAGTACTCAACATGAGCTTGTGCCAGTGTACTAATTGTACTTGTGTAATTCCGGATGTGCTACCTTACCTTTCCATTCATGTGTATCTGCATCTGTAAAACGGGTTCAGTAGTAGCACCTTGCAAGTTTGATGTGAGATTTGAGGGATTGCATACAATATGCCCAGTGAATTCTCTGGCCTGTGATACATGCTTAATAAATTGCAGATTTAATGTAACATTTCCACATTGCTGGCCATATTTAAGAATGTTGGCTGATGTGGGTACCCTGCTCTTCAAGCAAAGCCTTGTTAACAAGATGTCTCAAGCAACACTGTAATATGTAGATGAAATTTTTCTACTATACATTAACCTCCTCTTTTTGAACTCATTGTAAACACACCGAATATTATTTGAATGCTTACGGTATACCGGGCATTTTATCCTGTTTTATCCTCACAAGCATCTCAAGATGGAAGTTCTATTATTAGCTTCATTTCATAGGTGAGGATAGCAATGACTGCAGGGAGGTAGAAGAACTAGCTTGAAGTCACATAGTTGGCAGGAGAAAACTCAGGACTTGAACCCACTGTAATGTGACTACGCTCTTATTATGAAAGCACAATCTCCTCCCCTTCTTATCATCCCGTTAATCAGTTATACATTTGTTCATATTCTCATTTCTCTGCATCTTTACTCCAATGATTAAGACTCCAATGTTACACAGAGGGAGGGCCATTATAGTAGACAGATGTAAAGCAGACTTGGTATTAAACTCTGGCTCTGCCATTTACTAGCTTATGATTTTGGGAAACTGTATTTAATTACATTATGACTCAGTTTCTCATAGTAAAGTGGAAAAAATGAAATAACACAGGTAAATCTCTGAGCACAGTGCCTGGAATATGTTAGGGGCTCAATAAGTATTATATATGTATCATTTATAGCTTTGTGTGAATAAACCATCAGTGTCTGCACTTCAAGTCTTTTTTATGAGTCAAATAGAAAATATGGACCTGGCGTGGTGGCTCATGCCTGTAATCCCAGCACTTTGGGAGGCCGAGGTAGGGAGTTCGAGACCAGCCTGACCAACATGGAGAAACCCCGTCTCTACTAAAAATACAAAACTAGCCAGGCATGATGGCACATGCCTCTAGTCCCAGCTACTAGGGAGGCTGAGGCAGGAGAAGTGCTTGAACCGGGAGGCAGAGGTTGTGGTGAGCCGAGTTCCGGTCATTGCACTCCAGCCTGGGCAACAAGAGTGAAACTCCGTCTCAAAAAAAAAAAAGAAAAGAAAAGAAAAGAAAAGAAAATATGCCTAGCTTAAAAATCATTAAAAAATAAAGCAAACAGGGAAAACTTATGGATATGGATGGTTCTTCCCTATTGTCCACAAAATGATAATTAAAATTAAAGAAATATATATATATACACAAACACAATAAATAATGGTATAACAACTACCTTTTGAATAGTACCATCGTGGAAGTTTCTTTACAGACATCTCTAATCCTTGTAACATTTTACTGAAGTTTTTTTTTTTTTTTACTTTTATAAATATACGAGAATGAGAAGACAGAGAAGTTAATTTACTTGCCTAACATTGCATAGGTATTAAGTGTAGAAACAAAGCTTTGAATTCTGAAGCATATACCCATTCTGATGCTCCAATCTTTGGTCTGGCACAAGCGTAGGTACATGCAATTTCCCTTCAGCAGGGAACTGGTTCTGCTGTTTAGTCAGGGGCAGCTATGTATGCAACAACTGGGGAATAAGAGCTGAAGCATTTGCAGACATTTATGGAACAAACTAACATGCTAAGGCAGGAAGAGTCAGAAAGGCAGAGACTACCAATTTCCTGAGTGTAGCTTTACACACCCACACTCCTATTTCAGTTCCAGAGGTCAGCTTTTGAAAGCACAGCTCCTCTCTGTCCACAGCAGTGATATCCAAGTTGTGATATCTGGGTTTGCCTGGCAGTGAGTCTGAGGGAGACCTCCAGCTATCATGCAGAAGATGAGTGGCTTTAGCCTAATTAGCAGCAGATTCTCCTTTCCATTTCTCTTCTACCATTCTTATCTAAGGACACTGTCAGCTCAAGCCTTTTGCTGACACATTGATGATGTCCACCTACTCTTGTATCTACTTATAACACTTGAGTTGTGTTCAGCCAAGAGAAGCACTTTTGAAGATACCAAAAGAAAGGAGCTTAAAATCCAGTTGAAGAAACAAAAATGTTTAGATGTGGCATCCTCATACTAGTTAATTACAACATTGTTCATGAAAATGTTTTTCAGTCATTGAAGAGGCAAGCTAATAACTAGTTGATTTCTAATAGTTAAGCTCTACCGGGCATGGTGGCATGCGCCTGTAATCCCAGCTACTCTGGAGGCTGAGGCAGGAGAATCACTTGAACCAGGGAGGCGGAGGTTGCAGTGAGCTGAGATCACGTCACCGCACTCTAGCTTGGGCAACAAGAGTAAAACTCCATCTCAAAAAACAAAACAAAACAAAAACAAAAGGAGTATATTAAGAGCCAGATGATATCCAAAAGGTGATCAAATAGACTCATCATTTAAACCTTAATATGAATTAAAACCTATGTGATTCCAATCCCAGTACTATCCACATTTTTCCCTTTAATAATCATACATATGTTAGACATATGAGAAAAAAACTTGGATTCTCAAAATTTCCAAAGAATATTCAGAACCTTCCAAAATGTCATACTGCACTGTTTAACGAGTTCCTCTATGGCACATTCTCTAATCTGTTATTCATGCTTAAAGTTGAGCTTTAAATCACATTTTCTGTTCTCTTATTTTCACTCTGAGAGAAGTGACTAGTCTTTTGTCTCTGTAATTAGCCTTGAGTTCATTTGGTCCTGGAGACAGGAACAGAAAAAAATAACTGAGACAGAAACTAAAACCCTTTTGGCTTTGTTTTCTTTTTCTTTTTTTGCAGTTCCACATAGAGTTTCAGCTCAAAACTTTAGTTTACCAGTTTAAAATCTACATATATCTTTACAAATTTTGTAACACTCTAAAAATTTAGGTCTTTTTGACTTACAGGCTTTCCTTCTATGGGCTACTTGGATAAGCAAAGGTAAACAAATATGGGTAGAAGAAAAGTTACTTGGACAATTTTATCGCTTTTATTATAAAATCACTGCTTTACTGTCTATAAAAGTTTACACAGTGCTATTAGCAAAGAGTTGGAACCAACCCAAATGTCCAACAACAATAGACTGGATTAAGAAAATGCGGCACATATACACCATGGAATACTATGCAGCCATAAAAAATGATGAGTTCGTGTCCTTTGTAGGGACATGGATGAAACTGGAAAACATCATTCTCAGTAAACTATCGCAAGGACAAAAAACCAAACACCGCATGTTCTCACTCATAGGTGGGAATTGAACAATGAGAACTCATGGACACAGGAAGGGGAACATCACACTCCAGGGACTGTTGTGGGGTGGGGGGAGGGGGGAGGGACAGCATTAGGAGATACACCTAATTTTTTTTTTTTTTTTTTTTTTTTTTTTTTTTTTTTTGGCACTTGCATAAATATTTAACCAACCTTGCACTTTTTGCACATGTACCCTAAAACCCTAAAGTATAAAAAAAAAAAAAAAAAGTTTACACAGTGCTGATATGGGAATAGAGATAAAAAGCCAAATGATATAATTTACCAAATTTTCTGTGAAATATCTGAATAGAAACAGTTCTAGAGAAGAAGCATGTATTCCATAAAACTTTACTTCTTTCTTTAGAATCACTCTATAAAATCATGGAACTTCATTAGTGCTAAGTTCCCCTCATGGTATAAGTATAATTTTAAAGTGTACAATTGTAGTTCTGCATGCTTTCTAAGATTTTCATTTAAAATTATTTCTGTATTTATTTTCTATCAGAACTCTTTAAAATGGCTAGCTAGAAGTTTGAAAGTGATTAAAGCGAAATATTTTGAAGACAAAATATATAAACTAAGAAAATTGATCCTAATAACCATGGTCATATAATCCCGCTATTTACATAATTTATGACCACTTAGCTTAGAATATACATTTTAGATAATATACAAAAATAATCTGTATTAAAGGGACCAGAAGATTGTGTTTTAACCCCAATTTCCAGAGATTAATATTTTAAACACATTTTTTCTTCCATTTTCTTCCTTTTTTTCCCTTTCTTCCACCTTCATTTTGACTTAGATTTATTTAGAGTTACTCTGTTAGACACAACGCTAGGAACTAGGTTTGTAACAGTAATTCCTACTAGATTAAAAAGTAAATCATTTTAAAAACTCATTTTTAACATTAATGACACACTTGTTGAGAAGACTAAAGAACAAAGCAGAATGGATTGAACCAGGCAGAAGTCAGAGACTGTGGACAGCAATAGGACTAGAGAATGCATTTTACTTTAAAAAATTATTTATTGATTGATTTTTAAGCCAAGGTCTTGCTCTGTCACCCAGGCTGGGATGCAGTGGCACGATCATAGTCACTGCAGCCTCGAACTCTTGGCCTCAAGTGATCCTCCTGCCTCAGTCTCCTGAATAGTTGGTACCACAGGTGCATGTCACCATGCCTAGCTATTTTTTTTTTTTTTTTTTTTTGAGATGGAGTTTCACTCTTGTTGCCCAGGCTGGAGTGCAATGGCATGATCTCGGCTCACCACAATCTCTGCCTCCTGGGTTCAAGTGATTCTCCTGCCTCAACCTCTCAAGTAGCTGGGATTACAAGCATGTGCCACCATGCCTGGCTAATTTTGTATTTTTAGTAGAAACAGGCTTTCTCCATGTTGGTCAGGCTGGTCTCGAAATCCCGACCTCAGGTGATCTGCCTGCCTCAGCCTTCCAAAGTACTAGGATAACAGGCATGAGCCACCGCGCCCAGGGTTGTTTTTTTTTTTTTTTTTATGGAATCTCGTTCTGTTGCCCAGGCTGGAGTGCAATGGTATGATCTCAGCTCACTGCAACCTCTACCTCCTGGGTTCAAGCAATTCTCCTGCCTCAGCCTCCCAAGTAGCTTGGATTACAGGCACCTGCCACCACACCCAGCTAATTTTTGTATTTCTAGTAGAGACAGGGTTTTGGCATGTTGGCCAGTCTGGTCTTGAACTCCTGACCTCAGGTAATTCACCCACCTTGGACTCCCAAAGTGCTGAGATTACAGGTGTGAGCCACCGTGCCTGGCAATCTTTTAAAATTGTTTGTAGAGTTAAGGTGTTGCTATGTTGAGCACTCTAGCCTTGAAATCCTGGCCTCAGGTGGTCTGCTTGCCTTGGCCTCCCAAAGGGTTGGGATCACAGGTGTGAGCCATCTCACTAGGCGTATTTCACATTTTAAATCGAGTTATGTTGACAAAGAATGAATCGCTGAATTATCACATCTGTACAACTCAGAAAAATATAGCGTGAACTGAATTTCATTAATACCAATAAAAAAAAGAATCCATAGGTTACATAAAATTAATTGTATATTTGTACTGATTGCCTTGTGAGGACTGTGGAAACTTGAGTTACGTACATCTTAAGCTTAGCAGGAGGGAATAGTTTGTTCTGTTTTTCACATGAGAAACCTGAGGCTCTGAAAGTGTAATAAACCAAGCCATGTAACTAGAATGTGGTGAAGCTGGGTTCAAACTCAGGTCTGTGTGATCTATAGCTCATGTTCTTTCCACTCTGTGTTCACTTCCACTTAACCACTCTGAAACAAACTGGGAACAATTATAATATTGACCTTCTAGATTAATGTGGGGAGAAACACATGAGCATGCTTTGTTAATTTGTAAGTTTATGGTTGACAGGCTTAGATAGTGATATCTTAGATCCACAAAAAGTAGTAGGTATGACAAAAAGTTCTGTGAACCCTCTCTGAAAAAAAATGAAAAATTTCGACGTGCATAACGTTTTACCTATTATAGATTGGATTTTTTTTTTTACATTTTCCTTTGAGGTGCTAAGAAATCTAAACTAGTGTTTTTTTTTTTTTTCTCTGTGGCACATTAGCATAGCAAATGTAAATGATCTGAACTATCCATGGAAATTCTCATTGAGCAGGGTCTGTCTTTCAATAAGCCTTATGGCAGATTCTGATGATTTGCCAGGGTTAAAAAACTATGTCTCTTCAAAAATTATCTGATTGAAAATGGGCCCCAACTTTGGTCCAAATTGAAATTTTACCGAATTCTCCCACATTTATTAACTGCGCTTATATAAAAGAGTTTACATGCAAAATACCACTGGATACACAAATTGCTATCTTAGAGAAACCACTGCTTTTCTGTTAACTGATTTACGTTTTATCATATAGAAGGAGTTTTGATTTTAGTAATATGGAGGTCTGAATAAGTTTATGTTTAATACTGTATTCTTTGTTACCTTTCCTTGCTCCCACAGTTATGCTATTATTTCATATTTTTACAGAGCAAATAGTGCTACAGTGGTTTATTTTTGGGCATTAATATATAATTATAAAGAAAATAAGTAAATTTCTTACATTATGGAATTTTGTGACAATGCATAAAATAGAGTGTGTATCACTTTTACACCTTAGAGAGCTATTCACACATTCTAAATTCACAAGAACATTAAATAAGGTTGACCTCAGTTTGGTGTGAGGTTTCACCTCCAAGTATATATAAAAATGTCTTTTTTTTTCTTTTCTCACTTATAATAATCTTACCTTTTGGAACTAGAGACTTTAAAAATGAAACATAATGTGGACATTTTAATTACATTTTAAATTAAAGCAATTATTGAAGGTTAATTTACATGCTATATGTATAGATACAGATATATGCACATACATTTTTAAAGGGCCTGAGAGGAGGAAAAAAATAATCAGCGTACTATTGAGAGACAAGGTCATTAGAAAATAATCAACAACCCATAGCAATAAGAAATATAAAAAGATATTTTAATTATAGCACTTCTAACTTTCTTGTGAATATTGAGCTCTGGTCACTATGTGGTTGTCAATTCTTGTCTTGTCTATGTGGGGTTTATGTTTAAAAAGAACTATAGCTAAATCTACGCAAATCTTATTTGGGGTTTTGTGTGAAGATTTTGCATCTCAACCTCTAAGGTTTTTTCCTAAGAGTGTCAAATTGATGAGAAACGTCAAAAACAATTTTTGACTAATTTTCATGTTTAATTTTGTTTTTCTGAGATACTCAGAAAATATGTCAAATCTCAATTCTTCCTGACAGTTTTTGAAACCAAGCATAGAACACAAGCCATTAAGAAATTATTTTCAAGAAAAATATATAAAAATCAGTAAGATAAAAAAAAATATGGATAAATTATGAGAAATGTGAAGTGAAATTTAGGCACCAGAGTATTTTGAATTCAATTTCTGGTTTACTTTTTCTGTCATATTTTTTCATATGCTTAAGAGTGAATAATGACTTTATTCTTATAAGCTAACAACTCCCTTTAGTCAACTTCAAATAATTCAAATAAAGAACTGAGTTTGAAAAAACAGAGGTAAATATTTTCCTTAAGGTTTTTTATGATTACCAACTTACTACTTATTTAAATCTAGGATATGAGTAACAAATGTATATATAAAAAAGTGTAAGTTCATGTGACCAGCTGGGATGCACTTGTGTCATTAATCTGTAATGAGAGAGACTTAGCGTCTTTGAAAATGTGTATTTGTAAATTCCCTGCAATAGAAAACTACCTTTGAGAAATGTCTTTGAACACTGTATTTGCTCTGATTCCTCTGCTACTCACACAAATGGTGTCACTTAAGTACTCAATGAACCAGCCACTAAATTGGTCCTCTACAATGGGTCCGAGATCAATAACTAATTTTGAAAACTGATTAGTTTGCACCAAAGTAGTAGACAGTTCCGAATTTTGCCAGAGGATATAATCAGCCAGTAAATAGAGGTGTTAGTGCACTAGTAATAGGTTGGTAATATGGCCCAAATCCACCATAAACTCTTTTCCACAAAGGGCGATTTGAACCTTTATAAGCAACTTCACTTGTAAATTAAACTTTGTTTTTTTGATGCTGAAATAACGCTTAGTTTTATTATGCTACATAGCTGGTTAATAAGAGTTGTTTGTAAATGAATTCTAATAAAGCAAGCAAGCTCAGCCTTGGGTGACTAGTGAGGAGCCACAGGCATTTTTATACATCTTGGCTGGTTGTGAATTCCAGATGTTTCCAACATGAAAAATGTTATGTTCTAACAGTTAATGTTGTATTGCTAGCCATTCAGAAGATGTATCTTCCTATTAGCTGTGAATGTTGCTATGGAGATAACTGTAAAATCTGACCTAGGAGAAGTGGTGGGGAGAAATTTGTATTAAAGAAAGAGAGAATATCAATTATGTCAATAATTGAAAAGGTAGCAAAAATGTAAGCATCTTATCCACAGCTATTTCTGGAAAACACATGTGAATACACGATGGACAAAAAGGATTTTTGTTTTGTTTTGTTTTTGCCTCTTGCATTGGCTTTATATTTAAACTTCATCCAGTGACCATGTGGACAAAACCTGACCACTGTATTATGATGATAACTGGATAGAAATGGAATACATAGCTTTAAAAATCCTTCTCAATGCATAAGCCAGAAAGTGGCAATCACCTCCTGGTGAGGTTGTGATAAAATGCCGCTTCAGAAGGTTGTAGTAAAATATGCCCATCTTAAAAAACTCTGAGATGTTGGGAATTCACAAGCAAAGTAAGTCCACGAGCTAGAGATGGGAGACTAGTACAAAAGCACTCCAGAGTGAATTACTGCAGCAAAGTTACATCATTGCAATTGGGGATTTTAATTGTGTACATTCAGTGCAATTTGATGGCTAAGCACGAGCTGAGGAGAGGAAGAGCAGACAGATAAAAATCACAAACTGTGTTCTGAACAGAGGCTGTTCTGTTTTTATTTCATTTTTTCCCCTCTGGAAATTTAGATTTGTTTAAATATGGGGCGGAGGAAGTAAATGCTTAGAAAACAGATTGTAATTCACAACCTTAGGCCACCTCTGAGCAGATGAGAAGGCAGAGAATGCTGAGAAGGCAAGTAAGTGAAGTGGCTCTGAAGACCTTAGCCTGCGATGGTCGCAGCACTGAGACGAGGCAGCTCTGAGTCTGGAATATTTATTTCACCTTGGAAATACAGAAAGTAATAGTTACTCTTTTGTCTTTTCATATTTGAAAGAGCCGTATTTCACCCATAATTAGACATTTGAAGGAAGGTTCTCAGGAAGGAAGACAGAAAGTAGACAGAGGAGAAACCAAAAGAGGAAGGGACTCTTTCACTGGGGGTTCAGTACCCCCCTCAGAGAACTTTCACGCAGATAGTCCCCCTTCCATCTCATCCGTGGTCATGAACACAGCATCCTCAGGCTCATTTCAAATTCACCTAGAGTTAAATTTTATCCCATTTTTTTTTTTTTTTTTTTGAGATGGAGTCTCGCTCTGTCGTCCAGGCTGGAGTGCAGTGGTGCAGTCTCAGCTCACTGCAACCTTCGCCTCCCGGGTTCAAGCGATTCTCCTCCCTCAGCCTCCTGAGTAGCTGGGATTACAGGCACGTGCTACCACGCACGGCTAATTTTTGTATTTTTAGTAGAAATGGGGTTTTATCATGTTGGTCAGGTTGGTCTCAAACTCCTGACCTCGTGATCTGCCCTCCTCGGCCCCCCAAAGTGCTGGGATTACAGGCGTAAGCCACTGCACCTGGCCTAATTGTATTACTTTTGTAACCAAAATAGTTGATTCTATCAGAGACAGTAGATACCTGCATACATTAGCTATTAATACTATTGAATGTTTGTGAAGTAGTTGGGAAAACTATAAGATAGTGTCAATCTAAATGCTAAAGAAATATTCCAACTCCTCGTAAAGTATCTAATAGGTATTCTACTGTTTAATTTCCTTTAAAATTGGAAACATAATGTTTATAAAACTGTGGCAGAACAGGGAGTGACAGTCACAGAAAAAGAGTATGTAGCAGAATTAAATTGACTTTGTTAAACAACAGACTATTGGAAGCAAATGAGATATAATAAACAAATCAAAACCACAGTACAGATAAACGATTCAGCCATTTATCTAGTAGAAATAAATTATTATTTTAGTACTAGAAACAAACAAAAATAACACAGCAACAGACAAATATTTTAATACTTTCTTCACAGTAATATCAACATTTTACAAGGAAATGGTGTATTTAAACTTATGTATTAAACATAGATGTGCCTAAATGTAAGATTTGAAACAAAGGCCTAAAATCTATTTTTCACGGCATAATAATCTTTCAGAGCCTTGGTTTTCAAATCAGTGACATAGCAATTATATACACCTTAGTTATTAGCTTAGTTTAGACAGCACCTCACAACCTTCCTCAGTCCCCCAAACTAATCATAAGAATCTCCTGCTGTGCTTTTGCTAAAAATGCAAATTTGTTGGTGTTCCTCTGAGGATTTTGATTCAGTGGTTCTGAGGTTGGGCCCTGGGATTTGTATTTTTAACACATGTTCTACGTGATATTTATGAGGCAAGTTTGGGGAACAATGGCCTAGAGCAGAGCAGGTGCACATCTATCTGCATCTCTCTCTCTCTCTGCCATGTCCTTCCTTCTAACTATAATCCCACAGATTTGCATGGCTCCTCGGGGAAATACCAGTATTTGTGCAACATTGATGCAGCAGATTAGCTTCTTTTTCTTTTTTTTTTGAGAGGGAGTCTCGATCTGTCTCCCAGGCTGGAGTGCTGTGGCACAATCTTGGCTCACTGCAAGCTCCACCTCCTGGGTTCACGCCATTCTCCTGCCTCAGCCTCCCGAGTAGCTGGGACTACAGGTGCCTGCCACCGCGCCTGGCTAATTTTTGTATTTTTAGTAGAGACGGGGTTTCACCGCGTTAGCCAGGATGGTCTTGATCTCCTGACCTCGTGATCCGCCCACCTCGGCCTCCCAAAGTGCTGGGATTACAGGTGTGAGCCACCGTGCCTGGCCCAGATTAGTTTATTAACATATTTTAATGTGAAGGCAATTTAAATCTCAGTAGTAAAATAAATATCTAATGCATATTTAATTTCTACATTTACTTTTGATCTCAAGGCGTGTATTAATATCTGGAGGGAAGAGGCAGTTCACAAATAAAATTTCTGTGATTTTCATGATCGTCACTGTTACCGGGCATTTCAGTCTGGAGAGCGTAGAGAGTGGTGAGAAGGGGGCTTTTTTGTTGTTGTTGTTCAAGGATGTATCTAAAATTCTTGGTGGAAATGTATATCATTTGTGGGTTAAGACCACGTTTCACTGAGTAAGAAACATTTTAAAATGTATTTAAAATGGAAGTTAGTGTATTTCTTTCTTTCGTTTTTTTTTTTTGAGATGGAGTCTCACTGCAACCCCTGCCTCTGCCTCCCGGGTTCAAGGGATTCTCCTGCTTCAGGGATAGCTGGGATTACAGGCACCTACCACCATGCCTGGCTAATTTTTGTGAAGTTAGTGTATTTTCTAAATCTATGTTTGTATTCTAATATTTCAGGCTGACATTAAAACATTTCTTACTCCAATTAAATAAGGGCATCAGAAAATAATTGTCATATTTTAATGCATTGAATATTCCTGAATGTTGGCCAGTAAGAATATAAAAAGATGGTTAATATCATTATTGATCAGGGAAAGGCAAATCAAACCCACAATGCATAACGCTTCATACCTATTATCATGGCTATAATAAAGAACACAGAAAATAACAAGTTTTGCCAAGGGTGTGGAAACATTGGAACCACGTGAGAATGTAAAATGGTATCATTACTGCGGAGAACAATTTAGTGGTTCCCCTCAAAAAGATCAGAATCGAATTATTACATGACCCAGTCATTCCACTCCTAGATATATACCCAAAAGAACTGAAAAGAGGGACCCAAGAAGGTATTTGTACACACATTTCCTGCAGCATTATTCGTAGTAGCCAACAGGCAGAAACAACTCAAGCCGTAACTGGATAAACAACATGGGGTATATGCATATAATAGAATATTATTCTGTCAAGTAAAGAAATGAAGTTCTGATACATGCTATGATATGAATAAATCTTGAAAACATTATTCTAAGTGAAACAATCCAGACACAAAATGGCAAATATTATATGATTCCACTTATATGAAATATCTAGGATTCAAATTCATATAGACAGAAGGTAGATTAGAGGTTAGCAGAGGGTTCAGGTGGTGGAGGATAGCGAGTTACTACCTAATGGGTAAAGTTTCTGCCGATTGAGAAACTTGAGGTAACGGAAACATTTGGATACAGTGGTGACGCTTGAGCAACACTGTGAATGTAATTCATGCTACTGTATTGTACACTTAAAATGATTAAAAGGAGGTTCTATATATAATTTTTTATGTGTGCTTGGAAATTCTGATTATTTGCTTTCTGGCTTTGTTGCAAAGGCTAAGTTTGTAATGATTTTGCTCATCATGATGATGGGACAGCACTACCTTCTTGGATTTTAAAGGTCATTTGCATAACTGTGTTCTTTTTTCATGACAATAAAATCATTCTGAAAACCATGAGAAACTTTATTTTTTTAGATGACATTCTTTAGTTAGCTTATTCATACAATGCTGTTATAAGCAAGAATAACATGCCCTTGTTTATTTTCATCGTGCTTTTATGCTGAGACATCATTTTAAAGTTTCTCTTCGGGTTATGGTCAGAGAGTTTTTGAACTAATCTGTTCCCAAGTGTGCAAACATAGACAGACATAGTGTTAGAAGTAATGAGAGAAATAGATGCCATTCAGGTGAGGCCACTAGAGCAGATCCTTGGACTGAAATAGAGTGAGAAAATACATTCAGAGAACTGCTTGCATTCTAAGATTACATAAAATGATTAATAAAGTGTAGTTGCATGCTAGTTATGGTTTATTAGGTGTTATTTCAATAGCACTATCCTAAAATATTGGCAGAAGTTTTCAAAACAAACTAGTGGGTAAAGAAAACCTCTTGGGACACCTAAATGTGTCCTTTTCTGTAGGACACATTGGTAGGTACACTTCCCTATGCTTAGGCCTCTGGGTTTATGTTTTATATATTGAAAGAAAGGTGGATTGAAACTTGATAAACATTTTCCAATTTAATTCTGCTGCCTAAATATTTACTCTGGTGAATAAATAAACGAATCATCTGGGACTTGTAAATGTCAAGTCACTGAATTTTCTCTCATTTCGTTGTAAGTCACTCAGCACATGTAACTGCATAGATATTTGAGAACGAAAGACAGTCAAGGTTAAGGCTACAGCTATATGGAATTCTAAAATTCCCTCTAGCAAAACAACATTTGAGTAGAGACTTACTCTGGTGGAACAGAGGCTGCCAGCCTTTACATGTAAAATGGTAACACGTGCACCTGTGTGGGCACACACACACACACACATTTAAAAAGGAACATATGGTCTTTGAAGTGAACCTTTAAAGTGTGAAAGAAGGGTGTGTGTGTGCACGTGCTTGCTTCTAAGGACGGTCTTTCTTCACAGCTAATGCTACTCCCTGCCAAGCATAACACAAAGTGATGCTTGGTACATCCTGTACTTGCTTAACCAGAAATACAGCCCGAAAGGATCATCCTGCTGCCAAAGATGATCTCCAAAGTGAAAGTCAACGTTCTATCAGGAATTCTAGCTTGAACTGGAAGTATACTGAATTACATGAGTATCAGCAACACGTTGGGGTCTTCGAGTATATAGAATAGACTTGCAGATTTGTAGGTCTGATCATTCGGGATAAAATTAAGTTTGGGTTCAATGCCCTCGAGTGCTGCTTCCACCCGAAAGCTTCCTAAGTATACTTTGATAGTACTAGCATACTCTGCCCCTTTCCTGATATCACTAAACAGACTTAGCCTTAGACTAAGCTCTTTATATACATGTGCCACCTATTGTAATCGAATAGATTACGTAAATCTTTCTTAATTTTAAGTACCATATCTTTTTTATTTTAAACTAAAATGCAAACTTACCAAAAGTTTTCTTTGTGTGTGCGACCTTCAAGATGGGTGGTGTTCACTAGCAGCAGACAGCTGAGGTTAGCAAAGTCAACCTTCGCAAACTAGTAAGATGGCTTTTATCAACTTTCAAAAGACTGGACAACATTAGCTTTTAATTTTCTATCTAGAAATTGTTAAAATATCATGATTAGTACATTGTCATGATCTTTGTCAGAATGTAAAGGCTTTGTGATGAATACTGTCAAAGTCTCTGATGTTTGATTACATAAAAATGCCAGAATTACAAACTACCACTTGGCATAGGTTTATGCAATGTGTGTAAATTGTAGTCATTAAATACAAAAATTGACATCTGTACAATTAAAATAGAATCTGAAAATTCAGTTTAATTAAAATTCTCCACGCTGAACATGCTGGGGGAGAAAAACAAATATAGTGTACTAATTGTACCATTATTTAGTATGAAAATATAACTTCTGAATATTTTATACATAAATATATATATACACACAGATATACTAAGTATATAGATGAAAATATGTGCCATATATGATAATTGCATGACTGTGCAAAAGTTTATTGCGCAGGTTATATATAAAATAGCTTACAGGCTGGGCGTGGTGGCTCACGCCTGTAATCCCAGCACTTTGGGAGGCCGAGGTGGGTGGATCACAAGGTCAAGAGATCGAGGCCATCCTGGCCAACATGGTGAAACCCCATCTCTACTAAAAATACAAAAAATTAGCCGGGCATGGTGGCAGACACCTGTAGTCCCAGCTACTTGGGGGGCTGAGGCAGGAGAATCACTTGAACCCGGGAGGCGGAGGTTGCAGTGAACCAAGATGATGCCATTGCACTCCTGCCTGGGAAAAAAGAGCAAAACTCTGTCTCAAAAAAAATAATAAAAATAAAAATAGCTTACAATGCAGGAGTTGCTTTACCATGCCTTAATTCAGAAATTATTTTTGTCCATTGGCAACCATTATACCAGATGATTTAAAAAATATTAGCAGACATAGTCAGAATGCAGGCTGTGTTTCCAGAGAATATATCTATTATGGGATGAGAGGCCTGCTGAAAGTCATCAGTCTCACAAACTACTGACTTACACTGATTCAAAAGGACACATTACTTGCAAAATAAAACACAGGATAAAATTTACTAAAGATGTGTAGTCACGGACTGTGTGTGATAAAAAATACATTTTACATCTTGCAAGACAAAGCTGGGGAAGGGGGCTCCCTGAAAACTTGATAATTGGAGACCTCAGGAGTTTCATAGTATCAATGGCTGTATATGTACGGTTGGGGCTTTAGAAACAAGAAAAAGCTCTGAAGATATAGCAGTTGGCTCTGCGAACAGTAAGAGCGGGGGGAGTTTTTGGAGCATCGTATATATCAGTCTAGGAGTAGCTCAAATCTCATGGCAAGGTAGAACATGTTTTTTAAGAGGATACCTGTCTTTATCAAGAAAAAAATTGATTAAGGAAGAAAAAAGAATACAACACACATATCGTACATGCTTGCTGTTCAAAGGAGGAAAGCAAGCATGATAATATGAAAAATTAAAAAAAAACTTTAAAAAGTTCAGAAGGAGGTTAAAAATATATTTCTTTTTTTCTCTTTCAACTTTACATAAATCTATAAATAAACACACACATACACCATAACTTTCAGTTCACTTTTGTTACATTGACCTTTACCACAGGGTGGTATATAATGTAGGGAAGTAAATCTAATTTCAGATACATCACCAAGATAGTGTTGAATGAAGCTAAATATTGGAATGGGATGACTGAGGTTTGCACAACTTTTTAAAAGAAACAGGGATCCATTAGATAGAAGATGTTATAACCAGAGTGTTTGTTCACTCACAGAAAAGAGAGTACACATGTGTTGGAAAGTCACTACAAGTTTTAGGAGAAAACATTGGTTCTTAAAATGAGGAGAGAAATAGGTGACAGATCACAATAGAGAATGGAGGCCAAGCACAGTCTTAATGGTGGTTTAAAATTTCTGAATACTTAAAAAGCTGATAAATTCTCTAGACCTTCATTACCTTGATGAAAATTGTATTATGAAAGAAGTGACTAAATGAATCTCTATTCAAAGTAAAGACATATTCTTAAGAAAGGGACAATGAGGGCCAGGTGCGGGGACTCACACCTGTAATTCCAGCACTTTAGGAGGCCAAGGAGGGAGAATTGCTTGACCCCAGGAGTTCCAGACCAGCCTGGGAAACATGGCAAAACCATTTCTCTACAAGAAATACAAAAATTAAGGCCGGTGTGGTGGTGTGCACCTGTAGTCCCAGCTACTCGGGAGACTGAGGTAGGAGGATCACTTGAGCCTGGGAGGTCCGGGCAGCAGTGAGCTGTGGTTGCACAACTGCACGCCAGCCTGGGCAACAGAGTGAGAACCTGTCTCAAAAACAAACAAACAGACACAAAAAAGTGGCAATGAAAAGAAAGTACACTCTAGATTTTGTTATAACCAGGGAGGATGTAGTCAGACAGCTGCACATCCTGCCAGTTTTACTCGAAGTGTGATCCATGAACCGGTGCCACAATGAGTACAGGAATGGGGACGGTTTAGAAACCTTCATGGCGATTGAAATGGCTGTGATCTCCCAGCTTGCAATTATTTTCTAATAATTTGCCTTATCATATTTTATAAAATATATAATTAACTGGAAATAAGTAATAATATTTTATCACAAGTGGCTTGAGAATAAGGATGACTGTCCTAGAAAATGAGAGTTTGATGTATAAGTGTGTCACTCCATCTGAATTGAGGCTTACAAAATGACAAAGTAACCTAAAGATTAATTTTATTCTGTTAGAGAAAGAAGAAACTTTTTGAGTAGGAAGTAAAGGATTCTGCTTTTGGAAAGGATGGAGAATTCCCTAATTACTATTTTCTTTGCCTGTGACAAATATCACACTCTTTAAACTGAACACCGTAGAACAAATATTGACATAAAAAATTGTAATCCCCCCAGTGTTAGGAAATTTTAAAGAGACCACCTACCAGTATTAATTCATTCAATCCTCTAGCCTCTGTGAACTGCATCCCAGGGTTCAGAAAAGACGCTCACCAAAACAATTTGAGGGACTTCGGAGACTTCATTACAAAAAGAGAAATGCTGAGAATGCATGCCTCATTCTAATCTTATACAGAGAAAGAGAATAGGCTCAGCTAATCATAATGAGATGGTTTATGAGATGTATCTTATATAGGTTGAATGACTGCTTGTATATGTTCTTACAGAAAGAATTAAGCATTAAATAGATAGATTAAATACATCGCTTGATATGTTGCCCAGGCTGGACTTGAACTCCTGGGTGTGTGCTCAAGCGATGACACTCCCTTCCCAACCTCTCAAATAGCTGGGACTATAGGCTGCACCACTGTGCCTGGCTTGTGTCCTGTTTTAACAAACACGTTGTGAGCAAGGGGCAGATCTTAAATACGATGAGGTAAACAAGCTGGTTCCATTACCATCAGGACCTGTGAGTGATTCGACCCTTTGTAAACAAGTGCGATAGAAGCAGAGCCAGCCTGTGGACACTGGAAATAGGGGAGAAGCCTGTCAGACTTGGTCTGAACTCTGCATATTTTTAAACAAGGCTATTTGAGATTTCACAGTTACATGCCTATCCTCTATGCAGTTTAGAGTTCAAATTTACTTTCCCTGCTTCAGTCAGGATAAGTCAAGACGATAAATAAATCTAAAGTTGTTGACATTGTCTGCATGGGTTGGGGACTGGATGCAGCTAGAAGAAAATGAATTTTCTGGAAAAACTCATTCCTAGGACTTGCAGGATTCTGATAAATTTAACACAAAATTGAGAAACACATGAGAGAAAGAAAAGGCAGCATAAGAGCTGCACACAGCATACGGCAGAATTCACTCTTTAAGAGCTTCAGATATTGGAATTATGTGACATTTATTATAAACTAAGCACATTTATAATATTTAGGTGAATACAAGGAAAAAAATTAAGTAGGGAAACATGGCTCTCAAAAAATAAAAAAGATTAGACATGAAAATTTAAATTATGGCCAGGCACAGTGGCTCACGCCTGTAATCCCAGAACTTTGGGAGGCCAAGGCGGGTGGATCACCTGAGATCAGGAGTTCAAGACCAGCTTGGCCAACATGGTGAAACTCCATTCTCTACTAAAAATATATATATACAAAAAAAATTAGCCGGGTGTGGTGGCGGGCACCTGTAATCCCAGTTACTTGGGAGGCTGAGGCAGGAGAATCACTTGAACCCAGGAGGCAGAGGTTGCCATGAGCCAAGATGGCACCACTGCACTCCAGGATGACACTCCATCTCAAAAAAAAAAAAAATTAAATTACAATTATAGTCTCAATGGAGGGGTGGAATATCAGATTAAGTACAACTAAAAAGGGAAGTTACAAAATCCAGCCTGGGTGACAGGGTAAGACTCCGTCTCAAAAAAAAAAAAAAAAATTAGATTATAATTATAGCCTCAATGGAGGGGTGGAACATCAGATTAAGTACAACTGAAAAGAAAAGTCACACTTTAGAAGATTTGAAAGAATTACTGACAATGTAGCACAGAAAGACAATGAGCGATATTAAAATATGAATGGTTAAAATAAAAGAAGGGAAAATGGTTCAGTGTATATTTTATTATAATACTAGAAAAAATAGTGAAGAAGGAGGAAGACAATGTTAGAAAACATTAATTGATAAAAGTCATGAATCTTTGGATTCAGGAAACAAAAATGAAGCTCAAATAAGAAAACCAAAAACAAATTCATATCTAAAGACATCAAAGTCCAACTGCAGAGCAGCATAATTGCAAGAGAGAAAAGATAGCTTTTCTGCCAAGAGTGAAAATTGTACTTTCTTTACTTTTCAACATGAATAATAAAGCTAGAAGTCTACTTAAAATTTTGTGTTTGCCTAAATTATCATTCCAGGATGTGGGATAAATAAAAGGGTTTTCAGATAACCTAAAACTGAGAGAGTTAACCATCCTTAGACTCTCACTAAAAGAAATTCTAAAAAGAATACTTCACAAACAAAGGAAAAGTATCCTATTCAGACGTTCTGAGATGCAGTAAGTAATGGTGAGCACAGAAATCGAAAAACGTGGGAAAATAAAGGCCAATATTGAATATAAAACAAATACAATAATTTCTAATCTTGGGAGGTTAAACATGTCAGTGGAACGACAGCAGCAATCACAACAAAATAACATCAGAACTTGAAGTAAAAAGTAGTATGTTCAGATGAGAATGGCGATAGAACAAAAAAACTAGTCATATGTCATTGATTGCAGGAATTTGAGATTGTTAACCAAGAAGAAAACGTGTTGGAGGAAAAATCTCTCTTAAATAATTTGAAATGATGACAAGTACCGAAACATTTATATTTTATTCTAAATTTCACTAGATAGTAAATCAAGGAACAATGAAGTACAGATTTTGCTGCAATGTAAAGGAAAACCTTTGTTCCAACAAAACTATTCTAAAAAAGAATGAAATTCTTTTAGAAAAAATGATATTCTGGTCTCTAGAGGTATCTTATTTAGTCTGAATGTGTTCTTACAGAAAGAATTAAAGTACTAAATAGATGGGTTAAATACATTATAATATTTATTTTTTATAGATACTATTTCTGGGACTATTATTCTAATGTAAACCTCATTTTTCCTAATTTGTGGAAAAGGAGTTAAGTACATGAATGTACATGCAAAAGAAGTGGAAATGTTTTGAGTGATAAGAATATGTTTTCAAATTCTGTTTCAAGCCAAGATGGAGTAACAGTGACTAGACATACTCTCCCACCCGAAACAATTAAGACATTAGACTAAATATACACAACAATGATTTTCAAGACATTGGACATCAGGGAAAGAAAGATAAAAGTTCCTGGGAGATGGGAAAAAAATAAAATAAAATTAGCCCTATGTTTGTCCCCAGCTTATAGTCTGGAGAGAATTTGCAGCTTACAAAACATCGCGGGTAATCCAGGTACAACCCAGCAGTCTCCCTAAACTGAGGAAATTGAACTGGGAGTTTGGGGAGGTTAGTGAAAAAGATTCTCAGGAACGTATTCCAGGCTGGGCGCAGTGGCTCACGTCTGTAATCCCAAAATTTTCGGAGGCCGAGGCAGGCAGATCACCTGAGGTTAGGAGTTCAAGACCAGCCTGGCCAACATGGTGAAACCTCATCCCTACTAAAAATACAAAAATTAGCCGGACGCCGTGGTGGGCACCTGTAATCCCAGCTACTCCAGAGGCTGAGGCTAGAGAATCACTTGAACCTGGGAGGTGGGGGTTGTAGTGAGCTGAGATAGCACCACTGCACTCCAGCCTGGGCGACAGAGTAAGACTCCTTCTCAAAAAAATAAAGCAAACAAACAAAAAACAAACAACAACGAAAAAACAGAGTTAGAGAATCTGGGAGCCCTACACAGGGTCCTTCTCAAGTAATCCACTGAGTGGTAATCGGCACGTGTGTGTGAGAAAATCCCCACCACTGGACAAAGAACCACTCAAATGGATTAAAGGAAAAATAATCTTTGGAGATCAGACAAGACTGGGAATAGTTATTATATGACTAGTCAGTGCATAAAACCTCATAATTCAAGGCATATTCCGAAGACTACTCAGAATTTTGTTTTACTCAGGCAAAAATTTGCCATACACTAAACAGTGTTCTAGTTGTGACTAACAAAGTTTAAAAGCAAGACCAAAAAGTATCAAGTTATTTCTAAGGAACCATATTTCCGAACACAGCTTAAGAATATTTATAGGACTACAAAAATATCCAGGAGCTAAAAAGGTAAAATTTGGCATTCAATAAACTATTACAAGGCATGCAACAAAAGCAGAAAAATACAGCCCATAAGTTCCAAAAAATCCACCAATCAAAAGCAACCCAAAAATAATACAGATAATAGACTTAGGATATGAAGATATTAAAGCAGTTATAATAACTATATTCAATATGTTCAAAAGCCAGAGGAAAGATAGAAGATGCTAAATAGAGACATGACAGATATGAACAAGAAGAGCAAATTGAACTTGCAGAGGTGAAACGTCTAATGTGTGAGATGGCAATAATGGCCAATAAGAAATTGCTGAAAAATGATTAGTGACCTTGAGGACACGGCAGTTAAAATTTATTCAAAATAAAACACAGAAGGAAAAAGTATTAAACAACTAATTGTATCAGCGAGCAGTGGAACAACTTCAAATGGACTGATACACCCTGATACACGTGTCATTAAAGTTTCTCAAAGAAGGAGGTGTGTTTGGGGTGGGGAAGAAAACATATGCAAAGAAAACTGGCTATAATTTTTCAAAATTGGATAAAAACTATAAATCGACAGAACTAAGAAACTCAACCACTCCAAGCATTTCTTCATATCCTAAAAAATGCCCTAAATTTTAGTGGAATGCCCTAGGCTCCAACTCTGATTTCCTAAGAAGAATTAAAGAGTTGGCAAGTTGGATGTTTGTTTCTTTTTTTCATGTTATAGTGAGAGCGACATCAATAATAAAATTAATAATTAACATTTATTAAATGCTTATTATGCGCAAAATACTTCTGATTTCTTAAGACCTAGGACCCAAAACTGGCACTTCTGCCACTTCTATCATCTCTTCTACCATATTCTGCTGTTAAAAGCCATCACATTGGGAGGCCGAGGCGGGCAGATCACGAGGTCAGGAGATCGAGACCATCCTGGCTAACACGGTGAAACCCCGTCTCTACTAAAAATACAAAAAATTAGCCGGGCGTGGTGGCGGCGCCTGTAATCCCAGCTACTGAGGAGGCTGAGGCAGGAGAATGGCTTGAACCCGGGAGGTGGAGCTTGCAGTGAGCCGAGATCCCGCCACTGCACTCCAGCCTGGGCGACAGAGCGAGACTCCATCTCAAAAAAAAAAAAAAAGGAAAGCCATCGCAGCACCTCTCAGATTCAAGGGAAGGGGCCATAGCACCTGCTGGCTGGAAGGTTAAAGAATATGTGGCCATCTTTAATCTATCTTACCTTACAATGTGCATATCAGCTGTTACAATTTTGATAATTCTAATTTCAGGAATTTGCTATACATAGTCAACCATTAGAAGATACTGTCTCCTTTTATATAACTGTCTAACCTTTATGCATGGCCATTCAAAACCTTAAGAGCATTAGCTCCAATTTCATATTGCCGTAAGAATATCCTATTTGCTGGTTTTGAAAGCAATGTAGGGAAGAAAATAACAAAACAACTATGTAACTGAATTTTGTTCCCTTTCCTGTTCAGTTTCTTAACACATAACGTGTTTTAAATTGATGGCTACAATTTTCCAGGATTTAACTCAGAATTACAATACCTGTGGGTTTATAAAACTGCAATTTCAATTTTTTTTTGTAAAGCCAAGAAAATTGTGTTTTGTTTATTCCGGGTAGTGTGGAGTGAAAGGTTTCAGAACAATTTATTTTTGAAATACCAAATATTTCTCCTTGTTGATTAAAATAAATACAATGTGTTGTTTAATTTTGTTTTGAGTGTAATCTTTTTTATTTGGACTTGAAAAAGTTGTGATAACATGCCAGTATAGGATTGTAGTATGTACATAAAATATTTTTAAAAGTATTTTTTTCAATGACTCATTGTAGAAGTTATTATTCACAATAATACAATTGGGAGTTTAACATAAACAGAGCTTTAATTGGAAAAAGTCTTTAACAGTTAAATTGTTGATGTATTGAAACTTTAAGACTAAATGTTTAAACATAACTATTTTAACTTTCTATAAATTTACCAAAGTTTCTCTTTACTTAGTCCAAGATACATTTCAAAGAGAAAAATAAACAACTTTGAATGAGATAAATAAGCCCAGCTTGAATCATTGTGCAATTTATTAGTCACATTACCGTAGCTTCAGTTTCCTCCTCGTTTGTAAATTAGAGGCTATACTTTCACGTTCTCCAGGTTCCTCTGAAGATTAAATGACACAATATATCTATCACCAAACAATATTTGGCACACAGTAAGACAAAGGGTATTGTAATGGCGAAAGAAATAAAACTAACCTAAACCTTGGTTAAACAATTACGACTTTTCAAGGAACCAGTAGAAAAAAAAAGTACTGATACAAACAGTGGCTTTTCTGTTTTTCCTTCTGGTAATGAGACTATACTTAACTATGAATACGTGTTTTGGTTAACAAAATTTGTTGTGCAAAATCCACTTATAAAATATAGTCACTATTTTCTAGTTTGGTAATTAACTTCATTTACAAAGAAGCAATCGTATTAAGTGGTTCTTTCCAATATGTTTTACAGAAACATGTATTTTTCTGCTTTTTTTAAAGATCTAATTCAAAAGTTCACCCTGGGAAGTTTGAGATCATTAAAGGCAGGTTGAAATACCAGAAGAACAATTACAGATGAATGGCAACCTTAATAATAAACAAGAAGAGTTTTGTTTCTTTTTAATTTTTCTAGCCAGGTCTGCAGACACAACTACTAACAGAAAGCAACAAGTGGTATGTAACAACTCAAGATATAGGGGGTCAGAGGCTCATGGAAGGGAATTCCCCAGCGCAAATGCCAGTCCTCTGAGGTAGCTCTTTCAACAAGCAATGATACTGATGTCCTAGAAAGGACCAATTCAAAGTCAACCCACTGAAGAAATGCAAAAATTAATTTGAGAACTTATTTTGTGATGAACATATTAAAATAAATTTCCTACCTCTCCATACTTAGCTGAAGTACTCACATGAGGTTAGGTGAACATCGAAGGAGAAACATTGTTCTAAAGTCTATTTCTCTACACAATATTTTTGATAGATTAAAATAATAATAATAAAGGCATAAATCTTACAAGTCTAAATGAACAGGAGTATGACCTCTCGCCACAGTTTGGTGCTCAACATAAGTTAATAAAGTATAACATAGTATTCAATAATATTATTGTTTTTTTCAGTTAGGAGATGGAAAATTAGAGTAATAGACTGTGAGAGTTGAAAGAGATCTAGAGTCCGCCCAGACCAACCCCGTATTTTACAGTCAAGGGAACTGAAATGGAGAAATAAGTGAAGTGTTCAGTGCCAAAGAGGCAACAGTAGTTGGAATCAGAATTACAATTAGACTTCTGGTCTTCCTGAGACCAGCACTTTCTCTAAGCTACAATGAGGGGTTTCCATTTTGCCTTTTCCCTAGAGTCAAGGATATAAGTGTATATAGCCAACCTAAGAGTGTAGAAAAGCATCCCCAGGCCTATATGAGCTTCTGCTTTTCCACGGGCAGCTGTCATCAGCATGTTGATAAGTGAGGCCAACACTCTTCAAACATAAGTGGTGCTTCCCATGCAAAAAATTATAAGCAAGTTCAGCAGACAGGCTTTACTTACACAACACAATTTATTTTGAGAGAAAACCAGGTCTATGGAAATACGGAGCCAGAACAATAAAGGAGCCTGGTTGTTAGATTTGCACGTTCTACTCAGCCCCTCATGTCTGACTTGTAAAAGTGAGGTGTGCTTTGCACATGAAAGCCAGGCATTCCACTGCGGCGATAAAAATGTCAGACTTGGAGCTGCTGGATTGAAAGATGACAAAGGAAAACAATGAGTTTCAACAGGAGGGAGTTTAAAGTACAAACTACTGAACAGTTTAAATCTCCCATTTCTAAATAACTATAAATTTCTATATAATAATCTAAATAATTCTTCACATATATGAATTTCATATCACAATACTCGCTGTAACTTTTGGAAATAAAACAGGTAGCAGGATCTTTCTGGAAGACTTTAACATTTATTATAGGTAAGTCACACTGTTTCTTTTATATAATTTTAAGTATCATTCATTTAATACTTATTTACTAATCACTTGTGGTTTATAGGCTAAGAGAGTTCACTTTTTTAATCATATACAATCTTATTCTCCAACTTAGAAACAGGAATTTTTAAGTTTCTCTGGTCAGTCAAAGTAAACTTACTAGGAAATTATTATGCATCAGGCCTTGGATTATGTTCCAGTAACCACAGCAGTGATCCAGTTCTGGTGCTCTAGCAACATTCTCCTAAAAATTGCAGACAAGTGAGGGAGAGAGACAGAATCATCCCAAAGGGATAAGTGTTTTGAAGGGAAAGTTACTGGGTATAAGGCATTATTGTATCTATTATACAGACTGTAACACAATTCAAAAGTTAGCTGCGTAAGAGATGGAGCCTTCCATGATTGGTACGTAATAATTGTACATCATGCATCAACATGCCTGATGACTGAGTTTTAAAATAATTTGGCAGAATGAAGACTTCAAAAGAGCCCAGTGTTTGCTGAAGCCTTGAGAGGTAGGGAGAAAGTTGCAAAATATTGTTCTAGAGAGGAAGGCAGGGGTCAGAGGGTGAAAGACCTTGTGAGTCTAGGTGAAGAATCTGTATTATAGTGGGGTATACTCTAAACATTTAATATATAATAATAACAAAACATTTGAAATGATTTAAAATGCAGTGATGAATTAACAAATGTATATTTAAAATTCCCCCTTTATTGGTTGTGAAAATAAAACATTAGAAGGGGACAACCACAGAAGCAAGGAGGCCAAGTAGACAGCTACTGCAGTAATTCAAGTGAAAGGAAGGTTGTCTTGAAATAAGGAGATGACAGGATCGATCAAGAAAAATGCAGTCATTTGAAACATAGTCTGAGGGTGAACTGACAGTGGTGAGGGATGTTTTGAAGATAACTCCTAAGCTTTAGACTTTGGGGGAAAGAATGGGTGAAGTTATCATTTGCTGAGAAGTAGCAGACTAAAGGTTAAAGGTGGAAAATATTTGGCAGGAATATCAAGGCATCAATTTAAATACGTTACATTTGAGGTGCCTTTGAAAAATTCAAATGCCAAAGAAGTCAAGCAAGCAGTTAGATATACAGACCTGAAACTCAGAAGAAGTTTAGATGAAAGCTGAAAACTTTGATATCATCAGCCTGCAGATGAACTTCTTTTTAAATTTATGATTGGCACATAATAATTGTACATAATGCGATACAATGGGATGTTTTGATAAATGTATACATTGTGCAATAAAGCCGTTGGGATGGAGAGTGTACAAAAGGAAGCAGAACTGAGTTGGTGAGATCAGTTATAAGATCAAGGACTATTTTGGAGGAATGTTACTGAGGGCATTCAAACCTCCTTCACATCAGAGATGATGCAACTCTGCCGATGGATGCCTATTGTGGTAATCTGGGGATGAATTAGAGTCAGCGTGAAAGACAAGGAAAGGGCATTTTAAAATGAATACAATTTTAAAAAGCACTTTTGGTAAAACATCCAGTAATTTCAATGAAACAGGCAGATAAATGGATTTTTTGTTTTATCAAGAACGAAAATAGCTATTGGCCAATTCATTGTTGGCCCTAGTGTAAAAATATTTGAGAATAACAATGAGATTTGCATGATAAAATCCATTCAATCCTACATTGTGCTAAATCAAAAACACTTAAAAGTCTATAGTTCGAATATTTGGCAGCTTAAAAACATCCTGTTGTGGCCGGGCGCGGTTGCTCACGCCTGTAATCCCAGCACTTTGGGAGGCCGAAGCAGGCGGATCAGGAGGTCAAGAGATTGAGACCAACCTGGCTAACATGGTGAAACCCTGTCTCTACTAAAAATACAAAAATTAGCCGGGTGTGGTGGCAGGCACCTACAGTCCCAGCTACTCAGGAGGCTGAGGCAGGAGAATGGCATGAACCCGGGAGGCAGAGCTTGTAATGAGCTGAGATCGCGCCAATGCGCTTCAGCCTGGGCGACAGAGAGAGACTTTGTCTCAAAAAAAAAAAAAATCCTGTTGCTTTGTCCCTCCTCTGCCACCTTTCTTCCTTCAAATTAAATACTGATACACAAAGCAATCCAGAAATTTACACACAAGGTTAAACGATAGTTCTGGTAACAGATTCAGTGGACTGCAGAACTAGTTGTGGTGCAACTTGTTATGCATAAAGGTAAGAGAAGAGGGGATTTATTTATTTATTTGCTTATTTTTTTAGATAGAATCTCACTCCGTGGCCCAGGCTTGAGTGCAGCAGCAAAATCTCAGCTCACTGCAACCTCCGTCTCCTGGGTTCAAGCAATTCTCTTGCCTCAGCTCCCCAAGAAGCTGAGATTACAGGCATGCATCACCACGCCTAGCTAATATTTTGTACATTTTTTTTAGTAGAGATGAGGTTTCACCATGTTGTCCAAGCTGGTCTCGAACTCCTGACCTCAGGTGATCCCCCCGCCTCAGCCTCCCAAAGTGCTGGGATTACAAGTGTAAGCCACTGCGCCCGGCTCAGAAGAGGGGATTTAAACCTCTGCTTTTTGTTCACAAGCCTTTAAATTTTGGCGGGAAAAAGAAAATTTCACAAGAAGGAAATCTTATACCTCATCACTGGTATTAAGTCTTCATTTATCAGAATGTTTCACTCATCAGAAGTTTTATCAATGTTAAAAATCAGAATTTTGATAATTTATTCTACCAAATCACAGAATAAACATGCCTGCTTTCACACATGTTACCATGAAGATTTATCAAGAAATAGCTAAATAACCTCAAGAAAAGTGAGTGGAAAAGTAAACATATTTTGAAACCTTATTAATGCTAAGTATGGGGCAATTCCTTTCTCTTCTTCATTTTTATTATCATAACGTATCTTACTCAGAGTCATGCAGCTGTAACTCATTATATCACTTCTATAACAGATACTATCTTTCCATTTTCTGCCTCACCCACCTCTCTATTGGCTGAATATGTTCTGTACACTGTTTTCTATTCAGACAAACCAGAGAAACAGTGTGGCGCTTCTCTCTCTTTTTTTTTTTTTTTTTAGACTGAGTTTCGCTGTTGTTGCCCAGGCTGGAGTGCAATGGCATGATCTCGGCTCACTGCAACCTCCACCTCCTGGGTTCAAGCAATTCTCCTGCCTCAGCCTCCCCAGTAGCCGGGATTACAGGCGCCGCCACCACGCCCAGCTAATTTTTTGTATTTTTAGTAGAAACGGGGTTTCTCCATGTTGGTCAGGCTGGTCTTTAACTCCCGACCTCAGGTGATCCACCCGCCTTGGCCTCCCAAAGTGCTGGGTTGACAGGCGTGAGCCACCGCGCCTGGCTGGGGCTGCTTTTTTGTGTGGAGGTGACCACTGATTGAGCTGCATAGATCCAACCTTTCTGAACAAGACCCAGAGGAGCAGCTGGCTAACCACCTGTGGTACATATGGTCTCACTATGAGCTGGCCTTCTATCAATTTCTAGAATTGGAAAAGCTCAGAGAGAGAGCAGATCACCAGAGAGAAGCAGAAAGTAGGTTGGTGGGGTTTGTAGGGCTCTACCCTAAAATAACAAGTAGAGGAATCAGATAAAGAGGGAAGCAGGCCAGTGTAGGACTAGAGACATACGGAGGTGGGGGACAATATGCAGCCTTTTTGGGGGGGGGAAGGGGACGGAGTCTTGCTCTGTCTCCAGGCTGGAGTGCAGAGGCACAGTCTCGGCTCACTGCAGCCTCCGCCTCCCGGGTTCAAGCGATTCTCCTGCCTCAGCCTCCCGAGTAGCGAGTAGCTGGGACTACAGGTGCTGCCACCTGACTCAGCTACATTTTGTATTTTTAGTAGAGACTGGTTTCACCATGGTGGCCAGGATGGTCTTGATCTCTTAATGTCGTGATCCGCCTGCCTTGGGCTCCCAAAGAATCCAGCCTTATAGAAAGAAATGTTTGCTTGATCACTGACTAGTTGCCAGGTGCTTGTTCTATGAGGCCCGTCCGTAATTCCTACCTATGAGTTCCATGATATTTCCTGTATTCTTACACTAACTGCACCCAGTACCATGCTGATATTTTACTTGAATCCTAATTTGGATTTGTTAATATTCCAAACAGAACAAGATACGGTTCTAAGTGAATATTCGCAAATATGTATGGGTAGGTAGAGGGTATGGTAACACTGTTGGTATAATGATGGCCATCCAGCTTTATGCATAACTTTGAAGAACTAAATTCAGTATGAATAAATACTATTACATCCACAAAGTTAAATATTCCAAATTTATTACATGGATATGCATTGATTGAAACAAAGTCTAAAAATGCTTAGGTTAAAATGCACAGTTTTATATTCAGTTTGATGTAAATTGGTGCAAATGGCCAAAAATCACAATTATTTTTGCACTGACCCAACATCACATATGCAAAGGTAGTTTTCTTTGGCAGATGTGATTATAGATTACTATTTTATTTTATTGGCTTTTCTTTATTTTAAAATGCATGCATTGTTTTTCTAATCAGACTAATAAATTACATAAGAAAAAGAATATACTTAAGTGAAAACAAATAACAAAATACAAAATCATAATAGACTCTGATTATAGCTGTGATAAAAATACATGGGTAAATAACTAGAAGAATACATCTTGATATTATTCCAGTAAATTTTTATGGCATCAGATTAAAAAAAACAAAAACCCTGGAAGTTATTTTCTCTATTTTGCAAAGCTTTTCTCATAACATTTCAAAGGTAGCGTAGTGTGCCACAGATCTGGCACATGTAAGGTAGACATTTGAATCAGATATTTATAATTATATAATGGTAAAATGACCTAGCCCTTCTATGGACAGCCATATAATTTAGATCCGCTAAGTTTTACTTCATTACAAAGATCAGATGTGACAAAAGTAGCTCATATCTCAGCCACCTACACTTTTGGTGTTTACTAAGTACAAGCAAGAAAATGGAGACTCAATTAATGTGAGTAGGTTGAGGATAAGGAGGGGTAGGTCAATAATGAGTACCAGTTTGTAGAGTCGATGAACACTACATAAAATGTGCTAGTTAATTTAGACACTAGTCGTCATTTCAATACTCTGTGACATCCTAAGTAATTTTCTTGGAATAATGTTTCCAACAACCAGTTCGGAACAAATGTCTTCATAAGAATATATATATTTAACTAGGTGTTTCAATTTAAAAAAAGGAACTAAGGTTAAAGGCAGAATGTAATAAGGTAAAATTGAGTTAAATACTCAAAATGCAATTACTATGTAGTCTAAAAATATCCACTGCTGTTGTGAATAAAATGAATTCTTAGAACCAGTTTCTCAACCAGTGTTATAAGAATGATCTCAATTACATATCTGGAAACACTTATATATAGTAGACATGTATATTTATAAAGAAAACCTACTAAGGTTAACATGTTGGTGGTAATTGTAATGTGTTGGCTCCCACAAAGAATTAATTTATCAGTCCTTGCTTTTAATACCTCATAAATCCTTCAGGTCACACCTTCGCTGACTTGGAGGAGCAACACTGTCCACCGTTACATTTTCGTTTACTGTCTTGAAGTTGCTACATACAAAATCCTTACACATTTAAAATTATTTTCAATTTCACTTGGAATTAACATCTTTCAAAGTTTGTAAGTAATCGGAGGCAATATGGATATTTTATATATAATAAATAAACCATGATTAGAGGAGACATATGAAAAATTACCTTTTTGATAAAGATCTTCACATTATTGGAAAGCTACTATATATCTATCTATGAATCCCCAAGCTTTGATCTCTGTCTTGGCAAATACATCTGTTCTTTTTTTAACGAAACCATAAAGCTATGTAACGTTTTTCACGTCTGTAGTTTCTGCTTTTGTCTTTCTTTCCATATGAACATAATATGCATCTTAATAGCACACATAAGAAGGACACAAAATCACTTCTGTGGTATTCTTGCTAATAATGCATTACCCCAGTCTTTTCATGAGAAAATGTCAGACCAATTCAAATTGAGAAATCTTCAACAAAAGAATTGGCCAATACCACTTATGTTTGTGTCCCCTCCCCACCTAAATTCTTATGTTGAAACCTAATCACCAGTGTGATGGTATTTGGAAGTAGGACCTTTGTGGGGTGATGAGGTCTTGAGAGCAGAGTCTTCATGAATGGAATTAGTGCTCATATTAAAAAAAGACCCCAGAGAGCTCCTTCTCCCTTTTCTACCAGGCGAAGACACAGCCAAAATATGGTCACCTGTGATCCCTGAAGTGGGATCAGTGCCCTTATAAAAGAGGCCTCAGAGAGCTGTTTTACACTTTCACTATGTCAGAACACAGCTAGAACGCACCATCTGTAAATCCGAAAGTGGTAGTCCGCAGACACCCAATCTGCTGGCACCTTGATCTTGGACTTCTCAGCCTCTAGAACTGTGAGAAATAAATGTTTGTTGTTTACATACATAAGTACCCAGTCTATCGTATTCTGTGATAGTAGCCTGAATGAACAAACACCATCGGTACTCCAAAAGCAAAAGACAAAGAAAAACTGAGGAACTGTCCCAGATTAGAAGACATGAGATCTAAATGCAATAGATACTGGATGGATCCAGGACCGGAAAACATGGATTAGCAAGACAATTGACAAAAATTAGGTCTGTAGGTTTGTTAACAGTATTGTATCATCATAATCGTAAGTAATTAGGTAAACATTAAGGGAGACTGGGCAAAGGCCAATACAAAAACTGTGGATACTGTTTTCTTTTGGAAAAATTTTTATAAGTCTAGGCTGGGTGTGGTGGCTCATGTCTTTAATCCCAGCAATTAAGGAGGCAGAGGTGGATGGATAGTTTGTGTCCAGGAGTTTGAGATCAGCCTGGGCAACATGGAGAAACACCATCTCAACTAAAAATACAAAAAATTAGGCGGATGTGGTGGCATGCGCCCATAGTCCTAGTTACTCAGGAGGCTGAGGTGGGAGGATCCCCTGAGCCTAGGAGTCCAGGCTGCAGTGAGCAGTTATCAGGCCACTGAACTCCAGCCTGGGCAAGAGGAGTGAGATTGTCTCAAAAAAAAAAAAAAATTGTGAAGTCTGAAATTATTTCAAAATAAACTAAAAACAGTTTAAAAGTCATATTAAGAGCCCAAAGGGCTTAAATTTTTATTTTGTTTGTGAAAAATTGGCTATGCTGATAATTCCTATATATTTTGGTATTTTGGAAAAGCTAAGTAGTGAAGTAATACTTAGTCATTCTGTTACTTCTAAAAGGAAGGATTTTCTTGCTTTTGTTTTTGTTTTTGAGACAGAGTCTCACTCTGTCGCCAGGCTGGAGTGCAGTGGCAGTATATCTCGGCTCACTGCAACCTCCGCCTCCCAGGTTCAAGCGGTTCTCCTGCCCCAGCCTCCCAAGTAGCTGGGACTACAGGCGTGCACCACCATGTCCAGTTAATTTTTATATTTTTGGTAGAAAGTTTCACCATGTTGTCCAGGATGGTCTCGATCTCTTGACCTCGTGATCCGGCCATCTTGATCTCCTAAAGTGCTGGGATTATAGGTGTGAGCCACCACGCCCAGCTGAAGTTTTTTTTTTTTAATTGAATCATTTGTCAATAGGACACAGATTAACATTTTATTCTTGTAGCTATTATTTTTATTTAAGCAAATCATACATTCCACAAAAATCTGTAAGGTATGATATTCCAACATTTCATAAACAGAGATAATCATCACATTTTGAAAGAAACATTTTCTGATTTGAAGCCTTAAAGGCTTGTAAAAATTTGTTTTGTATCTAAAAAGTGGTTTAATCTTTTTTTTTTTCTATTTTTGATCACATGTCACACACAAGTCACTTGCCAGGAATATGGCAACAAGGCAATGAGAAAGCAATTTGTGTCAGCTATCAATGAAGCTGTCACATGTCCAATCGTCTTTCTCAAAACAAAGTTTCTAGAACACAGTACAGCAAAAGCTTTTAAAGAGCTGAACTGCAATCCTAGATATGCCTTAAAGCAAATTTTATGCTACTGAATATTAAATTCTTGAAAACAGTGGTTCAACATGGAAATACTGGCAGCATCTAAACTATTTTTATATAAACAATATTTCTATAATGAAATAATATTTTTAGAAGAGACAGAATTGTGTCTTTATGATAGAGACACAAATGATGATAGCTGATGTCTGGAAAGTATTAGAGTGCAGTTATAATAATCACTATAATTGTAACAGTTCATGTTAGCTCAACTGCACATCTATTCTTCATTTGTCCCTAAACTAATTTGTTCTACATGTGAATATATAACCCTCATCAATTTAAAGTGTCTTCCCTTGGCTATGTGGTTCATTAAAATATATACATAATGCATGAGTCCAACAATCCAAACTTAGAGGAGGAAAGGCTTTTTAGCCAATTGTGAAATCATAGCTACGATGCAGACTTCTGAAATTTAATGAAAATTAGGTCAAGATCACAAATATCCATCAATAAATTAGAGTTGATTAAAAATTACACTTGAAAACAATATTTTGTTTTGAATGGTAGATGTCATTTTCAATTTTGACTCTAATAGTCATAATTAGAACAACTGACATCAGCAAATTACATAGATAATGTCAGGAAGTTTTAAAATTTTTCCCTAGTAGATTGTTTTCCAAAAGACAAATAAGCGAGTTCTAAAAATTTGCTGAAGTAATTAGATATAGTTCACTTAGAGGAACACAATTCTATATCTGGCATGATAGGATAACTACTATAATCGCTATGGTAGTAAATTACAAACAATGAGTTCAGTGGAACTAAATATTCTCCATTTAGATTAACATATTTTTGGCAATATTGTATATGGAATATGAAAAAACTAATGAGACTTGGGAAAGGATTATAACATACTTGCTGGTTATGCTAATACTACAAAATCTTTCTTGAGTATTTAAGGTTTTTTATTTGCATACATTTTATGTTTCACTTCCTGTCCACTTCCTCAAACCTGGTTTCCATTTCAGAGGTTTGAAAAGAGTATCCTCATCCTAACAAGCAAAGTGTTCCTTGAAACAGTTACAAAATATGTCTGTCCAGGATCTCTCAATCCAGGCTTGAATAACAAGGATACTAGACTTCTCCGGGGGGGTGGGGCAGGGGCAGCTTCATTATATCCAAGCCCCATTTTCTGTGAACATCTGAGAGTAGATAATACTCGAACTTGAAGACCTTGGAAAGCTGCTTTCGGGAATGTGCTTGGGTCTCAATTTTATATTGGTAGCGAACATGTGAAAGGTGATTTTTTTCCATGTCTTCCTCATAATACAACATACAAGTACTGACGTTTAAAATTTAGAGATTTTTGTGTAGGTAGTTCTCTTAAGCAAAAATAACATCATGATTTAAATAAAGGTCTTGCTTCTTTTTCATTGATGTTTTACCTGGATGTACTTTTGTGCCACAGTCCGGAATAAGGGGTCCTTTTTCTGGCCAGAATAGTCTTTGGAGTCCAAAAGAAAAGGAAAAACTAGTCATGGCATATGAAAAGAGGAGGCATTACATAAATCACTGAGGATTACAGCTGCAGCATAGATTTGTGACACGTGTATGTGTGTGTGTGTGTTTCTAAACATATGCATGCAATCATGAACAATAATATCATTTCCTTTTGTGGTAATATGTTATTTATATTTATTTTGCACAATTTTCTCATGGTATGGAATAAATGTTCTTTTTTAAATTAGTTTGAAGAGGCTGAGATCATTATTAAACATATATAAATAAATGAATAAAATATTTTTCCAACTTTTATTTTTCTCTTATTGTAAAAATTTCGTATTCTTTTTCATGTTTTCTAGTAGAATACTCATTCAAAGCAAGAATGCTACTCAACTTCTTATTTTTTATATGCAATTTTTTTTGGTAGTCTATGTTTAGAAGTCCTAAGAAAAGCTGAAAAAATGACTTGATATTTAGAATCATTACAGCCATTTAAACTATCTTAAAGTCTTTGGAGGCTGTTTCTCCGTGGTGACTTGGGCATATCTGTGTACTTTAAAATATTTGGCCGGGTGCGGTGGCTCACACCTGTAATCCCAGCACTTTGGGAGGCCAAGGCAGGTAGATCACCTGAGGTCAGGAGTTCGAGACCAGCCTGCCCAACATGATGAAACCCCACCTCTACTAAAAATACAAAAATTAGCCAGGCGTGGTGGCAGGTGCCTGTAATCCCAGCTTCTCAGGGGCTGAGGTAGGGGAATCTCTTGAATCCGGGAGGCAAAGTTTGCAGTGAGTTGAAATCGTGCCACTGCACTCCAGCTTGAGTGAAGAGTGAGACTCTGTCTCAAATTAAAAAAAAAAAAAAAGTCTGTATAACATCCCTGTAAATATAATACTAAACTGACAAAGATACTTAAAAGTATTGCTGATGACCGTGATAAAAGAATAAGCTTAACACTAAATGCTCATATATACATTTGTGTGTGTGTGTGTGTGTGCGTGTGTGTGTCTTATAAAGCACACAAAGTCATAGTAGTATAATAGTTTAAAAAGGTAGCATAAATAGTTAATTAAATATATAAGATCACAAATGAATGAAAAGTCTTATGTGTTTTCTTGGGTGGAAAAGAGGCATATGCTTGACCTACAGTAAATGTGTCTCGAATGGAAATCTAATAAGAACGGATAGCTTTCACTATTTTGCTTTCTGAATTGTGGTAAACTAACAATGTGGCATGTATTTCTAAATATAAAAATATAAATTGATTTGGTTCTGCTTACTTAATTGGCTTAAAGATATTTTTTAGAAAACCCTTTAACCTAATTAATCAATGACTTTTAATTTTTTTTTGTAATTTTCACTTTAAACAAAACAAAGGCCTAAGTACTGATGGCAAAACTAGAAATGGGTCAGTACTTTAACATAGTAACAGAAAGTTTTCCTTCTCTTTGTTCCTTTATACAGTCCTTGCCTTCGCTCTGATTCATTCATTCCTGATAGAGCAGTGAAAAGAGAGATGAAAATTCCAGCACTCACAGAGCTTACATTCTAGCAGAGAAAAAAAATACTATTCAATGCTTCCTTTAATACATTAGCTTGACTGGGCTAAGGGATGCCCAGAAGTTTGTAACAACTGTTTCTGGATGTGTCTGTGAGTGTGTTTCTGGAAGAGATTAACATTTGAATTGGAAGACTGAGTAAAGAAGATTGCTCTTACCAACGTGGGTGGGAATTTTCCAACCCACTGAGGGCCTGAACGTAACAAAAAGGTGAAAGAAAGGTGAATTTGCTTTCTGCTTCAGCAGGCTAGCCATTTTCTCTTGCCATCTGACACTGGAGTTCTTGGTTCTCAGACTTTCAGATTTTGACTGGAACCTTATTACCAGCTTTCCCATTTCTCCAGCTTGTAGGAGGCAGATTGTGGGGTTTCTTAGCCTCCTTGATCAAGTAAACCAACCTTCCATAGTAAATCTCTTTGTATATATCTCTATATATACTCTTGGTTCTGTTTCGCAGGAGAACCCTGCCTAATGCAGACTCTAAGCTGATAATTAAGCAAACTGAATAGGATTAGACAGTGATAAAAAATAAGTAGGGAAAATGAATAGGAAGTGTTTGGGGGACATTTTATGGTAATTTTATATAGCATAGTCGGTGAGACTTCACCCACGACATTTGAGGAAAGGTCTGAGGGAGCTGAGGGAGAAGGCTGGGCACAAAGAGTGGGGAAGGGTATTTGACAAAGTAGGCCCGGCACGGTGGCTCACACCTGTAATCCCAGCACTTTGGGAGGCTGAGGCAGGCATATCACTTGAGGCCAGGAGTTCGAGACCAGCCTGGCCAACATGGTGTTTATACTAGAAATACAAAAATTAGTCTGGCGTGGTGGCACGTGCCTGTAGTCCCACTATCGGGGAGGCTGTATCACGAGAATCACTTGAAGCTAAAACGCAGAGACTGTAGTGAGCTGAGATCATGCCACAGCACTCCAGCCTGGGTGACAGAGCAAGAATCTGTCTCAAAAAAAAAAAAAAAAAAAAGAGTATTTGACAAAGTAATACACAAGAAGATGAAAGCAAGTGTGACATGTATAAAGAACAGTAAATAGCCCGTGTAGAGAGTGTGAGAGAAGAACAGTAAAAGTCAGAAAGGTAAGGTGAATGGAAACCACAGAACGGGACTTAGCCTTTTCCCTGAGATCCACAGACACTGCAGTCTCTTCTTCTCTGAGATCCACACACACTGGAGTCTCTTCTTCTCTGAGATCCACAGACACTGGAGTCTCTTCTTCCCTGAGATCCACAGACACTGGAGTCTCTTCTTCCCTGAGATCCACAGACACTGGAGTCTCTTCTTCCCTGAGATCCACACACGCTGGAGTCTCTTCTTCCCTGAGATCCACACACGCTGGAGTCTCTTCTTCCCTGAGATCCACACACGCTGGAGTCTCTTCTTCCCTGAGATCCACAGACGCTGGAGTCTCTTCTTCTCTGAGATCCACACGCGCTGGAGTCTCTTCTTCTCTGAGATCCACAGACACTGCAGTCTCTTCTTCCCTGAGATCCACAGACGCTGGAGTCTCTTCTTCTCTGAGATCCACACGCACTGGAGTCTCTTCTTCTCTGAGATCCACAGACACTGCAGTCTCTTCTTCTCTGAGATCCACAGACGAGATCCACACGCACTGGAGTCTCTTCTTCTCTGAGATCCACACGCACTGGAGTCTCTTCTTCTCTGAGATCCACAGACACTGGAGTCTCTTCTTCCCTGAGATCCACAGACGCTGGAGTCTCTTCTTCCCTGAGATCCACAGACATTGGAGTCTTCTGGGCAGTGCTTCATATTCTGCCTTACGTTCTAAGGAGTCATCTTGTCTGCTGTTTTGAGTAGGGTGGAGGCAATAGTGGAAGCAGGGAGAACAACTGGAAATCTATTACAATGACCCAGGAGAGAGATGACTGTGGCTTAAATAAGGTTGATAGTGGTGAGTGTTGTGTGAAGTGTTGCAGTCTGGATATACTTTGAAGATAGCGTCAAACTATTTGCGGACAGAACAGGTATTGCGCATAAGAGAAAGAGGAGTAGAAAACATCTCCAAGGTTTCTGGCCTCAGTAACTAGAAGAATGGGGCTTCTCCATACTGAGATGGGGACAAGGCAGAACTCAGTAGCTCTGTTTTGGGTATTTTCTTTTCTTTTTTTTTTGAGATGGATTCTCGCTGCATCATGCAGCCTGGAGTACAGTGGCGCAATCTCAGCTCACTGCAACCTCTGCCTCCCAGGTTCAAGCGATTCCCCTGTCTCAGCCTCCAGAGTAGCCGAGACTACAAGCAAACACCACCACGCCTGGCTAATTTTTGTATTTTTAATACAGACGGGGTTTCACCATGTTGGCCAGGCTGGTCTCAAACTCCTGACCTCAGGCGATTCACCCGCCTCGGCCTCCCCAAGTGTTGGGATTACACGTGTGAGCCACTGCGCCCGGCCCAGGTTGGAGTATTTTCCAGTGGAGATGCCTACTTCTGTGAGTACTGAACAAGCCATGGGCAGGTGAGGGGAAGAATGAGAAAGATGTCTGGCCAGAGATTGGAGATTCATCAGGATATAAAATATATTTAAAACCATTAGATGAGATGAGTTAACCACGGAGGTGAGAGACAATGAAAAGACAGAAAGTCTCAGGGCTCTCCTGGAGAATTCTTGGAGTTGAGGAGAGACTAACAAAACTGTGAAGAAAGAAGAGGTTGATAGAGAGGAGGAAAACCAGGAGCTTTCTTGGAAGCCTAGTGAAGAAAATGTGATTTGGTAGAATTGTTGAGACCCTGTGAAATGTAAAAGGACGGAGTCGGACAATATGGGAGGAACTGAATAAATGGGCGGAGAAATCACCCATAGACATTGGCTGAGGATCTTGAATGAGAACATCTAATAACATTAAAATGATTTGGGCAGGAATTGGAAGGCTGTTATTGAGTGTGTTAGTTTTACTTCTGAAAAAAAAAAAAAAAAAAAAAAATTATCATAAACTTAGTAGCTTACAAACAACAAAATTGTGTATGTGTATATATACATATGCATATGCATATGCATGTACATTATCTTCTAGCTCTGCAGCAGATACTACTAGGCCAAAATCCAGGTATGGGGAAGTAGGGCTGCTTTCCTTTCTAGAAGCTCTGGGGGGAATTTGTTCCCTTGCTGGTTCTGACTTCTAGAGTCCACTCCCATTTTGTGGCTAATGGCTTTCTTTGTCTGCCTTCAAAGCCAACAATGTTACCTATCTCTCACCAGTCTTTTTCCATTGTCATCTCCCTTTCTGTATTCTGTTTCCCTCTCCTACTTTTATTTTAAAGTCAGTTGATAAGCAACTAACTTTAATTTTATTTGTAACCTTAATTGCTCTTTGCCATGTAGCCTGACTTACTCACAGACTCTGAGGATTAGAACATGAATATCTTAGGGGCCATTCTGCCTACCACTGTGAAAATATGAATTGCTCTTGGATAAAATATAATTTCTTCTTTTCATTCTATTTTTGTAACTTCAAAGGAACAAACTTTTTATATATGTCATCCTCTCCCTCCATAACCACTTCATCTTTCTCACCATCACTCACAAAATTTTTCCATTTAGTTTTGTTATTTATGTTACTGAATGACCATGCACTCACTGTAGCGAGTTTGTTGCCATGGAGGACTCAAAGATAGAAAATAGAAAGTTCATTTAATTTCACAACCTAATAATAAACATTGTAAATTTTTGATATATTTGCTTCTACGTTTTCTTATATTTTTTGAAGAAGCATATATTTAAAAATATAAGCTATACTTTATTTCTTGGCCAAGTTGAAAAGGTTTCAATGAAAATAATTCTTATGTGTTGTTGATATAAAATGGTATTTCTTTCCTTGACAATGTGTTGTAAGAACCTTAAAAAATATTTATAGACTTTGTCCTAGTAACCCCAATTCTAGTATTAAGAAATAATCCCCAGCACTTTGGGAGGCTGAGGCGGGCGGATCACGAGGTCAGGAGATCGAGACCATCCTGGCTAACATGGTGAAACCCCGTCTCTACTAAAAATACAAAAAATTAGCCGAGCATGGTGGCGGGCGCCTGTAGTCCCAGCTACTCGGAGAGGCTGAGGCAGGAGAATGGCGTGAACCCGGGAGGCGATGCGCCACTGCACTCCAGCCTGGGCGACAGAGCGAGACTCCGTCTCAAAAAAAAAAAAAAAAAAAAAGAAAGAATCCAGATGTCAGGGATTTATGTATATGGAAGAATCCACTGTGAAAAATGATTTGGGAAGGGGTTTGGGCCAAGGATTTCTTAGTCTTTTTCTTTTTTTTTCTGGTGGTGGGGGTGGTATTTTTTTATTCAACAAACATTATGGGAATGTATTTCATGATGTTAGTTCTGTGGATACTTACAGTTCTATTCATTTGAATCCAATGAAAATTAGTTGACCATCTGTTAGGTGCAAATCACTGCTCTATATCATGTGAGTGGAACAAGAAAAAGATTATAAATAACAGCCCAGAGCTCAGCAATTCCCTCTTAAATACTGTCGCATTCTCAATAATCTCATGTGTTCCATCAGTAATCTCATGTGTTCCACAGAGATTTAGTCTAAAGTGGGGCTGGGAAACAGGAAATTTTATAAGAGTAAATTTAGGATAACAAACAATTTTTTTTCCACCATTATTTGCTGCTAGACTTTGAATGCTTGAAAAAAACAGAGATTCCTCTTCTTCAGTTTTTAAATGAACTGAGTTAGCAAATAGGTTACAATAATCAGCTAGATTTTGTGAGCTAGGTTGTCCTCAACAATTGATTATTTAGGATAAGATCAGTTACTTAGCTCTCTCTGTAGATCTGCAGCTTCATTCACACTATTGACATTTTTAAACTAATCAAGCTTTTTAAAATTTGAATTACAGGATTTAGCCCCTTCTCTTTAAGAACCTACCTAGATTCTCTCTCTCCCTACTTAATACCTAGTGTTGTCAATCAGTCAGTAAATCTGGTAAGTTTGTCAAATGGACAATCACATTAGTGAAGTGAATTGCTCACGGATATAAGAGAAAACAAACTTTATAAAATGTACAGCGAGGCCAGAGGAGACAATATACTTCCACCAACACTTCCAATACGTTATCCTAATAACTTTTCTGAAGTACAGTCAATGCAAAGATAAAAATCTCTAAAAGAACCTAAAGGGATTCACAGATAACTCAGGTATGGCACCTTCCTTCCACTGAAAGACCCTGAAAGAGACATTTCTATAATTAGTTCCTGGAATCGGTTTTCTCTGATTCTTTGTAAACCATTAAAATGCCATCACCCTTTTATGTAAAACCGTTTGCTCAAAAACCTCCATGCTTCACAAAAAGATAAAATTTTACTACAGCCAAAGGAATTTCAAAACAGGAGTCCAAGAAATGCAGGCATCTTGGCTCTGAGTTCCATATCATTTAGATACAGTGAGGCTTCTGCAAGTCAGCAACTTTAAGACTCTAAGGAGGGCAAAGAAGTTTGCATCAAACAAGAAAAACCCAAAATTCCCAGATAGATAGGAGTTAAAGTCATCATATTAGACTGAGATGGAAATCAAAAGATAGATTCTGCCTCAAAACCAATTGGCAGCAATGGCAGCTGTAAAGACAATCATAAGACAGGCCTGTCCCTGTCATCATTCCACTCACTCATCTTGGAAGCACAGTTTAATCTTTTCTTTGTCCAGAGGATTACGGCTCTTTCTGAACTGGCTTTATCCATAGGAGTGTATGAAACACAGTAGGCACTCATTCAATATTTTCTGAATAAATGAATGAACCTACTATGATCAGATGACAACTTGTTCTGGTCACCAAATGTTTGTAATTTGTAGTTCTCTTTCCTAGGTGGCTTGGTTTTCTGAGGCTGGGTTTGTTGTGGCGTGAGCGGCACTCTCAGCTCCCCTGACCCCATCTGTGTTCCCTTCTATGCATTATGCACTTAGGAGCATGTGTGAATATGAAAAGTGCATTGCAAATATCGAAACAATATTCTACCCTTTCTAGTCAATTATAGACACTTCTGCTATGTTGTTTAAGTATTTTTTTCCAGAAATACATGTGAGCTAATTTTAATATTTTGGTATAATTAAAATTTTGATATGGAAGACAGTTAATATCTTGATATTTTAGTAAAACTGGCTTCAAAAAATATTTGCAATTTAACTTGAGTTCAAATGTAAGTTTTGGGAAAATATTTTCCAAAGACTTAATACCTACAACAGGCCATTACTAGGCAAATATATGAAGTATCCCAAAGACAAATCAGAACCTGTAAGTCTTCATAGTTCTTCATTTATTTATTTATCTATCCAACGAATGTTTATTTTATTGAAGTTTAGAAGAGCAAACCAGATTTTTAAAAATGGGAGTCACTATGTTTTGCATTTCACATATGTCAACTCACTTTATCATTTTAATAATTCTGAAATATGAGTTATCATTTCACAGATTAAAAAAATGAAAACTCTGAGAGTTCAGGTGTCAGAAGGGACATAGCAATCAGGTGGTGAAGCTGGAATTCCAATTTATGGCATTCTTAGTCCAAAATCCGTGAACAGAACTACACGAAGGCCTGCCTCTGAGTCAGCGAGTCTGTGCACAGCACAGCGATATAGATGCACTGGGAGGTCCTGAAAAAATTGAATATGGCTTCCAGCTTAGGTAGCCTTTAGCTTGTAAGAGTAAAAATACAGGAGCATGTCTTAGTCTGTTCAGGCTGCTATAACAAAATGCCTTAATGTGGGTAGATGACAGACAATAAATGTTTATTTTTCACAGTTTTGGGGATGGGAAGCCTAAGACCAAGGCACTGGCAGATTCATTGTCTGTGGAGGGCCTGCTTCCTGGTTCACAGATGGTAACTTCTTGCTGTGTCCTCACATAGTTAAAGAGGGAAAGCAGCTTTCTTGGGCCTTTAAGAGCATTTATAAAACAATAATAATCTCCTTCATGAGAACGCTGCCCCTGTGTTCTCATCACCTTCCAGAGGCCCAGCCTCCCAATACCATCGCACTGGAAGTTCGGATACTATAAGATAAAATTTGAAGAAACATTCAGGTCATACAAGTACATAAATAATTATATAATAATACAAGGTAGAAAATTATGGGATGAGAATAGACATAGGTCTATTGTAGGTGATGTGATAAAAACCTGTTTAGATGAAATTACAACTTGATGGTCTACATACTTTTGCTCAAATTCTTAAGCACTTTATTCATGGAGAAGTGGAAAAAAGTGATTAAACCTAAGAGGTGACAATAAATGTTTTCACAAATCAAATACAATTATGATGTTTGATATTCTATTGATTCCAGCTTACCTCATTTTTAGTTTCTGAACAATGAGTTAAGAAGAAATGGACCACTTCCAGGTAACACAAACGCATGTTCACATTATTTAGTTCATGCTATAGTATTTCTTCATTCATCTTTTAGATCTGGACTCGGGAGAAGCACAGAAAGAAAGGCTAAGCTGCCAGAACCACTTTCAGTGTGATTCAGTAGCACAACTGCTCAGTTTCAGGCTGTCGGCACAGTTGTAGTCAGGACACAGTGTTTCTGCAATTAATCTTTCTGATGCACCAATGATACTTTGCAGAACAGAACGATTACCAGTAGTTACTTGCTCTTTTCCCTAATTCCTGGCCAATGAGCTTGGCCAATGAGCCAGAAGAATTCTGATTGAAAACCAAAAAGCGGCTAGAGCCATTAGCACTTTCCTTTTCTTGGTATGGTCACATCCTTCAGTTCACGGAGTTTGGATGCAGCCTATTTGATGAAATAGAGACTCTATTTTGCTAATAACAATCATATACACAATTCGCACCCACCTGCCATTTTAGTTGCACTATACTCATAGTTTTAATAAATGTCTGTTTGCATACATGTACGTCCTTCTAGAGCCAATCACAGTGAAATTTAAAACACAGAAAGAGATCAGCTTTCCAAAGCAGAACATTATGAGGGAACATTATCTTCTGTTTTTAGAAAGGATGATAAGGATGTTCAGAAGCAGAATGGCGGGGGGGCCGTCCTTCCTGAGCCTCCAGCAATGATGCATATTTTTGATAGTTTGAGTGAGTTAAGCTTTGTCTCTGTCATAGCAACCTCTTTATACCTGATGAAGATATAAATCCTGGGGACACCAGAAGGAATGGAGCCCATATACTCTCCCCTTGATGCCAGAAGCAACTGTGTGACAGCTTGAAACAGAAATAAATGTTAACGTTCCCACTCTTGCTGTGTCCTTCAGGAAACAAAACTTTATTTCGCTGAGTTCTCTTGACAGTGGATAAAAGATGAATTCCTGATCATGAGAAGATTGAAAACATGATACTTCTGCACCCTGTCAGGAAAGCGGGGAAGCCTGTATCAGTGACTAAACGAAATAATAACAGCCCTATACACAGTATTGAACCATGCATGGCTTCCAAGGCTACCAAAAGCTCTGTGTAGGACACGAAGCCTTTACAGCGAGGCTTAATCCATCACCATCGGCGGCTGGGAGAAGTGATGAGGAGTGATTTACAGCTTTTGCCTCCCAACCTCTGTGAGATGCGGAGACAAGTGGATACTTTCCTATTCCAAGTAGCCTCGGGTGGATAAAATAGGTCATTGCTGCTGCTTCTGAGGGAGGTCTTCCTGGTACACTGTCCTTCCTCCAGAAATAAGGCGGCTCCCATTTCAAAATTCTGCCTCCTCTTCAGCCTTCTGCTTAAGGAACAAAAATGCGAAGCTTTCTGTTGAATGCTTTGGACTGGGCTTCAGTTTTGCTGGTTATACCAGGATGCTACCTAAAGCCACAATTATCCCCTCCTCATGCTCTGGAAGCCTTGGTTGGCTGAAGGGTAGATTTTGAATTACCTGACTTCAGAACTGCATCTCATTCTCCTTTGTACATCCCAGTTCCCATCGTCATAACTTGTACATTAGGCATTCAGTAATAATTGATGGAGTCTCGCTCTGTCGCCCAGGCTGGAGTGCAGTGACGCGATCTCGGCTCACTGCAAGCTCCGCCTCCCGGGTTCCCGCCATTCTCCTGCCTCAGCCTCTCCGAGTAGCTGGGACTACAGGCGCCGCCACCACGCCCGGCTGATTTTTTTTTTGTATTTTTAGTAGAGACGGGGTTTCACCGTGGTCTCGATCTCCTGACCTCGTGGTCCGCCCACCTCGGCGTCCCAAAGTGCTGGGATTACAGGCATGAGCCAACGCGCCCGGCCTTGATTGACCAATTTTTTGTGACTCAATTCTATTTGTATTTTTATCTGTTCGTAGAAAGGCATCTCACAATTTATTTCATTCTGCTTTGTACAAAATCATGAGATGTTATGATCCTTCTGGTATGTTCACATCTCAATGCATTTTAAGGCAAAAATGCCGGATAATTATGCAAGCTCACATAATCCTAGAAAGTGAGATATGAGTCTAAAAATTCTGTTAAAACCCTTATATTTTGGAACTATGGCAGAAATATGGCTATCTCAAGATTCATTTGTGGTCTGCTTTTGTTCACTGAAGTATCTCAAGTGCCAAGAATGGTGCTTGACCAAAAAAAAAAAAAAGAAACAAAAAACCAAACAAAAAAAAAACACTCAATGCTTTTAAAAATAGCATTGCAAATATTTGAGGTTGGATCTAGCAAAAATTAGGTAGAAAGACTTGCTCTGTCACCCAGGCTGGAGTGCAATGGCACAATCCCGGCACACTACAACCTCTGTCTCCCAGGTTCAAGCAATTCTCCTGCCTCAGCCTCCTGAGTGGCTGGGATTACAAGTGTGCATCACCATGCCCAGCTAGTTTTTGTATTTTTAGTGGAGATGGGATTTCACCATGTTGGTCAGGCTAGTCTTGAACCCCTGACCTCAAGCGATCCGTCTGCCTCCGCCTCCCAAAGTGCTGGGATTACAAGTGTGAGTCACCGTGCCTGGCCAAAAATTAGGTACCTTATAATGGAATTTCCCATTTACCTTTTTTCCATTTACTTTTTACAATTAAACAAAATTTACAAGAGAAATTACTTATGGGACCAACACATATCAAACTGTAGTACATCCTAAATCACTTCACTGATGATAGAAGGCATACATTCACATGATGACATCAATCAATTTATTATGGATCAATTTGCAGCCAAGCATTCTCCTAAACCTGTCTGATGTTTTGGCAAGATGCTTGAAAGGACTCACTAAAAATTTATGACTGTAGCTTGAAATAATTTCCCCCCACCCTCCATTCTCTGGCTCAACAAAGAGAATACTGTTCGCCCTCTGAACATATAGATTTTATAGTTTAACGTAGTAATAGACATGCTTGCCAAGAATCAGAGTTTTTAATGAGCCTTTATTAAAACCATTGCTGTGTTTTTGCTTTCATTATAAGTTGTGAGTTTAAAAAAAAAACTCATTCTATTTAAATTTGTCTAACTTTTGTAATCAAAGCTTAAGTATTGGCTTGAAAATATATTTTGTATCGCTTTGCATCTTCTTGTCAAAGGTTTGAACCTAAGCAGTTCAATTAATTGACACTGATGTTGAACATATGCAATATGTAAACTTTTCAAACTGAATTCACATTAATGCCAAAGGGCATGTTGCTTTCATATATAATGTTTTTAAATGAGATACAACTTTGAAAGACTATGTACTTAAGATACTAATTCAAGTTTAGAAAGCATTAGCTTGGTGCAGTATCCACAGCACCAAATTAATAGCTTTGTAGGCTACTGTATATCACGAACTTAGGATTTTCTGCTTCATAGAAGAAACCAAAAACTAACATTTCAAATTCGGATCAGGAAAAGGCGAACTTTTATGCCTCCAGTTCTGTATACAATAAAAACTTAGCTGTTTCTGCTGACCCCTAAGTGTCAAATAGTTAACACAAATTTTCTTTCTAGTTGAAATTTGACATAAATGATGGCAGCAAACTTATTGTTTCCCAAACTGTCTGCTTTAGAGACTGTTTTATGAATAAGCTAATAAAAGTGAGTTTTTATTCCTTTTTGTCACTTTCTAGTTAATATTGTATCATTTATTTTCTCTTTCAATATTGAGACTTTAGGGTAAGTTGGTTTTCTCCTCTCAAAAAAAAGGAAAAGAGAAAATATTAAGTCACAGAAAAAATAAAATAATGGAAAGCCAAGTGATACATTTATTGGCAAAAGTTACCTTGATTTACTGAATTTGGATTATTGCACATTTTTTCTGCTTTTTAAACAAGGGACTCTATATTTTTATTTTGCACTGGGCTTTACAAATTATGTTGACATCCTTGATAAAAATCTATTACGTCCAATTTCTTTGAGTGAAGTAAATAGGTAAGTGGGAAGTTTTTAATTCTGCTTATATCAATATTTTGAAAAGTTAATTGCTTACGCAGTAAGCTTTTTCAGTAAATCATTACAAAATAAAAGGTTACACATGATACTACAATAGAGCATATCAGGGAGTTATCAGAAGTATTCAAAGAGTTTAGGATTTCTGGTTTTGATCACTGGTGCAAGATTGCAAAGCAAGTAGCCACAGGCTTAAAAGTAAAAATTAAATTTAAAGGTCTATGCGTCAATAAAAAAGAATATTATTTTGGATGAACCAATCATTAAGCAAGAAGACAATTTTAATATTGTTTTTCCTTACAATTAAAAATACATGATAGGATGCATAAACAAGTGCTTTGAATTATATACCGATCATGAAGTCATGATTGTTTACTTGTATAACGTCTCACAAGTTACAGAAAACGTCAGAGGAAACATGAAGATACTATTAAATTTACGTATAAAATTAAATTTAGACTAACGTGAAATTGATTTATATGAAGAGATAAATCTTTTTAGAAAAATTTGCCTGTAAGAATGTTCAGCTCTATATGTGCTAACCCTTATATTTTGAAATAATTTGTCAGAAATTTATCTCAATATTGCCATGGCCTATAAATAATCTTAAAAATTTCAGAACAATTGTATCATCAGAATTACACTCTTAAATGGAAAATTATCAAAAATTGTTTGCTGTCAAACATTTGCCAGGAGTGACTGACATCACTTTCTTTTTGTTTATTTATTTATTTTTAAGTTCCGGGGTACATGTGCAGAATGTGCAGGTTTGTTACACAGGTAAATGTGTGCCACGGTGGTTTGCTGTACCTATCAACCCATCACCTAGGCATTACGCCATCCGACAAAGGTCTAATATCCAGAATTTACAAAGTACTCAAGCAGATTTACAAGAAAGAAACAGCCCATTAAAAGTGGGCAAAGGATATAAATAGACACTTCTAAAAAAAAAAAAAGACATACATGTGGCCAACACAAGCATATGAAAAAAGCTCAGCATCACTGATCATTAGAGAAATGCAACTCAAAACCACAATGAGATACCACCTCATGCCAGTCAGAATGGCGATTATTAAAAAGTCAAGAAACAACCAATGCTGGCGAGGATGTGGAGAAATAGGAATGATTTTACACTATCTGTGGGAATGTAAATTAGTTCAGCCACTGTGGAAGACATTCAAAGATTTAGAACTGGAAATACCACTTGATCACTTTCAATTATGCTGACTGAAAATGAAGTGTTGAAAGTATATATTTAATGATTTAATAAATATATGCATAGGCAAATGAACCAAAAAAATCTCATGATCAATCAAGAAACCATATTAACAAAGCATTACTATATTACATAAAATTATGACACTAAAATATTATTTTTTGCAAGTTGACAGTTTATTACTGATGTGTAACCCCTATTATATTATATAAATAATAAAATATTGTATTAGTCTGTTCTCACACTGCTATGAAGAAATACCTGAGACTTGGTAATTTATAGAGAAAAGAGGTTTAATTGACTCAGTTCTGCATGGCTAGGGAGGCCTCAGGAAACTTACAATCATGGCAGAAAGCACCTCTTCACAGGGCCACAGGAGAGAGAAGAAGTGCAAACAGGGGAAATGCCAGAGGCTTATAAAACCATCAGATCTCATGAGAACTCACTCACTATCGCGAGAACAGCATGGGAGAAACCACTCCTGTGATCCAATGACCTCCACCTGGTCCCACCCTTGACACATGGGCATTATTAGAATCAAAGTAAGATTTGAGTGGAGACATACAGCCAAACTCTACCAAATATCTTAAACCAATATAGTTCATATTTTACTACTTTTAACTGTACTTTTTCTTTCCTGCTTTTGCAACGAGGGGATCCATGCTTTCATTTTGCACGGGGCCCAACATATTATGTACCCATCTCTTATCTCTGCCTTGTATGTTTCATTTTCTTCACTAAAATAAATAGGTAATAGGAATGTTTTTTATTTCTGTTCTTCTTAATATCTAGAAAACATAAGTTGTATTTACTTCATCTGATCTTTTCTCTCTTTTCCTCATGCTCTGGCTCCCCTTGGTTACATAACTGTCTTTACACCTGCTCATATTTTCCAGAGAGTTAAGAAACCGTTTTTTTTTTAGAATAAAACTCTGGGCTTAAGATCTTAGACATCTTTTTTTAGCTCACCAGATATTATCCACTTACATATGTGAACGTCAGATGCCAGGTTTTAAAAAGAACTTTTATTTTCCCTCAATGAGAAGGCCCTACAAACCATTTTTTGCCATATTTGACACAGCTGGTGAATGAGCAAAAGACACAAATTGTTATAGAATCCAAAAACAAACTGCGCTCTTCTTTCAGCACCACCTGGGGCCTCTTAATGCATGAAGCAGGAAAAGGAAATATGCAAATGTTGATATTCATTTGCATAGCGCTGATTCCACTGAATAGTTTTCTTGGGTGTCCTAATGTTTTCATGATTTTCTCAGCATACACTTATCAATCATTTTTCTTGTCAGGAAGAACCTCATTTTTTGTATGTTCATGTTAAATGTTGCCTGCAGGTACTGCAATTTCTGAATCCTCTCAAGGTAAGAGTTTCCTTGGAAAAGCATAATTCTAGACAGAAAAGAAATCACTCTTACTGAAAAAGCACATCGCAATGATCCTAATGCATAATAAGCAACAGACTACCAGACTTCCTTCTTTAATGGGAGGTTTGATTACCATACATAGAACATAAAAATGAAGTAGAACCATTACTGCAGTGATGCCAAGCACCAGCGTTCTGCCCTCCGGGTATGGATGCCACCCTGTCCAAGAGCCCAGCCGTGGTTTGTGGGTTGTCATTATCAATGCCTGTCTTTAAGAGACACTAAAATTTAAAGGCCTCTTTTTAAGCTAAATCTGTCTGCTTTTTTGGTCAATGTGTTGTTTGCGGGGAGAGGATGGGCTGACAATTGATTAGAAAATTCAGCTAGAAGTTTCTCTGTTCCTCAAATGGACGAGTGTTTTGCATGTTATAAACCCCTAATAAATGAAAAAAAGAAAAAGCAACTGTGTGTAGTAGCCCATGATAACCATGAGGGAGGCCAGGTCTCTTGTTCTCACACTCTTTTTGAACTTAAGTAATTTCTTTGGATTTATTCTTTTTCTTTTCTTTTTGAAAAGCTTTAGGAGGAAAAGTTATGGTGCTAGATGGTTTTACTCTTTTTATTAATTGCAGTAATTCATATATAAACATCAGTCTTGATACTATCTCATATGTCTTTTAAAAGAAAATCAGGCCCAGTGTGGTGGCTGTCGTCTGTAATCCCAGCACTTTGGGAGGCCTGGGTGGGAGGATGGCTTCAGCTCGGAAGATTTTGGTAACAAAATGAGACCGTATCTCTACAAAAAAAATAACAATAAAAAAATTAGTGGGGCATGGTGCCACGGGCCTGTAGTCCCAGCTGCTCGGGAGGCTGAAGTGGGAGGAATGCCTGAGCCTGGGAGGACAAGGCTGCAGTGAGCTGAGATTGCACCACTACACCCCAACCTTGGTGACAGAACAAGACCCTGTCTCCAAAAAAGGTGCATATCTGTCCATAAAGTCTCTTTTATGTGCATTTTCTAACAATTTCATTTTCTTCACTCAGACGTTCTTAACCAAAGTTAATGATGGCTGCATAAACAAGTCTCATTCAAATACAGATATTCATGTAGTTCATGTCCAAATGTCAAGTAAAAGAGCAGCATATTATAGCAACCCCATCTTTATTAAAAAGAAGTATCTTCTGCAACACTGTATAACTTAATGTATCTGATTTGGACTGTGTCCCCCCAGCCCCCAAATTCATATGTTGAAACCCTGACCCTCCATGTGATGATATCAGGAGGTAAGGCCTTTGGGAGGTGATTAGGTCATGAGAGTGGAGCCCATGTGACTGGGAAATAGTATGATTATATAAGGGGCATGAGCGCTTGCTTCCTGCCTCTGTTCTCCACTGTATGAGGATACAGCAAGAAGAGAGCCGACTGCAAACTAGGAAGTGGGCCCTCACCACACGCTGGATTTGCTGGTGCCTTGATCCACAACTGTGAGTAATAAATGTTTACTGTTTAGGCCTCCTGGTTTGTGATATTTTTGTTGTAGCAGCCCAAACTTAGACAGGATCCTTGCTCTAAGCAGGAAAGGATATGGAAGTCACAGAGCTGCCTCCTGAAAGGCATGCTTTTCACTCTATTTTTTTTTTTCTTTGAGAGAGAGAGAGTTTCACTCTGTTACCCAGGCTGGAGTGCGGTGACGCGATCTTGGCTCACTGCAACCTCCACCTCTAGGTTCAAGTGAGTCTCCTGCCTCAGCCTCCCGAGTAGCTGTGGTTACAGGCACTCACCACCACACCCAGCACAGCCAGCTAATTTTTATATTTTTAATGGAGACAGAGTTTCACCATGTGGGCCAGGCTGGAGTCAAACTCCTGACCTCAAGTGATCCGCCCGTCTTGGCCTCCCAAAGTCCTGGCGTTACAGGCGTGCCACCGCACCTGGCCAGCTTCTCACTCTAAGCTCTTTTTCACAACACTACTAAGGCTAAAGTCATTCCATATTTTATCCTTTTATGGGGGTTTGTTAGTCCACAGAAGGCACATCATTCATGTATTTGACACATATATTTCGCAGTGAATTATTTGCTAGACATGGCTAAGCACTGGGAATAGAGTGGTAAATAAAACAGCCATATTCCCAGCTGCCATGCAGCTTACAGTCTGGCAGGGAGAACAACAAAAAATAAACAAAAATAAGGCAGCAAACTGTGATGAATGTTATGAAAATGTTATAAAGAAGAAGGTGTCACATTAACAAATCCGTATTTTAAACTACAAATTGATATTTTAAAGAGGAGTAGAGGAAGTTTCTCTGAAAAACTTATATTGACATTTAAGGTGAATTAGGTTTTGTTCTTCCTTTATAGTCACCTGAATGTGGCAGTGGTAAAACACAATCTATACAAAACACATTGTTTTCAGTAAGAATGGGATGCTGTTCTTGACTTCTTAGAACACCCTGTCTTGTTTTTCATCTTTTGAAATTCTTACTCTGTTTTCCCTTCTTCCAACACATGCTCCTGTCAGCTTGTTTTATAACCAAATTGAAGAAATTCACTAAAATGCAAACAATATTATCTCTATTTTCCTTCATCTTGGTGTAGTCAAAAGTAATATCTGTATATTGATATTTACAGCAAAAGGCACTGCAATGTTGTATAAATTTGTCCCAATAACTGCACTCAGCCTCCCAGCAACTGACCAAAAATTAAGTTAAAAGCTTATAAGCTACTGAGAGATGACACAGATTTTTTTGGCAACAAGATCCAATAATTATTTCTCCAGTGGCTCTTCAGAAAAGTCAACACTTGTGAAGTAGTAGTAGATATAGGTAGCAGTTATTCATGAAATTAAAAAAAAACAACGTGCAACATACATGCTATTACCCTCAAAAGAGACTAAACTTTCCTATTTCTCTGCTACTGTCTAATCTATATTTGAGCAGGGAAATTCTGAGTTTGTATTTTAATTCTGAAAGTTTAGTGAACTTGAAAGGGCTTTTACTTTTGGTGTAAGTTCAAAAGGTACTTAGCAGGGAAATCTATGTAATGCTGATAACCTTGGTAGATGTGTGCAATCTATTTAATCTGAGAGGAATACCCTCTCCATGCAACTGAGGATACGTTTTAAAAATTCCCGTGAATATACACATTCAAGGGTAATTGTTACTAACTCCCAGTACAAAATGCTTGGGTATAAATTCTCCTTTTTAAGCTATTATTTTAATTTGCAAAAGTGCATTGCTAACCCAACTGAATTCCAATTTGTTTTACATTTACTCCTCTAAAGGAGTATTATTCCCAGTTACTCCTCTAAAGGAGTATTATTCACTAGAAAGAAGTTGGAATGGTCTTGCAGTGGCCCAAAAGTGGCTGAATTGTAGTAATTGCCACATGTTTTTCAGGCAGAATAAATCTGTCAAACATCTACAATGCATTAATTTATTTATTCACCAGAGTTAATTTGTCTTAAAAAAAATCTTAGGTTTTAACTTGATTTATAATACAAAAAATTACTCTTAGATGTAGAATCACAGCCTTCTCAATTTTTTTGTAGTAAGAATAATACATAGAACTAACATTAAATAAATATTCTCACAAAAATATACACACATACTACAGGTAGAACATATAACTGGTTGATGCTAAATAACAGATCCAGATAATTTTTCATTTACATTAGCACCAGGGAGTCATTGAATGCTATGCCCTTAGAATGCCTTGCAGGCTTTCACGAGTAGGGAGAGCACGACTCCCTCCGTAATGATGATCTTCAACACAGGTGAAATAACCAGAGAAATGTCTCCTAAAGACCTCTCCCATCACCTAAAATGCTCACTCATCTATCAACTCAGGCAGTTTTATGGGGAGGGGCACATTTTGAAAGAGGGTCAAAGTTTCAGATTTTAAAGTCGGAAGGCTCATCATGCTTCGCCTTTTCCTTTGTCCTCCCACCTTACTAATTCAAAATTTTTCACAAGGAGTGGCAGTAATTAGACTCAATCTGGACCTCCACCAAGGTTTGCTATCAAATTTCTTTCCTGTTTATGCTTGAGTTACTCAGAAGTTATCTGTGTGCTCTTTGGACATATAAGACCTATTTTTTTTAAGCTCCCTCTGTACAAAGAATGTTATCTTAGCTCACTAGGTTCTGGATTGTATCATTGTACTTCTTTATTTCAAATATCAGAGTAAAGAGTGAACATACTAATTCATCATTAATAGTTCCCTTCTCCCAATTCAGACAAAAACCAAATACTTTTTGTTTAAAAGTTTTCTTTGCCTAAAGTTGAATACACATTGCCTAATTAACGTTAAGTTTAGTGAAAAGGAAATTTTATCTATAAATGATTATCTTATGAAGCAATTATGAAATTGTTTCTGATGTGATGATGCTCACTCCTATTTCTTTCTGAAGTTTTATTTAGGTCATTCATTGGAGAGTCATTAATTGGAAAACGGAGCAATTAGCTATTATCGATTAAAAATTGTAAGAACATCTAAGAAATTAATTGGCTACTGATTATTGCATGCTGATAAAGTTGATAGGCTTGTAAAATATTTTATTTACCAAATGACATTTTAGCCTTTTAAACAACTTATGTTCCTTGATGGACATCCTTAAACAATTTGTGCTGGGTTGTCCCTGTGATCTTTATCATTATTGCAAAAAACTACAAGTAAGAGAAGCATTAATTCAGAAAGAAAATAAATATAATTTTTAAAAACTATCTGTATCTTATTTCTGAATATAAAGCCTTATTGTATCACTAGAACTAAAAAATTTTCATTTGTGATTTGACAATAGGAGCTGCTATTTCATGAACTCCTTAGTAATTTAAGGGATTTTGGGGAGCATCTAATTCAGTATTTCCTGTTACAGAGAAGAAAGCAAATACAGAGAATTAATTTGCTCGGGATCACAAAACTAGACTGAATCAGCATAAGAAAATTGGATCCTATGTCTAGTGTTCAATATCTTATTTATCAGGCTTTTAGAATTGGTCTTTGGTTTCAATATCTGAAAATTTACATGATAAACTTCACATCTACTTAAAAAATCCTACTGGGGATTAATTTAAAAAATTTTTTTAAGGCAGGGTCCAGCTCTGCTGCCCTTCTGGAGTGCAGTGTTATAATTACAGCTCACTGCAACTTTGACCTCCTGGGCTCAAATCATATTTGCCTGCCTTGGCCGCCCAAAGTGCTGGGATTACAGGCATGCGCCACCACACCCAGCAGAATGTTGTGTTTTACTGTTGCTATTGTTGCCTTTTTGGAAATCTTATAGAACCTTTTGATATCTACCTTTTATGCATTGCCAGTCAAAAATAATTTGTATTTAAGTAATTTATGTATGAATTTTGAGAATTAAAAAAACTTTCAAACTTGGAGATAGTAATAGCATGTATTTGAGGACCTGGGAGAAATGTAATTTTTAGCCAAGGTGCTTTTCTAATTATAGGAACTGCTGACACACTTTATTAAGTGACATAATTGGGTACATCAAAGTTGTCCTCATCTAGCCTGTTTTTTGTAGCCTTGATAGTTTCTTCATCACTTGATCATTACTAGGTTTGCCTGGCTCAATTCTAACCCATTTCTTATTCCTTGAATAAACCCAACAGCAACCTCCTTGTATTTTGGTTTAAATTTGAAAGGCACTGCCATGTTTTTCCCCTGATTTTAAGGGGAAAAGGTTTTCCAATTTTCCTTGCAAATACAAAGTGGCATTAGATCCCTCAGAAACTCAAATAAATCATTAAGAGGTAAAAAGGAAAGGTTATGTCAGATCAATAAGACTTGTGCTTCGTGACAAATACAATACTACTTATTGACAGTCATTTTCATTTCCTTGGAAAGGAGTCTGTTGTGTGCCACAACTATGTTTCTCGTCCTGAAAATGAAATTACCACCAAGTACCATACTTTTTCATTCCTTAAAATAAGTTCCTGCTTAGTTACTAAATGAATTCCTCTCACTTGTTTATCTCAGAAGTGCAGATGGTAGATTATAGAACCTTTCCAAATGCACGCCAACACATACACTATTAAAATTATATATTTTCTCAGAATCATTTAGGGTACAATTTTGTAGAGAGTATTTAAGTAGAGTACTTAATGTATTCGAATGAAGAAAAGAAAGGACTTATCTCCCAAAATCTCTCTTTGAAATAAATACGTGATATATGCTCCTCCTCAAAAGGAAATACATGAAAAATATTTTAATGATTAATGTTTCCTCATATAAATTCACTTAGTGTAAACATTATTTACACAGTAACAATGTATATGATTTCTTTTTTCTTTCTTTCTTTCTTTTTTTTTTGAGACAGAGTCTCACTCTGTCGCCCAGGCTGGAGTGCAGTGGCGTGATCTGGGCTCACTGCAACCTCCGCCTGCCGGGTTCAAGCGATTCTCCTGCCTCAGCCTCCCAAGTAGCTCAGACTACAGGTGCCCACCACCACACCCGGCTAATTTTTGTATTTTTAGTAGAGACAGGGTTTCACCATGTTGGCCAGGATGGTCTCGATCTTTTGACCTTGTGATCCGCCCACCTTGGCCTCCCAAAGTGCTGGGATTACAGGCATGAGCCACCGCGCCCAGCCAACAATGTATATGATTTCTAAAAGTGCCCCTTTCCATAGCCCATTCAAACCAAATTTGTACTGCTTTCTTATCATTTCGTAAGTGTATAAAAAAAAAAGAATTCGAATAGCCTCATGTTTAGCAAAATCAACAGACTCATCTACAAGGTGTTGAGGATGTATTAGTTTTTTTTATATTCAGTAAAAGTTTTTGTAGTAGTTAATGACTTAATAAATTTCACAGATTTTTTGAACAGTGTCCCAATCAAAACATCTTAAGTAAGTCACTGAAATAATGCTTCTCTAGGAAGACCCAATGAGTGGCTAAAATGAGGAAATCTTGTACCAACCACTTTGACCTAGGCTTACCTATATTTTACCAGTAATAGCAGTGGTAGTTACATGCCAGTTTTATGTCATTGTAAACATGATTCCATGATGATTTTAGAGCTTCACAAAAATAGTGGGAAGAAATGAAATCTCAAAGATGTTAAGAAAATTGTTTAAATTTACAAAGCTCTTGAGAAGGAAATCTGGAACCTTACTTTCTAATTCCAAGTCCAGCACTTATCTCTTCATGTTGTTCTGTCTCCCAAGCATATTTTATGACAAGGAGAAGGAATGTAAAAATAGACTTTTCCCCTCAAATCATGACTGCTAGTCTCTTGAAAAGATTAACTGAAAGTTTTACACGAAATAAAATTTGTCTTAATTTTTTATTTTAACAAACTAGAATTATGAGACTCTAATGTTGAATAAGACACAAGTATTGAAAGGGTTTCAGAAGATCTAGGTTAAAATGTCAATTTAAAAAACAACCCACTAAGAATGACTGAATAGTTTCAGACACTGAAATGAGAGTAAGTGTAGCTAAGGTTAAATTCTTTTTGAAAAAATTATTATTGGCCGGGCGCGGTGGCTCACGCTTGTAATCCCAGCACTTTGGGAGGCCAAGGCGGGCGGATCACGAGGTCAGGAGATCGAGACCATCCTGGCTAACATGGTGAAACCCCGTCTCTACTAAAAATACAAAAAATTAGCCGGGTGTGGTGGCGGGCGCCTGTAGTCCCGGCTACTC